>NC_138232.1:28753632-28754855 GCF_964197995.2 Scardinius erythrophthalmus | reverse complement strand
TTGCATGTAATGATATGAAACTCGGTACACATATAGATCACATCGGGCTGAACAACTTTCGTGCTCTAAGTTTTACGCCAGCCCAACAGGAAGTCGGCAATTATGGGTTCTTTGGAGAACGCTTGCTGTGGAATGCGAAGTACTCCTCCTAGAGAATTCATCCAATCCCCACCAAACTCGGTGTGCATGAAGTCAAGACATTGAGGATTCTAAATTGCGGACGGATTTTTGATATCTCGAACGGTTTGGCCGTGGCGAGGAAACGAATTTATGGCGAGAAAAGAGAAACACGAAGTGGTATAACTTCTGCATACATTAACGGATCTTGATGAAACTTCACCAGTGTGTTCGTGGTAAGAGGCCGATCAGATGGATGTAACTATTGTGAGTCAAAGTTATAGCGCCACCAACTGGCAGCAGGAAGTGTGTCACTTTCAAAATGCTTTTGACAAAAGTGGGGGGGTTAGTTTTACCCACAGTTTTAAAAATCAGTACGTACATTGGTCTCATCGAGCCGGACAACTTTCTAATATACAGTTATTAGCTTCGACCAATAGGAAGTCAGATATTTTGGTTTGAATGTGGATTTATTTGCAAATTCAGCCTCTGCTTTTTACCCACTCCTGCTAAGTGTTTTTTTTTTTATTCACACCAAACTTTTTTAACACGATGAAAATACATTAAACATGCTAAATTGTGAACGGATATTAAATATTTCAAACGGTTTTGACATGGCGAGGGATTAAAATAATGTCAAAAAAGGAATCAGAAAACATCTCATATATTCTTAAAATTTAATTATACACCATTTATTTTTATATAAAATTATACAAATATTAGAACGAAACCTATTTTATTCTGTTTTTGAAATTCAAAAAGTATGAAAAAGTTAAAAACAGGCTATTTAGTGCTATTTGTTTCAACAAAAAAGCAAACATAGGGCTATACTGCCCTCTTGTGTCCAAAAGGATATCAAAATAGTATATAAAACGTTTTACTAGGTAGGCCTATTGTATTTAAATATAAATTTATTAGGTATATGACTGTGAGGATATTTTCCCATCGGTTAAGCGACGTGTGACACGAGCGGGTGCTTTTAAATCGCTAATATAAAAGTGAAAGTAAAAAAACGGACGTCCGCACGGACATTGATAATGGTGCACGTTGGAAAGAATGATACTTTTAAACATAACACTAAACCGCCATTAGGTGTCGCCAGGCGA
>NC_138232.1:28321132-28748632 GCF_964197995.2 Scardinius erythrophthalmus | reverse complement strand
TAACTGCGTTGCGTTTTTGTTTGCTGCGCTCATTTGTTTACAATTCTCCTGGAGAAGCAGCATGAGCCTCAGCAGGGCAACATTGTTACCATTGATCAGTAATACATTTATTATTAACTGCTGATTGCAACTTAAAATGGATGTAATGAAATTAGAATAATCTCTCGTTTTAGTGATTCCCAAGTTATTTTTTTGTTATTGACGTTCTAATCAGGCTATACTCTGGTCTGGCAAGTAAAATTCTCTTTCAGGTAGGCCTATTGTATTTATATATAAATATATTAGGGATGTGACTGTGATAAAATTTTCCCACCAGTTAATCGATGTGTGACACCACTGAGGGCTTTTAAATCGCTAACTTAAAAGCTAAAGTAAAATACAGACGTCCGCACAGACATTGAGTAGAGCGAGGATTTTCAATGTATGCCTATGGAAGTAGGAATGAACTTAAACATTTTATTTGTTTTTATGTGTCCACTGTTCAAACGCAACCGCGTCACACACACACACACACACACATTCCAGAATTGCAAGCCTGTTCATTATAGCCCTAATACAATATAATAATAAAAATAGTCAACCTAACATATACGAATTACACTGCTCTGTTTAAATAGTCAGTAGTACAATTTGTACCATTCACAGTAAGCAGAGCTCCACTGTGATGTTTCCAAGCACATTTTTGCGCGTGTGAAGAGGATGATTTTTTTCTATCGATATTGGAACACGAGTGAAGTACAAAGCCTATAATAAAGAACAGTTTAACATCCAAATACATCGCAAATATTGACATTTTTTATTCTAATGAGAGGGTTACGTGAGACCAACACTGCTTTCTTTCGTTTTTATTTTTACATTAAATTTAAATGATTTGTTGTGGAATATTCTGAGTGTATCATAAAATCAGAATAAGGTAAGACAAGTCATATTTTCTGTCTTATATATATATATGTGTGTGTGTGTAATATATATATATATATATATATATATATATATATATATATATATATATATATATATATATACATATATAGACATAGATAGATAGAAAGATATATATATATATACAAATATAGCTGCGAGCAGCGATGGAGGGCCAAAGCCCTTTAGGTTGCTAAAGGCACTGGGGTTGCGGTGCCACCGGCTTGGGCCCGTAATTGCTGCTCGCAGCTATATTTATTATTATTATTATTATTATTATTATTATTATTGTTCAAGGGTTCGGGGGCTTTTGGGGCCCTTAACAGACTCAAAAACTCATGAAACTTTGCACACGGGTCAGAACCCGCGGCCATTAGGGCCGGGCTGAAACTGGTACCCGGGCGTGGCATGGGGGCTCGACAGCGCCCCCTGGAATAGAATCCAAAAACTTGGTCCATAAATCAAACACGCTTGCATGTAATAATATGAAACTCGGTACACATATAGATCTCATCGAGCCAAACAACTTTCGTGCTCTAAGTTTTACGCCAGCTCAACAGGAAGTTGGCTATTTAGGGTTGTTTGAAAAACACATGCTGTGGAATTTAATGTACTTCTCCTACAGAATTCATCCGATCCCCAGCAAATTCGGGCAGCTTGAATTCAAGACATTGGGGATGCTAAATTGTGGACGGATTTTTGATATCTCGAACGGTTTGGCCGTAGGGGGGAAAACAAATTTATAGCGAGAAAAGAGAAACAGGAAGTGTGTTATAACTTCTGCATACATTGACTGATCTTGATAAAACTTCAGCAGTGTGTTCGTTGTCAGAGGCCGATCACATTGATGTGACTATTGTGAGTCAAAGTTATAGCGCCACCAACTGGCAGCAGGAAGTGTGTCACTTTCAAAATGCTTTGAAGTCACCCTCTTATTTTTACCCGATTTGCCTCAAACTTTATGTATATAATGTAAATACACAGCAGATGTAGAACTGTGAAAGGATTATTGATATCTTAGATACTGTTGTCATGGCAACGCGTCAAACTTTAATGTTCTTTCCGGATGCGTTTGAGACTCTTAGCATGCTTGAAATTGGATGAAACTCGACAGACACATAACAATTAATAGCCAGTAGACATGTGAAAAGTTTCAGAAACGGGCGTGGCAGGGGGGCTCAACAGCGCCCCCTTGAACGTGGGGTCTGAAAACTTGTTCCATATATCAAACACGCTTGCATGAATTAATATGAAACTCGGTACACATATAGATCTCATCGGGCCGAACAACTTTCCCTCTGTCAAGTTTTACGCCAGCCCAACAGGAAGTCGGCTATTATGGGTTGTTTGGAAAACGCTTGCTGTGGAATGTTAAATACTCCTCCTAGAAAATTCACTGTGTCCCCTCCAAACTTGGTGTGCATGTAGTCAAGACTTTGAGGATGCTAAATTGCAGACGGATTTTTGATATCTCGAACGGTTTGGCCGTGGCGAGGAATCGAATTTATGGCGAGAAAAGAGAAACACGAAGTGGAATAAATTCTGCATACATTGACTGATCTTGATGAAACTTTAGCAGTGTGTTCGTGGTAAGAGGCCGATCAGATGGATGTAACTATTGTGAGTCAAAGTTATAGCGCCACCAACAGGCAGCAGGAAGTGTGTCACTTTCAACATGCTTTTGACAAAAGTGGGGGGGTTAGTTTTAACTACAGTAAAAAAAAAATGGTATGTATATTGTTCTCATCAAGCCGGACAACTTTCTAATTTACATTCATTAGCTCCAGCCATCAGGAAGTCAGATATTTTGGTCTGAATGTGGATTTTTTTGCAAAATCAGCCTCTGAATTTTTAGCCACTCCTCTTAAACTATTTATTTTATTCGTACCAAACTTTTTCAACATGATGAAACTACATTAAATATGCTAAATTGTGAATGGATAATAAATATCTCAAACAGTTTTGCTATGGCGAGGGATTAAAGTAATGTCCAAAAAGGAAACACTAAAAATCTTCTAAAAATGTAATTATATACCATTTATTTCTATATAAAAGAATACAAATATCACAACTAAACCCATTTTATTCTGTTTTTGCAATTCAAGAAGAATGAAAAAGTTAAAACAGGCTATTTATTGCTATTTGGTTCAACAAATAGCAATAAATTTGATAACAAATAAAATAGCAATAAATAGCAAATAGCAATAAATAGCAATAAATAGCAATAAAATAGCAATAAATTTAAATCAGTTGGTATTAACCAAGATGGCGGCGCGTGAACAACGCGAGGCTCAGCGTCTCTCTAGAATTTGTTTTTTAGCGTTTTTTTATCTACTTTTGACTGGATTATTCATCCCGAATTGCTGTTCGTTGCTGATCTACAACAGACAGGAGCTTATGAACATTTGGACTCAAAACTCCAATAGTTTTATCGCCGATCTCCGCCTCATCCCAGAGATCTCCAGAACATCGGAGGCTGCTCACTCTTCCCGGCCGGGCGGAAGTGCACGCAGACGGCGCCGAGAACGTAAACAAAGGCGGGGTAGGCGCGGAGGGCTACGAGCTAAGCTAAAGCTAACACCACACCGGCTCCCTTTACCCAGCATTTTCCTCGCCAATGTCCGTTCCCTGGCAAACAAAATGGACGAAATACGGCTCTCCATCACTAACAACAGACGGATTATGGACTCAAATGTCATGATTTTCACCGAAACATGGCTAAACAACAGCTGCCCGGACAATGCTATTGAGTTAGCAGGACGCCACACACACCGAGCCGACAGGATAGCAGACGACTCCGGCAAGACCAGAGGTGGAGGTTTGTGCATTTATATCAACAATGCTTGGTGCATAAACTCTGCCACTACCGAGAGTCACTGCTCACCCAATGTGGAGTTTTTAATGGTCAAATGCAGACCTTATTATCTCCCCAGAGAGCTCACTTCCATCATACTCACTGCAGTGTATATCCCCCCGGATGCTAATGCTAAGTTAGCTATGAAAGAACTTTACACAGCCATTAGCAAACACCAAACTAAACACCCTGAGGCTGCTTTTATTGTTGCTGGTGACTTAAACCACTCCAATTTAAAGACAGTCCTTCCCAGATTCCACCAACATGTCTCCTGTCACACCAGAGGAGACAAAACTTTGGACCATGTTTATTCCAACATGTCTGGAGCCTACAAAGCAACACCCCTCCCCCACATTGGACAATCAGACCATCTCTCCCTGTTCCTCACACCTCGGTACTCACCACTCATCCAACGTGTGAAACCCACTGTGAGGACAGTAAAAGTGTGGCCAGAGGGGACAGATGCTGTGCTCCAGGACCGGTTCAAAAACACAGACTGGAATATGTTCATCCACACAGACTTGGACCAGTACGCCACATCTGTACTGGACCACATCTCCTTGACTACACATAGTGTCACCACCCAGAAACAGATCACCATGTACCCCAACCAGAAGCCTTGGATGAACCGAGATGTTCGTCTCCTACTGAAGGCCCGCAATACCGCCTTCAGGTCAGGGGATGCACAGGCTTACAGTGCAGCCAGGGCCAAACTGAAGAGGGGCATCAAAAATGCTAAACACCACTACAAAGGGAAGGTAGAAGAACACTTCTCCAACTCCAATCCCCGACGTATGTGGCAAGGTCTCCAGATCATCACAGACTACAGGACCATCAAACCCTCCCCCGCATCCTCTGATGTCCCCTTCCTCAACGAGCTCAACAACTTCTATGCTCGTTTTGAGCGGGGGAATACAACAACTGCAACTAAGGCAGAGGTGACTCCAGACCACCAACCACTGACTCTCTCCCCCACTGATGTAGGAGCGGTGCTGAGCAGGATTAATGTCCACAAGGCTGCAGGTCCTGATGGCATCCCTGGCCGTGTTCTCAGAGCGTGTTCAGTGGAGCTGGCAGGAGTGCTGACGGAGATATTCAATCTGTCCTTGGCCCATGCTGTGGTACCGGCCTGCTTCAAATCCACCTCCATCGTTCCGATACCCAAAAACTCCAACCCATCAAGCCTCAACGACTACCGCCCGGTAGCCCTCACCCCAATCATCACAAAGTGCTTAGAGCGGCTGGTCCTAGCACACCTCAAATCCTGTCTCCCCCCCACCCTGGACCCCCACCAATTTGCATTCCGTCAGAACAGGAGCACAGAGGATGCAGTCTCCATAGCGCTGCACACTGTCCTCTCACACCTGGACAATAAAAACACCTACGCCAGAATGCTGTTTATAGACTTCAGTTCAGCGTTCAACACAATCATCCCCTCACAACTCATCAGGAAACTCACAGACCTAGGCATCAGTTCCCTCATGTGCAACTGGTTACTGGACTTCCTGACCTGCCGGCCCCAACATGTCCGGCTGGATAACCACTGTTCATCCATCATCACAATGAACACCGGTGTACCACAAGGCTGTGTGATGAGTCCCTTCCTCTACTCCCTCCTCACCCATGACTGCAGACCTGTCGATGGTTCCAACACCATCATTAAGTTTGCAGATGACACCACGGTGATCGGCCTCATTAAAGACAGCAATGAGGCCGCCTACAGGGAGGAGGTGGATCGTCTGGCTGAGTGGTGCGACACCAACAACCTGCTGCTCAACACCGAGAAGACCAAAGAGCTCATCGTGGACTTCAGGAGGAATGCTGACCCACATCCACCCATCCACATCAAGGGGACGGCTGTGGAGCGTGTGAACAGCTTCAAGTTCCTGGGAGTCCACATCTCAGAGGATCTCACCTGGACGACCAGCTGCTCCAAGCTGGTCAAGAAGGCTCACCAGCGCCTCTTCTTCTTGAGGACTCTGAGGAAGAACAACCTGTCCTCAGACATCCTGGTGAACTTCCACCGCTGCACCATCGAGAGCATCCTGACCAACTGTATAACAGTCTGGTATGGGAGCTGCTCTGCCTCGGACCGGAAAGCGTTGCAGAGGGTGGTGAAAGCCGCCCAGCGCATCGCTGGAGCACCACTTCCTTCCATAGAGGACATCTATAGGAAGCGGTGTCTGAGAAGGGCCGGGAAAATCATCAAAGACCCCAGTCACCCAGCACACAGACTCTTCACCCTCCTGCCCTCTGGGAGACGCTACAGGAGCCTCCGGACTAAGACCACCAGGTACCGGAACAGCTTCTATCCTACAGCTGTCAGACTCTGGAATTCTGCCTCCTGACATCTCACCCACATTAAAACTCATAGACTGAACATACACGCACTCTCACAACCACTGACAACAACCCATAACTGAACATACACACAATGGACAAAAAAACCCCCAGTATCCTCATACACACTCATACACAGTGGCTGGACCACCACTTACAGCCACATGCACTTTAATATTACTACTGTATAAATTATTCATATATATCTTACTGTAAATACTGTATAGACAACCATGCTGTACAATACAATACAATAATTATAGTTCTACAGCTGTTATTAATACTTGCATATTGTATATTTATAGTCTGTTATAGTCTTTTATTTATATCCATACGTATAACCTGTTTATAGCCTGTACATAGCTTGTACACTTACTACAGTTATAGCCTGTATATACTTATAGTTATAGCACTCATAACATTCCTTCATACCGTGTACATTGTAACATATCTAAAATATATCTATATTTTGTAATATATCTATATTCTTGCTAAAGCACTTCTGGATGGATGCAAACTGCATTTCGTTGCTTGTACTTGTGACGTGCAATGACAATAAAGTTGAATTCTATTCTATTCTATTCAAAAAAGCAAACATAGGGCTATACTGCCCTCTTGTGTCCAAAAGGACATCAAAATAGTATATAAAACTTTTTACCAGGTAGGCCAATATTGTATTTAAATATACATTTATTAGGTATGTGTCTGAGGATATTTTCCCACCGGTTAATCGATGTGTGACACGAGTGGGTGCTTTTAAATCGCTAATATAATAGTGAAAGAAAAATAATGATAATGTTGCACACACAAATCACACACATGTGGGAAAGAATGATGCTTTTAAACACTAAACCGCTATTAGGTGTCGCCAGGCATCCATCTTAATAAGCGAGTCATTGATTCATTCGTTCAAACGATTCGTTCGAATGAGTCGATCATGATTAAGACAGATGTTTATGGATTGATCATTCAATCTTTGAGTCAACCGATTCGTTAAAAATGCTGAATCGTTCAGTTATGAGAAAACACGTGATGCGTGATGGTTCTGCCGTGATCTTTGTTTAACTATTTTCGCTGCTGAAACAGAACAAAAACAGTCAACATTGCATCTAAAATGTAAGTGACTTAATTGTAACTGTTTATTAATCTGTTGTATGAAATCTAGGGGTGGGAGAAAAAAATTATTCTTAGATGCATTGCGATGCGGATGTGGACGATTCTGAATCGATTCACAAATGTCAAAAAATCGATTCTCTAAAAAAATATTTTTCTAATAACGTAATATTGACGGAAGGCAAAAGGCGGAACTCTAAGCGGACGTGCTGCACGCAGTCTGTGGCGCGCACATAACAGAGAAGTTTCTTCTGCTCACCAAGGCTGCATTTATTTGATTAAAATACAAACAAAAACAGTAATATTGTAAAATATTATTCCAATTTAAAACAGTTTAAAATATATTAAAATAGAAAGCAGCTGTTATTTATTCCTGTGATCAAAGCTGAGTTTTCAGCATCATTACTCCAGTCGTCACTGTCACATGATCCTTCAGAAATTATTCTAATATGATGATTGATACTCAAGAAACATTCATTATTATTTTAAATGTCGAAAACAGTTGTGTACAGTCTTTGATGAATAGAAAGTTCAAAAGAACAGCATTTATCTGAAATCTAAAGCTTTTGTAACGTTAAACACTACCGCTCAAAAGTTTTGGGTTAGTAATAATTAAAATTTTATTTTTGGGGGAAATAAATAAAATAAATCAGTACATTTATTTATGAAGGATGAGTTAAACTGATCAACAGTTACAGTAAAGACATTTATAATGTTAAAAATATATATATTTGAAATATATGCTGTTCTTTTGAACTTTACATTCATCAAAGCATTTTGAAAAAAAAAATCTGTACACAACTGTTTTCAACATTGAAAATAATAATGAATATTTATTGAGCATCAATCATCATATTAGTATGATTTCTGAAGGATCATGTGACACTGAAGACAGGAGTAATGATGCTGAAAACTCAACTTTGATCACAGAAATGAATTACTATGTAAAATATTTAAAAATTGAAAACAGCTGTTTTAAATTGGAATAATATTTCACAATATTACTGTTTTTGTTTGTATTTTTAATCAATAAATGCAGCCTTGTTGAGCAGAAGACACTTCTCCTAAAAACATAAAAAATCTTACTGACCCCAAACTTTTGAACAATAATATATATATATATATATATATATATATACATATATATATATATATATATATATATATATACATATATATATATATATATATATATATATACATATATATGTATGTGTGTGTATGTATGTGTATGTATGTATATATATATATATATATATATATATATATATATATATATATATATATATATATATATATATATAAATATAGCTGCGAGCAGCGATTACGGGCCCAAGCCGGCGGTACCGCCACCCCGGTGCCTTTTGGTAACTAAATTATTATTATTATTATTATTATTATTATTCTCCGCATTGAATTGCATTTTTGAGGGCCTAAACATGCGCGAAAACTCACGAAACTTTGCACACGCGTCAGAACTGGCGAAAATTTACATCTGATATAGGTTTCAGAATTGGACGGGGCAAAACGGCTCGATAGCGCCACCTATAAAAGTTCAACGGAGTGCGCCTCCCGCAACGTTCCACGTACGTGCACGAAATTCGGTACATACATGTAATGACCTAATACCTACAAGAAAGTCTCTTGGAGCATAGCCCTAAACCCAACAGGAAGTCAGCCATTTTGAACTTCCTCCCAGATTTTTGTGCCGTTTTTGACATTTTCAGGCCTCATACTTTAACGAACTCCTCCTACAGTTTTAATCTGATCATCTTCAAATTTGGTGAGTGTAATCTTAAGGCCTTTGCGACGTTAAATTGCGAAGATCTTGAGTTTTCGTCGAAGGGCGGGTCCTCGGCGGCCTGACAAATTTTGATGTTTCGCCATGAAACAGGAAGTTGCTGTAACTCAGGCATGGAATGTCCAATCTGCCCCAAACTTCATACGTTTGATAAGAGTTCTGTCCTGAACACATGACCATGCTCATATTCAGTTATAGTCATAGCGCCACCTGCTGGCAACAGGAAGTGACATGTTTAACACTGTTATGGACTCCTAATAACATATAAAAAAGTGCCAGCAAGTGCTAAACATGCTAACAACATACTAGAAGCATGCTAAAACATGCTAGCAAACTCTTAGCTAAGTGCTAAAGCATGCTATTATTGCAATTAAATAGGAATTTGCTGTAACTCAGGCATGGAATGTCCAATCTGCCCCAAACTTCACACTTTTGATAAGCGTTCTGTCCTGAACATATCTACATGAGAATATTCAGTTATAGTAATAGCGCCACCTACTGGTAACAGGAAGTGTCATGTTTAACACGTTGATGCCATTCTAGCAACATGTTAAAAATGCCATTGACTTCTAAACATGCTAGAAACATGTTAAAACATACTAGCAATACTTAGCTAAGTGCTAAAGCATGCTAATTCAATGAAAGAGGATGTTGTTGTTACTCAAGAAGGCAATGTCCAATCTGCGCCAAACTTCACACTTTTAATAAACGTTCTGTCCTGAACACATGACCATGCTCATATTTAGTTATAGTCATAGCGCCACCTGCTGGCAACAGGAAGTGACGTTTAACACTGTTCTTGACTCCTAATAACATATAAAAAAATGCCAGTAGGTGCTAAACATCCTACCAACATACTATAGACATGCTAAAACATACTAGCAAACACTTAGCTAAGTGCTAAAGAATGATATTACTGCAATTAAATATGAATTTGCTGTAACTCAGGCATGGAATGTCCAATCTGCCCCAAACTTCACACTTTTGATAAGCGTTCTGTCCTGAACACATGACCATGCTTATATTCAGTTACAGTCATAGCGCCACCTGCTGGCAACAGGAAGTGACATGTTTAACACTGTTATGGACTCCTAATAACATATAAAAAAGTGCCAGCAAGTGTTAAACATGCTAACAACATACTAGAAACATGCTAAAACATGCTAGCAAACTCTTAGCCAAGTGCTAAAGCATGCTATTATTGCAATTAAATAGGAATTTGCTGTAACTCAGGCATGGAATGTCCAATCTGCCCCAAACTTCACACTTTTGATAAGAGTCATGGCCTGAACACATCTACATGAGAATGTTCAATTATAGTAATAGCGCCACCAACTGGCAACAGGAAGTGACATGTTTAACACGTTGATGCCGTTCTAGCAACATGTTAAAAATGCCATTGAGTTCTAAACATGCTAGAAACATGTTAAAACATGCTAACAATGCTTAGCTAAGTGCTAAAGCATGCTAATTCAATGAAACATGACTTTGTTGTTACTCAAGAAGGCAATGTCCAATTTGCACCAAACTTCACACGTTTGATAAGAGTTCTGTCCTGAACACACATCCAAGCTCATATTCAGTTATAGTCATAACGCCACCTACTGGCAACAGAAACTGACATGGTTAACACAGTAATGCAGTACTAACCACATAATTATTGTGTACTAAGCATGCTAGAAACACACTAAACATGCTAGCAACACTTAGCTGAGTCATGAAGCATGCTATTATCACCATTATACAAAACATTTTGTAACTGACTTTGACATACTCTTACTATATATACCTCCTTAAATGTACATTTCCCAACCATGCTCTGTCTTCCTAAAGCCACCGAGTGTTGATGGCACGGGTGCGAGGGCCCTTTCATCGCTGCTTGCAGCTTTAATTAGGGCCCGAGCACCGATGGTGTGAGGACCCTCTTGGAATTGCTCTGTTTATTATTAGGGCCCGAGCACCGATGGTGTGAGGACCCTCTTGGAATTGCTCTGTTTATTATTATTATTATTAGGGCCCGAGCACCGATGGTGTGAGGACCCTCTTGGAATTGCTCTGTTTATTATTATTATTATTATTAGGGCCCGAGCACCGATGGTGTGAGGACCCTCTTGGAATTGCTCTGTTTATTATTATTATTATTATTATTATTATTATTATTCTCCGCATTGAATTGCATTTTTGAGGGCCTAAACATGCGCGAAAACTCACGAAACTTTGCACACGCGTCAGAACTGGCGAAAATTTACATCTGATATAGGTTTCAGAATTGGACGGGGCAAAACGGCTCGATAGCACCACCTATAAAAGTTCAACGGAGTGCGCCTCCCGCAACGTTCCACGTACGTGCACGAAATTCGGTACATACATGTAATGACCTAATACCTACAAAAAAGTCTCTTGGAGCATAGCCCTAAACCCAACAGGAAGTCAGCCATTTTGAACTTCCTCCCAGATTTTTGTGCAGTTTTTGACATTTTCAGGCCTCATACTTTAACGAACTCCTCCTACAGTTTTAATCTGATCATCTTCAAATTTGGTGAGTGTAATCTTAAGGCCTTTGCGACGTTAAATTGCGAAGATCTTGAGTTTTCGTCGAAGGGCGGGTCCTCGGCGGCCTGACAAATTTTGATGTTTCGCCATGAAACAGGAAGTTGCTGTAACTCAGGCATGGAATGTCCAATCTGCCCCAAACTTCATACGTTTGATAAGAGTTCTGTCCTGAACACATGACCATGCTCATATTCAGTTATAGTCATAGCGCCACCTGCTGGCAACAGGAAGTGACATGTTTAACACTGTTATGGACTCCTAATAACATATAAAAAAGTGCCAGCAAGTGCTAAACATGCTAACAACATACTAGAAGCATGCTAAAACATGCTAGCAAACTCTTAGCTAAGTGCTAAAGCATGCTATTATTGCAATTAAATAGGAATTTGCTGTAACTCAGGCATGGAATGTCCAATCTGCCCCAAACTTCACACTTTTGATAAGCGTTCTGTCCTGAACATATCTACATGAGAATATTCAGTTATAGTAATAGCGCCACCTACTGGTAACAGGAAGTGTCATGTTTAACACGTTGATGCCATTCTAGCAACATGTTAAAAATGCCATTGACTTCTAAACATGCTAGAAACATGTTAAAACATACTAGCAATACTTAGCTAAGTGCTAAAGCATGCTAATTCAATGAAACAGGATGTTGTTGTTACTCAAGAAGGCAATGTCCAATCTGCGCCAAACTTCACACTTTTAATAAACGTTCTGTCCTGAACACATGACCATGCTCATATTCAGTTATAGTCATAGCGCCACCTGCTGGCAACAGGAAGTGACATGTTTAACACTGTTATGGACTCCTAATAACATATAAAAAAGTGCCAGCAAGTGCTAAACATGCTAACAACATACTAGAAGCATGCTAAAACATGCTAGCAAACTCTTAGCTAAGTGCTAAAGCATGCTATTATTGCAATTAAATAGGAATTTGCTGTAACTCAGGCATGGAATGTCCAATCTGCCCCAAACTTCACACTTTTGATAAGCGTTCTGTCCTGAACATATCTACATGAGAATATTCAGTTATAGTAATAGCGCCACCTACTGGTAACAGGAAGTGTCATGTTTAACACGTTGATGCCATTCTAGCAACATGTTAAAAATGCCATTGACTTCTAAACATGCTAGAAACATGTTAAAACATACTAGCAATACTTAGCTAAGTGCTAAAGCATGCTAATTCAATGAAACAGGACTTTGTTGTTACTCAAGAAGGCAATGTACAATCTACCCCAAACGTCACACGTTTGATAAGAGTTATCTCTTGAACACATGTCCATGCTCATATTTAGTTATAGTCATAGCGCCACCTGCTGGCAACAGGAAGTGACGTTTAACACTGTTCTTGACTCCTAATAACATATAAAAAAATGCCAGTAGGTGCTAAACATCCTACCAACATACTATAGACATGCTAAAACATACTAGCAAACACTTAGCTAAGTGCTAAAGAATGATATTACTGCAATTAAATATGAATTTGCTGTAACTCAGGCATGGAATGTCCAATCTGCCCCAAACTTCACACTTTTGATAAGCGTTCTGTCCTGAACACATGACCATGCTTATATTCAGTTACAGTCATAGCGCCACCTGCTGGCAACAGGAAGTGACATGTTTAACACTGTTATGGACTCCTAATAACATATAAAAAAGTGCCAGCAAGTGTTAAACATGCTAACAACATACTAGAAACATGCTAAAACATGCTAGCAAACTCTTAGCCAAGTGCTAAAGCATGCTATTATTGCAATTAAATAGGAATTTGCTGTAACTCAGGCATGGAATGTCCAATCTGCCCCAAACTTCACACTTTTGATAAGAGTCATGGCCTGAACACATCTACATGAGAATGTTCAATTATAGTAATAGCGCCACCAACTGGCAACAGGAAGTGACATGTTTAACACGTTGATGCCGTTCTAGCAACATGTTAAAAATGCCATTGAGTTCTAAACATGCTAGAAACATGTTAAAACATGCTAACAATGCTTAGCTAAGTGCTAAAGCATGCTTATTCAATGAAACATGACTTTGTTGTTACTCAAGAAGGCAATGTCCAATTTGCACCAAACTTCACACGTTTGATAAGAGTTCTGTCCTGAACACACATCCAAGCTCATATTCAGTTATAGTCATAACGCCACCTACTGGCAACAGAAACTGACATGGTTAACACAGTAATGCAGTACTAACCACATAATTATTGTGTACTAAGCATGCTAGAAACACACTAAACATGCTAGCAACACTTAGCTGAGTCATGAAGCATGCTATTATCACCATTATACAAAACATTTTGTAACTGACTTTGACATACTCTTACTATATATACCTCCTTAAATGTACATTTCCCAACCATGCTCTGTCTTCCTAAAGCCACCGAGTGTTGATGGCACGGGTGCGAGGGCCCTTTCATCGCTGCTTGCAGCTTTAATTAGGGCCCGAGCACCGATGGTGTGAGGACCCTCTTGGAATTGCTCTGTTTATTATTAGGGCCCGAGCACCGATGGTGTGAGGACCCTCTTGGAATTGCTCTGTTTATTATTATTATTATTAGGGCCCGAGCACCGATGGTGTGAGGACCCTCTTGGAATTGCTCTGTTTATTATTATTATTATTATTAGGGCCCGAGCACCGATGGTGTGAGGACCCTCTTGGAATTGCTCTGTTTATTATTATTATTATTATTATTATTATTATTATTATTCTTCTCCGCATTGAATTGCATTTTTGAGGGCCTAAACATGCGCGAAAACTCACGAAACTTTGCACACGCGTCAGAACTGGCGAAAATTTACATCTGATATAGGTTTCAGAATTGGACGGGGCAAAACGGCTCGATAGCGCCACCTATAAAAGTTCAACGGAGTGCGCCTCCCGCAACGTTCCACGTACGTGCACGAAATTCGGTACATACATGTAATGACCTAATACCTACAAAAAAGTCTCTTGGAGCATGGCGGCCTGACAAATTTTGATGTTTCGCCATGAAATAGGAAGTTGCTGTAACTCAGGCATGGAATGTCCAATCTGCCCCAAACTTCATACGTTTGATAAGAGTTCTGTCCTGAACACATGACCATGCTCATATTCAGTTATAGTCATAGCGCCACCTGCTGGCAACAGGAAGTGACATGTTTAACACTGTTATGGACTCCTAATAACATATAAAAAAGTGCCAGCAAGTGCTAAACATGCTAACAACATACTAGAAGCATGCTAAAACATGCTAGCAAACTCTTAGCTAAGTGCTAAAGCATGCTATTATTGCAATTAAATAGGAATTTGCTGTAACTCAGGCATGGAATGTCCAATCTGCCCCAAACTTCACACTTTTGATAAGCGTTCTGTCCTGAACATATCTACATGAGAATATTCAGTTATAGTAATAGCGCCACCTACTGGTAACAGGAAGTGTCATGTTTAACACGTTGATGCCATTCTAGCAACATGTTAAAAATGCCATTGACTTCTAAACATGCTAGAAACATGTTAAAACATACTAGCAATACTT
Source organism: Scardinius erythrophthalmus (assembly GCF_964197995.2). Taxonomy (NCBI): domain Eukaryota; kingdom Metazoa; phylum Chordata; class Actinopteri; order Cypriniformes; family Leuciscidae; genus Scardinius; species Scardinius erythrophthalmus. Next base: position 28,733,521 of record NC_138232.1, on the reverse strand, counting down.
AGCTAAGTGCTAAAGCATGCTAATTCAATGAAACAGGATGTTGTTGTTACTCAAGAAGGCAATGTCCAATCTGCGCCAAACTTCACACTTTTAATAAACGTTCTGTCCTGAACACATGACCATGCTTATATTCAGTTACAGTCATAGCGCCACCTGCTGGCAACAGGAAGTGACATGTTTAACACTGTTATGGACTCCTAATAACATATAAAAAAGTGCCAGCAAGTGCTAAACATGCTAACAACATACTAGAAGCATGCTAAAACATGCTAGCAAACTCTTAGCTAAGTGCTAAAGCATGCTATTATTGCAATTAAATAGGAATTTGCTGTAACTCAGGCATGGAATGTCCAATCTGCCCCAAACTTCACACTTTTGATAAGCGTTCTGTCCTGAACATATCTACATGAGAATATTCAGTTATAGTAATAGCGCCACCTACTGGTAACAGGAAGTGTCATGTTTAACACGTTGATGCCATTCTAGCAACATGTTAAAAATGCCATTGACTTCTAAACATGCTAGAAACATGTTAAAACATACTAGCAATACTTAGCTAAGTGCTAAAGCATGCTAATTCAATGAAACAGGACTTTGTTGTTACTCAAGAAGGCAATGTACAATCTACCCCAAACGTCACACGTTTGATAAGAGTTATCTCTTGAACACATGTCCATGCTCATATTTAGTTATAGTCATAGCGCCACCTGCTGGCAACAGGAAGTGACGTTTAACACTGTTCTTGACTCCTAATAACATATAAAAAAATGCCAGTAGGTGCTAAACATCCTACCAACATACTATAGACATGCTAAAACATACTAGCAAACACTTAGCTAAGTGCTAAAGAATGATATTACTGCAATTAAATATGAATTTGCTGTAACTCAGGCATGGAATGTCCAATCTGCCCCAAACTTCACACTTTTGATAAGCGTTCTGTCCTGAACACATGACCATGCTTATATTCAGTTACAGTCATAGCGCCACCTGCTGGCAACAGGAAGTGACATGTTTAACACTGTTATGGACTCCTAATAACATATAAAAAAGTGCCAGCAAGTGTTAAACATGCTAACAACATACTAGAAACATGCTAAAACATGCTAGCAAACTCTTAGCCAAGTGCTAAAGCATGCTATTATTGCAATTAAATAGGAATTTGCTGTAACTCAGGCATGGAATGTCCAATCTGCCCCAAACTTCACACTTTTGATAAGAGTCATGGCCTGAACACATCTACATGAGAATGTTCAATTATAGTAATAGCGCCACCAACTGGCAACAGGAAGTGACATGTTTAACACGTTGATGCCGTTCTAGCAACATGTTAAAAATGCCATTGAGTTCTAAACATGCTAGAAACATGTTAAAACATGCTAACAATGCTTAGCTAAGTGCTAAAGCATGCTTATTCAATGAAACATGACTTTGTTGTTACTCAAGAAGGCAATGTCCAATTTGCACCAAACTTCACACGTTTGATAAGAGTTCTGTCCTGAACACACATCCAAGCTCATATTCAGTTATAGTCATAACGCCACCTACTGGCAACAGAAACTGACATGGTTAACACAGTAATGCAGTACTAACCACATAATTATTGTGTACTAAGCATGCTAGAAACACACTAAACATGCTAGCAACACTTAGCTGAGTCATGAAGCATGCTATTATCACCATTATACAAAACATTTTGTAACTGACTTTGACATACTCTTACTATATATACCTCCTTAAATGTACATTTCCCAACCATGCTCTGTCTTCCTAAAGCCACCGAGTGTTGATGGCACGGGTGCGAGGGCCCTTTCATCGCTGCTTGCAGCTTTAATTAGGGCCCGAGCACCGATGGTGTGAGGACCCTCTTGGAATTGCTCTGTTTATTATTAGGGCCCGAGCACCGATGGTGTGAGGACCCTCTTGGAATTGCTCTGTTTATTATTATTATTATTAGGGCCCGAGCACCGATGGTGTGAGGACCCTCTTGGAATTGCTCTGTTTATTATTATTATTATTATTAGGGCCCGAGCACCGATGGTGTGAGGACCCTCTTGGAATTGCTCTGTTTATTATTATTATTATTATTATTATTATTATTATTATTCTTCTCCGCATTGAATTGCATTTTTGAGGGCCTAAACATGCGCGAAAACTCACGAAACTTTGCACACGCGTCAGAACTGGCGAAAATTTACATCTGATATAGGTTTCAGAATTGGACGGGGCAAAACGGCTCGATAGCGCCACCTATAAAAGTTCAACGGAGTGCGCCTCCCGCAACGTTCCACGTACGTGCACGAAATTCGGTACATACATGTAATGACCTAATACCTACAAAAAAGTCTCTTGGAGCATAGCCCTAAACCCAACAGGAAGTCAGCCATTTTGAACTTCCTCCCAGATTTTTGTGCAGTTTTTGACATTTTCAGGCCTCATACTTTAACGAACTCCTCCTACAGTTTTAATCTGATCATCTTCAAATTTGGTGAGTGTAATCTTAAGGCCTTTGCGACGTTAAATTGCGAAGATCTTGAGTTTTCGTCGAAGGGCGGGTCCTCGGCGGCCTGACAAATTTTGATGTTTCGCCATGAAATAGGAAGTTGCTGTAACTCAGGCATGGAATGTCCAATCTGCCCCAAACTTCATACGTTTGATAAGAGTTCTGTCCTGAACACATGACCATGCTCATATTCAGTTATAGTCATAGCGCCACCTGCTGGCAACAGGAAGTGACATGTTTAACACTGTTATGGACTCCTAATAACATATAAAAAAGTGCCAGCAAGTGCTAAACATGCTAACAACATACTAGAAGCATGCTAAAACATGCTAGCAAACTCTTAGCTAAGTGCTAAAGCATGCTATTATTGCAATTAAATAGGAATTTGCTGTAACTCAGGCATGGAATGTCCAATCTGCCCCAAACTTCACACTTTTGATAAGCGTTCTGTCCTGAACATATCTACATGAGAATATTCAGTTATAGTAATAGCGCCACCTACTGGTAACAGGAAGTGTCATGTTTAACACGTTGATGCCATTCTAGCAACATGTTAAAAATGCCATTGACTTCTAAACATGCTAGAAACATGTTAAAACATACTAGCAATACTTAGCTAAGTGCTAAAGCATGCTAATTCAATGAAACAGGATGTTGTTGTTACTCAAGAAGGCAATGTCCAATCTGCGCCAAACTTCACACTTTTAATAAACGTTCTGTCCTGAACACATGACCATGCTCATATTCAGTTATAGTCATAGCGCCACCTGCTGGCAACAGGAAGTGACATGTTTAACACTGTTATGGACTCCTAATAACATATAAAAAAGTGCCAGCAAGTGCTAAACATGCTAACAACATACTAGAAGCATGCTAAAACATGCTAGCAAACTCTTAGCTAAGTGCTAAAGCATGCTATTATTGCAATTAAATAGGAATTTGCTGTAACTCAGGCATGGAATGTCCAATCTGCCCCAAACTTCACACTTTTGATAAGCGTTCTGTTCTGAACATATCTACATGAGAATATTCAGTTATAGTAATAGCGCCACCTACTGGTAACAGGAAGGGTCATGTTTAACACGTTGATGCCATTCTAGCAACATGTTAAAAATGCCATTGACTTCTAAACATGCTAGAAACATGTTAAAACATACTAGCAATACTTAGCTAAGTGCTAAAGCATGCTAATTCAATGAAACAGGACTTTGTTGTTACTCAAGAAGGCAATGTACAATCTACCCCAAACGTCACACGTTTGATAAGAGTTATCTCTTGAACACATGTCCATGCTCATATTTAGTTATAGTCATAGCGCCACCTGCTGGCAACAGGAAGTGACGTTTAACACTGTTCTTGACTCCTAATAACATATAAAAAAATGCCAGTAGGTGCTAAACATCCTACCAACATACTATAGACATGCTAAAACATACTAGCAAACACTTAGCTAAGTGCTAAAGAATGATATTACTGCAATTAAATATGAATTTGCTGTAACTCAGGCATGGAATGTCCAATCTGCCCCAAACTTCACACTTTTGATAAGCGTTCTGTCCTGAACACATGACCATGCTTATATTCAGTTACAGTCATAGCGCCACCTGCTGGCAACAGGAAGTGACATGTTTAACACTGTTATGGACTCCTAATAACATATAAAAAAGTGCCAGCAAGTGTTAAACATGCTAACAACATACTAGAAACATGCTAAAACATGCTAGCAAACTCTTAGCCAAGTGCTAAAGCATGCTATTATTGCAATTAAATAGGAATTTGCTGTAACTCAGGCATGGAATGTCCAATCTGCCCCAAACTTCACACTTTTGATAAGAGTCATGGCCTGAACACATCTACATGAGAATGTTCAATTATAGTAATAGCGCCACCAACTGGCAACAGGAAGTGACATGTTTAACACGTTGATACCGTTCTAGCAACATGTTAAAAATGCCATTGAGTTCTAAACATGCTAGAAACATGTTAAAACATGCTAACAATGCTTAGCTAAGTGCTAAAGCATGCTAATTCAATGAAACATGACTTTGTTGTTACTCAAGAAGGCAATGTCCAATTTGCACCAAACTTCACACGTTTGATAAGAGTTCTGTCCTGAACACACATCCAAGCTCATATTCAGTTATAGTCATAACGCCACCTACTGGCAACAGAAACTGACATGGTTAACACAGTAATGCAGTACTAACCACATAATTATTGTGTACTAAGCATGCTAGAAACACACTAAACATGCTAGCAACACTTAGCTGAGTCATGAAGCATGCTATTATCACCATTATACAAAACATTTTGTAACTGACTTTGACATACTCTTACTATATATACCTCCTTAAATGTACATTTCCCAACCATGCTCTGTCTTCCTAAAGCCACCGAGTGTTGATGGCACGGGTGCGAGGGCCCTTTCATCGCTGCTTGCAGCTTTAATTATTATTCTTCTTCTTCTTCTTCTCCGCATTTAATTGCATTTTTGAGGGCCTAAACATGCTCGAAAACTCACGAAACTTTGCACACGCGTCAGAACTGGCGAAAATTTACATCTGATATAGGTTTCAGAATTGGACGGGGCAAAATGGCTCGATAGCGCCACCTATAAAAGTTCAACGGAGTGCGCCTCCCGCAACGTTCCACGTACGTGCACGAAATTCGGTACATACATGTAATGACCTAATACCTACAAAAAAGTCTCTTGGAGCATAGCCCTAAACACAACAGGAAGTCAGCCATTTTGAACTTCCTCTCAGATTTTTGTGCAGTTTTTGCCATTTTCAGGCCTCGTACTTTAACGAACTCCTCCTACAGTTTTAATCTGATCATCTTCAAATTTGGTGAGTGTAATCTTAAGGCCTTTGCGACGTTAAATTGCGAAGATCTTGAGTTTTCGTCAAAGGGCGGGTCCTCGGCGGCCTGACAAATTTCGATGTTTCGCCATGAAACAGGAAGTTGCTGTAACTCAGGCATGGAATGTCCAATCTGCCCCAAACTTCACACTTTTGATAAGCGTTCTGTCCTGAACACATGACCATGCTCATATTCAGTTACAGTCATAGCGCCACCTGCTGGCAACAGGAAGTGACATGTTTAACACTGTTATGGACTCCTAATAACATATAAAAAAGTGCCAGCAAGTGCTAAACATGCTAACAACATACTAGAAGCATGCTAAAACATGCTAGCAAACTCTTAGCTAAGTGCTAAAGCATGCTATTATTGCAATTAAATAGGAATTTGCTGTAACTCAGGCATGGAATGTCCAATCTGCCCCAAACTTCACACTTTTGATAAGCGTTCTGCCCTGAACACATCTACATGAGAACATTCAGTTATAGTAATAGCGCCACCTGCTGTCAACAGGAAGTGACATGTTTAACACTGTTGTGGTCTCCTAATAACATATAAAAAAGAGCCAGCAAGTGCTAAACAGGTTAGCAACATACTAGAAACATGCTAGCAAACACTTAGCTAAGTGCTAAAGCATGCTATTATTGCAATTAAATAGAAATTTGCTGTAACCCAGGCATGGAATGTTCAATCTGCCCCAAACTTCACACGTTTGATAAGAATCATGGCCTGAACACATGTCTATGCTCAAATTCAGTTATAGTAATAGCGCCACCTACTGGCAACAGGAAGTGACATGTTTAACACGTTGATGCCGTTCTAGCAACATGTTAAAAATGCCATTGAGTTCTAAACATGCTAGAAACATATTAAAACATGCTAGCAATACTTAGCTAAGTGCTAAAGCATGCTAATTCAATGAAACAGGACTTTGTTGTTACTCAAGAAGGCAATGTACAATCTACCCCAAACTTCACACGTTTGATAAGAGTTATCTCTTGAACACATGTCCATGCTCATATTTAGTTATAGTCATAGCGCCACCTGCTGGCAACAGGAAGTGACGTATAACACTGTTCTTGACTCCTAATAACATATAAAAAAATGCCAGTAGGTGCTAAACATCCTACCAACATACTAGAGACATGCTAAAACATACTAGCAAACACTTAGCTAAGTGCTAAAGAATGATATTACTGCAATTAAATATGAATTTGCTGTAACTCAGGCATGGAATGTCCAATCTGCCCCAAACTTCGCACTTTTGATAAGCGTTCTGTCCTGAACACATGACCATGCTTATATTCAGTTACAGTCATAGCGCCACCTGCTGGCAACAGGAAGTGACATGTTTAACACTGTTATGGACTCCTAATAACATATAAAAAAGTGCCAGCAAGTGTTAAACATGCTAACAACATACTAGAAACATGCTAAAACATGCTAGCAAACTCTTAGCTAAGTGCTAAAGCATGCTATTATTGCAATTAAATAGGAATTTGCTGTAACTCAGGCATGGAATGTCCAATCTGCCCCAAACTTCACACTTTTGATAAGAGTCATGGCCTGAACACATCTACATGAGAATGTTCATTTTTAGTAATAGCGCCACCTACTGGCAACAGGAAGTGACATGTTTAACACGTTGATACCGTTCTAGCAACATGTTAAAAATGCCATTGAGTTCTAAACATGCTAGAAACATGTTAAAACATGCTAACAATGCTTAGCTAAGTGCTAAAGAATTCAATGAAACATGACTTTTTTGTTACTCAAGAAGGCAATTTCCAATTTGCACCAAACTTCACACGTTTGATAAGAGTTCTGTCCTGAACACACATCCATGCTCATATTCAGCTATAGTCATAACGCCACCTACTGGCAACAGAAACTGACATGGTTAACACAGTAATGCAGTACTAACCACATAATTATTGTGTACTAAGCATGCTAGAAACAGACTAAACATGCTAGCAACACTTAGCTGAGTCATGAAGCATGCTATTATCACCATTATACAAAACATTTTGTTACTAACTTTGACATACTCTTACTATATATACCTCCTTAAATGTACATTTCCCAACCATGCTCTGTCTTCCTAAAGCCACCGAGTGTTGATGGCACGGGTGCGAGGGCCCTTTCATCGCTGCTTGCAGCTTTAATTAGGGCCCGAGCACCGATGGTGTGAGGACCCTCTTGGAATTGCTCTGTTTATTATTATTATTATTATTATTCTTCTCCGCATTGAATTGCATTTTTGAGGGCCTAAACATGCGCGAAAACTCACGAAACTTTGCACACGCGTCAGAACTGGCGAAAATTTACATCTGATATAGGTTTCAGAATTGGACGGGGCAAAATGGCTCGATAGCGCCACCTATAAAAGTTCAACGGAGTGCGCCTCCCGCAACGTTCAACGTACGTGCACGAAATTCGGTACATACGTGTAATGACCTAATACCTACAAAAAAGTCTCTTGGAGCATAGCCCTAAACACAACAGGAAGTCAGCCATTTTGAACTTCCTCTCAGATTTTTGTGCAGTTTTTGCCATTTTCAGGCCTCGTACTTTAACGAACTCCTCCTACAGTTTTAATCTGATCATCTTCAAATTTGGTGAGTGTAATCTTAAGGCCTTTGCGACGTTAAATTGCGAAGATCTTGAGTTTTCGTCGAAGGGCGGGTCCTCGGCGGTCATGTTTAACACGTTGATGCCATTCTAGCAACATGTTAAAAATGCCATTGAGGTCTAAACATGCTAGAAACATGTTAAAACATGCTAGCTAATGTTAAAACATGCTAGCAATACTTAGCTAAGTGGTAAAGCATGCTAATTCAATGAAAAAGGATGTTGTTGTTACGCAAGAAGGCAATGTCCAATATGCGCCAAACTTCACACTTTTAATAAACGTTCTGTCCTGAACACATGACCATGCTCATATTCAGTTACAGTCATAGTGCCACCTGCTGGCAACAGGAAGTGACATGTTAAACACTGTTGTGGACATATAAAAACATATAAAAAAGTGCCAGCAAGTGCTAAACATGCTAACAACATAGTAGAAACATGCTAAAACATGCTAGCAAACACTTAGCTAAGTGCTAAAGCATGCTATTGCTGCAATTAAATAGGAATTTGCTGTAACACAGGCATGGAATGTCCAATCTGCCCCAAACTTCACACGTTTGATAAGAGTCATGGCCTGAACACATCTACATGAGAATATTCAGTTATAGTAATAGCGCCACCTGCTGTCAACAGGAAGTGACATGTTTAACACTGTTGTGGTCTCCTAATAACATATATAAAAGAGCCAGCAAGTGCTAAACAGGTTAGCAACATACTAGAAACATGCTAGCAAACACTTAGCTAAGTGATAAAGCATGCTATTACTGCAATTAAATAGGAATTTGCTGTAACTCAGGCATGGAACGTCCAATCTGCCCCAAACTTCACATGTTTGATAAGAATCATGGCCTGAACGCATGCCTATGCTCAAATTCAGTTATAGTAATAGCGCCACCTACTGGCAACAGGAAGTGACATGTTTAACACGTTGATGCCGTTCTAGCAACATGTTAAAAATGCCATTGAGTTCTAAACATGCTAGAAACATATTAAAACATGCTAGCAATACTTAGCTAAGTGCTAAAGCATGCTAATTCAATGAAACAGGACTTTGTTGTTACTCAAGAAGGCAATGTACAATCTACCCCAAACGTCACACGTTTGATAAGAGTTATCTCTTGAACACATGTCCATGCTCATATTTAGTTATAGTCATAGCGCCACCTGCTGGCAACAGGAAGTGACGTTTAACACTGTTCTTGACTCCTAATAACATATAAAAAAATGCCAGTAGGTGCTAAACATCCTACCAACATACTAGAGACATGCTAAAACATAATAGCAAACACTTAGCTAAGTGCTAAAGAATGATATTACTGCAATTAAATATGAATTTGCTATAACTCAGGCATGGAATGTCCAATCTGCCCCAAACTTCACACTTTTGATAAGCGTTCTGTCCTGAACACATGACCATACTTATATTCAGTTATAGTCATAGCGCCACCTGCTGGCAACAGGAAGTGACATGTTTAACACTGTTGTGGACTCCTAATAACATATAAAAAAGTGCCAGCAAGTGTTAAACATGCTAACAACATACTAGAAACATGCTAAAACATGCTAGCAAACTCTTAGCCAAGTGCTAAAGCATGCTATTATTGCAATTAAATAGGAATTTGCTGTAACTCAGGCATGGAATGTCCAATCTGCCCCAAATTTCACACTTTTGATAAGAGTCATGGCCTGAACACATCTACATGAGAATGTTCAGTTATAGTAATAGCGCCACCAACTGGCAACAGGAAGTGACATGTTTAACACGTTGATGCCGTTCTAGCAACATGTTAAAACATGCTAACAATGCTTAGCTAAGTTCTAAAGAATGCTAATTCAATGAAACATGACTTTGTTGTTACTCAAGAAGGCAATGTCCAATTTGCACCAAACTTCACATGTTTGATAAGAGTTCTGTCCTGAACACACATCCATGCTCATATTCAGTTATAGTCATAACGCCACCTACTGGCAACAGAAACTGACATGGTTAACACCGTGCAGTACTAACCACATAATTATTGTGTACTAAGCATGCTAGAAACAGACTGAACATGCTAGCAACACTTAGCTGAGTCATGAAGCATGCTATTATCACCATTATACAAAACATTTTGTAACTGACTTTGACATACTCTTACTATATATACCTCCTTAAATGTACATTTCCCAACCATGCTCTGCCTTCCTAAAGCCACCGAGTGTTGATGGCACGGGTGCGAGGGCCCTTTCATCGCTGCTTGCAGCTTTAATTAGGGCCCGAGCACCGATGGTGTGAGGACCCTCTTGGAATTGCTCTGTTTATTATTATTATTATTATTATTATTATTATTCTTCTTCTCCGCATTGAATTGCATTTTTGAGGGCCTAAACATGCGCGAAAACTCACGAAACTTTGCACACGCGTCAGAACTGGCGAAAATTTACATCTGATATAGGTTTCAGAATTGGACGGGGCAAAACGGCTCGATAGCGCCACCTATAAAAGTTCAACGGAGTGCGCCTCCCGCAACGTTCCACGTACGTGCACGAAATTCGGTACATACATGTAATGACCTAATACCTACAAAAAAGTCTCTTGGAGCATAGCCCTAAACCCAACAGGAAGTCAGCCATTTTGAACTTCCTCCCAGATTTTTGTGCAGTTTTTGACATTTTCAGGCCTCATACTTTAACGAACTCCTCCTACAGTTTTAATCTGATCATCTTCAAATTTGGTGAGTGTAATCTTAAGGCCTTTGCGACGTTAAATTGCGAAGATCTTGAGTTTTCGTCGAAGGGCGGGTCCTCGGCGGCCTGACAAATTTTGATGTTTCGCCATGAAACAGGAAGTTGCTGTAACTCAGGCATGGAATGTCCAATCTGCCCCAAACTTCATACGTTTGATAAGAGTTCTGTCCTGAACACATGATCATGCTCATATTCAGTTATAGTCATAGCGCCACCTGCTGGCAACAGGAAGTGACATGTTTAACACTGTTATGGACTCCTAATAACATATAAAAAAGTGCCAGCAAGTGCTAAACATGCTAACAACATACTAGAAGCATGCTAAAACATGCTAGCAAACTCTTAGCTAAGTGCTAAAGCATGCTATTATTGCAATTAAATAGGAATTTGCTGTAACTCAGGCATGGAATGTCCAATCTGCCCCAAACTTCACACTTTTGATAAGCGTTCTGTCCTGAACATATCTACATGAGAATATTCAGTTATAGTAATAGCGCCACCTACTGGTAACAGGAAGTGTCATGTTTAACACGTTGATGCCATTCTAGCAACATGTTAAAAATGCCATTGACTTCTAAACATGCTAGAAACATGTTAAAACATACTAGCAATACTTAGCTAAGTGCTAAAGCATGCTAATTCAATGAAACAGGACTTTGTTGTTACTCAAGAAGGCAATGTACAATCTACCCCAAACGTCACACGTTTGATAAGAGTTATCTCTTGAACACATGTCCATGCTCATATTTAGTTATAGTCATAGCGCCACCTGCTGGCAACAGGAAGTGACGTTTAACACTGTTCTTGACTCCTAATAACATATAAAAAAATGCCAGTAGGTGCTAAACATCCTACCAACATACTATAGACATGCTAAAACATACTAGCAAACACTTAGCTAAGTGCTAAAGAATGATATTACTGCAATTAAATATGAATTTGCTGTAACTCAGGCATGGAATGTCCAATCTGCCCCAAACTTCACACTTTTGATAAGCGTTCTGTCCTGAACACATGACCATGCTTATATTCAGTTACAGTCATAGCGCCACCTGCTGGCAACAGGAAGTGACATGTTTAACACTGTTATGGACTCCTAATAACATATAAAAAAGTGCCAGCAAGTGTTAAACATGCTAACAACATACTAGAAACATGCTAAAACATGCTAGCAAACTCTTAGCCAAGTGCTAAAGCATGCTATTATTGCAATTAAATAGGAATTTGCTGTAACTCAGGCATGGAATGTCCAATCTGCCCCAAACTTCACACTTTTGATAAGAGTCATGGCCTGAACACATCTACATGAGAATGTTCAATTATAGTAATAGCGCCACCAACTGGCAACAGGAAGTGACATGTTTAACACGTTGATGCCGTTCTAGCAACATGTTAAAAATGCCATTGAGTTCTAAACATGCTAGAAACATGTTAAAACATGCTAACAATGCTTAGCTAAGTGCTAAAGCATGCTAATTCAATGAAACATGACTTTGTTGTTACTCAAGAAGGCAATGTCCAATTTGCACCAAACTTCACACGTTTGATAAGAGTTCTGTCCTGAACACACATCCAAGCTCATATTCAGCTATAGTCATAACGCCACCTACTGGCAACAGAAACTGACATGGTTAACACAGTAATGCAGTACTAACCACATAATTATTGTGTACTAAGCATGCTAGAAAAACACTAAACATGCTAGCAACACTTAGCTGAGTCATGAAGCATGCTATTATCACCATTATACAAAACATTTTGTAACTGACTTTGACATACTCTTACTATATATACCTCCTTAAATGTACATTTCCCAACCATGCTCTGTCTTCCTAAAGCCACCGAGTGTTGATGGCACGGGTGCGAGGGCCCTTTCATCGCTGCTTGCAGCTTTAATTATTATTATTATTCTTCTCCGAATTTAATCGCATTTTTGAGGGCCTAAACATGCTCGAAAACTCACGAAACTTTGCACACGCATCAGAACTGGCGAAAATTTACATCTGATATAGGTTTCATAATTGGGCGGGGCAAAATGGCTCGATAGCGCCACCTATAAAAGTTCAACGGAGTGCGCCTCCCGCTATGTTCCACGTACGTGTACGAAATTCGGTACATACATGTAAGGACCTAATACCTACAAAAAAGTCTCTTGGAGCGTAGCCCTAAACACAACAGGAAGTCAGCCATTTTCAACTTCCTCTCAGATTTTTGTGCAGTTTTTGCCATTTTCATGCCTCGTACTTTAACGAACTCCTCCTACAGTTTTAATCTGATCATCTTCAAATTTGGTGAGTGTAATCTTAAGGCCTTTGCGACGTTAAATTGCGAAGATCTTGAGTTTTCGTCGAAGGGCGGGTCCTCGGCAGCCTGACAAATTTTGATGTTTCGCCATGAAACAGGAAGTTGTTGTAACTCAGGCATGGAATGTCCAATCTGCCCCAAACTTCACACTTTTGATAAGCGTTCTGTCCTGAACACATGACCATGCTCATATTCAGTTACAGTCATAGCGCCACCTGCTGGCAACAGGAAGTGACATGTTTAACACTGTTGTGAACTCCTGATAACATATAAAAAAGTGCCAGCAAGTGCTAAACATGCTAACAACATACTAGACACATGCTAAAACATGTTAGCAAACACTTAGCTAAGTGCTAAAGCATGCTATTACTGCAATTAAATAGGAATTTGCTGTAACTCAGGCACGGAATGTCCAATCTGCCCCAAACTTCACACGTTTGATAAGAGTCATGGCCTGAACACATCTACATGAGAATATTCAGTTATAGTAATAGCGCCACCTACTGGTAACAGGAAGTGTCATGTTTAACACGTTGATGCCGTTCTAGCAACATGTTAAAAATGCCATTGACTTCTAAACATGCTAGAAACATGTTAAAACATGCTAGCAAAACTTAGCTGAGTGCTAAAGCATGCTAATTCAATGAAACAGGATGTTGTTGTTACTCAAGAAGGCAATGTCCAATCTGCCCCAAACTTCACACTTTTGATAAGCGTTCTGTCCTGAACACATGACCATGCTCATATTCAGTTACAGTCATAGCGCCACCTGCTGGCAACAGGAAGTGACATGTTAAACACTGTTGTGAACTCCTGATAACATATAAAAAAGTGCCAGCAAGTGCTAAACATGCTAACAACATACTAGACGCATGCTAAAACATGCTAGCAAACACTTAGCTTAGTGCTAAAGCATGCTATTACTGCAATTAAATAGGAATTTGCTGTAACTCAGGCACGGAATGTCCAATCTGCCCCAAACTTCACACGTTTGATAAGAGTCATGGCCTGAACACATCTACATGAGAATATTCAGTTATAGTAATAGCGCCACCTACTGGTAAAAGGAAGTGTCATGTTTAACACGTTGATGCCGTTCTAGCAACATGTTAAAAATGCCATTGACTTCTAAACATGCTAGAAACATGTTAAAACATGCTAGCAAAACTTAGCTGAGTGCTAAAGCATGCTAATTCAATGAAACAGGATGTTGTTGTTACTCAAGAAGGCAATGTCCAATCTGCCCCAAACTTCACACTTTTGATAAGCGTTCTGTCCTGAACACATGACCATGCTCATATTCAGTTACAGTCATAGCGCCACCTGCTGGCAACAGGAAGTGACATGTTAAACACTGTTGTGGACTCCTAATAACATATAAAAAAGTGCCAGCATGTGCTAAACATGCTAACAACATACTAGAAACATGCTAAAACATGCTATCAATCACTTAGATAAGTGTTAAATCATGATATTACTGCAATTAAATGGGAATTTGTTGTAACACAGGCATGGGATGTTCAATCTACCCCAAACTTAATATGTAACATGCAAGAAACATGCTAGCAACACTTAGCTAAGTTCTAAAGCATGCTATAAAAGCTCAAGGAAGTTGTTGTAATTTAAGCATAAAATGTCCAATCTACCCCAAACTTCACACGTTTGATAAGAGTTATCTTTTGAACACATGTCCATGCTCATATTCAGTTATAGTCATAGCGCCGCCTGCTGGCAAAAGGAAGTGACGTTTAACACTGTTCTGGACTCCTAATAACATAAAAAAAAATGCCAGTAGGTGCTAAATATCCTACCAACATACTAGAGACATGCTAAAACATACTAGCAAACACTTAGCTAAGTGCTAAAGCATGATATTACTGCAATTAAATATGAATTTGCTGTAACTCAGGAATGCAATGTCCAATCTACCCCAAAATTAATATGTAAAATGCTAGAAACATCATAAAACATGCTAGAAATGCTGAAGGAAGTTGTTGTAACTCAAGCATACAATGTCCAATCTGCCCCAAACTTCACATGTTTGATAAAAGTCCTGCACTGAAAACATCTACATAGCAATATTCAGATATAGACATAGCCCCAACTACTGGCAACAGAAACTGACATGGTTAACACAGTAATGCAGTACTAACAACAGCTGAGTCATGAAGCATGCTATTATCCCCATTATACAAAACATTTAGTAACTGACTTTGACATACTCTTACTATATATACCTCCTTAAATGTACATTGCCCAACCATGCTCTGTCTTCCTAAAGCCACTGAGTGTTGATGGCACGGGTGCGAGGGCCCTTTCATCGCTGCTTGCAGCTTTAATTAGGGCCCGAGCACCGATGGTGTGAGGACCCTCTTGGAATTGCTCTGTTTATTATTATTATTATTATTATTATTATTCTTCTTCTCCGCATTGAATTGCATTTTTGAGGGCCTAAACATGCGCGAAAACTCACGAAACTTTGCACACGCGTCAGAACTGGCGAAAATTTACATCTGATATAGGTTTCAGAATTGGACGGGGCAAAACGGCTCGATAGCGCCACCTATAAAAGTTCAACGGAGTGCGCCTCCCGCAACGTTCCACGTACGTGCACGAAATTCGGTACATACATGTAATGACCTAATACCTACAAAAAAGTCTCTTGGAGCATAGCCCTAAACCCAACAGGAAGTCAGCCATTTTGAACTTCCTCCCAGATTTTTGTGCAGTTTTTGACATTTTCAGGCCTCATACTTTAACGAACTCCTCCTACAGTTTTAATCTGATCATCTTCAAATTTGGTGAGTGTAATCTTAAGGTCTTTGCGACGTTAAATTGCGAAGATCTTGAGTTTTCGTCGAAGGGCGGGTCCTCGGCGGCCTGACAAATTTTGATGTTTCGCCATGAAACAGGAAGTTGCTGTAACTCAGGCATGGAATGTCCAATCTGCCCCAAACTTCATACGTTTGATAAGAGTTCTGTCCTGAACACATGACCATGCTCATATTCAGTTATAGTCATAGCGCCACCTGCTGGCAACAGAAAGTGACATGTTTAACACTGTTATGGACTCCTAATAACATATAAAAAAGTGCCAGCAAGTGCTAAACATAATAACAACATACTAGAAGCATGCTAAAACATGCTAGCAAACTCTTAGCTAAGTGCTAAAGCATGCTATTATTGCAATTAAATAGGAATTTGCTGTAACTCAGGCATGGAATGTCCAATCTGCCCCAAACTTCACACTTTTGATAAGCGTTCTGTCCTGAACATATCTACATGAGAATATTCAGTTATAGTAATAGCGCCACCTACTGGTAACAGGAAGTGTCATGTTTAACACGTTGATGCCATTCTAGCAACATGTTAAAAATGCCATTGACTTCTAAACATGCTAGAAACATGTTAAAACATACTAGCAATACTTAGCTAAGTGCTAAAGCATGCTAATTCAATGAAACAGGATGTTGTTGTTACTCAAGAAGGCAATGTCCAATCTGCGCCAAACTTCACACTTTTAATAAACGTTCTGTCCTGAACACATGACCATGCTCATATTCAGTTATAGTCATAGCGCCACCTGCTGGCAACAGGAAGTGACATGTTTAACACTGTTATGGACTCCTAATAACATATAAAAAAGTGCCAGCAAGTGCTAAACATGCTAACAACATACTAGAAGCATGCTAAAACATGCTAGCAAACTCTTAGCTAAGTGCTAAAGCATGCTATTATTGCAATTAAATAGGAATTTGCTGTAACTCAGGCATGGAATGTCCAATCTGCCCCAAACTTCACACTTTTGATAAGCGTTCTGTCCTGAACATATCTACATGAGAATATTCAGTTATAGTAATAGCGCCACCTACTGGTAACAGGAAGTGTCATGTTTAACACGTTGATGCCATTCTAGCAACATGTTAAAAATGCCATTGACTTCTAAACATGCTAGAAACATGTTAAAACATACTAGCAATACTTAGCTAAGTGCTAAAGCATGCTAATTCAATGAAACAGGATGTTGTTGTTACTCAAGAAGGCAATGTCCAATCTGCGCCAAACTTCACACTTTTAATAAACGTTCTGTCCTGAACACATGACCATGCTCATATTCAGTTATAGTCATAGCGCCACCTGCTGGCAACAGGAAGTGACATGTTTAACACTGTTATGGACTCCTAATAACATATAAAAAAGTGCCAGCAAGTGCTAAACATGCTAACAACATACTAGAAGCATGCTAAAACATGCTAGCAAACTCTTAGCTAAGTGCTAAAGCATGCTATTATTGCAATTAAATAGGAATTTGCTGTAACTCAGGCATGGAATGTCCAATCTGCCCCAAACTTCACACTTTTGATAAGCGTTCTGTCCTGAACATATCTACATGAGAATATTCAGTTATAGTAATAGCGCCACCTGCTGGCAACAGGAAGTGACGTTTAACACTGTTCTTGACTCCTAATAACATATAAAAAAATGCCAGTAGGTGCTAAACATCCTACCAACATACTATAGACATGCTAAAACATACTAGCAAACACTTAGCTAAGTGCTAAAGAATGATATTACTGCAATTAAATATGAATTTGCTGTAACTCAGGCATGGAATGTCCAATCTGCCCCAAACTTCACACTTTTGATAAGCGTTCTGTCCTGAACACATGACCATGCTTATATTCAGTTACAGTCATAGCGCCACCTGCTGGCAACAGGAAGTGACATGTTTAACACTGTTATGGACTCCTAATAACATATAAAAAAGTGCCAGCAAGTGTTAAACATGCTAACAACATACTAGAAACATGCTAAAACATGCTAGCAAACTCTTAGCCAAGTGCTAAAGCATGCTATTATTGCAATTAAATAGGAATTTGCTGTAACTCAGGCATGGAATGTCCAATCTGCCCCAAACTTCACACTTTTGATAAGAGTCATGGCCTGAACACATCTACATGAGAATGTTCAATTATAGTAATAGCGCCACCAACTGGCAACAGGAAGTGACATGTTTAACACGTTGATGCCGTTCTAGCAACATGTTAAAAATGCCATTGAGTTCTAAACATGCTAGAAACATGTTAAAACATGCTAACAATGCTTAGCTAAGTGCTAAAGCATGCTAATTCAATTAAACATGACTTTGTTGTTACTCAAGAAGGCAATGTCCAATTTGCACCAAACTTCACACGTTTGATAAGAGTTCTGTCCTGAACACACATCCAAGCTCATATTCAGTTATAGTCATAACGCCACCTACTGGCAACAGAAACTGACATGGTTAACACAGTAATGCAGTACTAACCACATAATTATTGTGTACTAAGCATGCTAGAAACACACTAAACATGCTAGCAACACTTAGCTGAGTCATGAAGCATGCTATTATCACCATTATACAAAACATTTTGTAACTGACTTTGACATACTCTTACTATATATACCTCCTTAAATGTACATTTCCCAACCATGCTCTGTCTTCCTAAAGCCACCGAGTGTTGATGGCACGGGTGCGAGGGCCCTTTCATCGCTGCTTGCAGCTTTAATTATTATTAGGGCCCGAGCACCGATGGTGTGAGGACCCTCTTGGAATTGCTCTGTTTATTATTATTAGGGCCCGAGCACCGATGGTGTGAGGACCCTCTTGGAATTGCTCTGTTTATTATTATTATTATTATTATTATTATTCTTCTCCGCATTGAATTGCATTTTTGAGGGCCTAAACATGCGCGAAAACTCACGAAACTTTGCACACGCGTCAGAACTGGCGAAAATTTACATCTGATATAGGTTTCAGAATTGGACGGGGCAAAACGGCTCGATAGCGCCACCTATAAAAGTTCAACGGAGTGCGCCTCCCGCAACGTTCCACGTACGTGCACGAAATTCGGTACATACATGTAATGACCTAATACCTACAAAAAAGTCTCTTGGAGCATAGCCCTAAACCCAACAGGAAGTCAGCCATTTTGAACTTCCTCCCAGATTTTTGTGCAGTTTTTGACATTTTCAGGCCTCATACTTTAACGAACTCCTCCTACAGTTTTAATCTGATCATCTTCAAATTTGGTGAGTGTAATCTTAAGGCCTTTGCGACGTTAAATTGCGAAGATCTTGAGTTTTCGTCGAAGGGCGGGTCCTCGGCGGCCTGACAAATTTTGATGTTTCGCCATGAAACAGGAAGTTGCTGTAACTCAGGCATGGAATGTCCAATCTGCCCCAAACTTCATACGTTTGATAAGAGTTCTGTCCTGAACACATGACCATGCTCATATTCAGTTATAGTCATAGCGCCACCTGCTGGCAACAGGAAGTGACATGTTTAACACTGTTATGGACTCCTAATAACATATAAAAAAGTGCCAGCAAGTGCTAAACATGCTAACAACATACTAGAAGCATGCTAAAACATGCTAGCAAACTCTTAGCTAAGTGCTAAAGCATGCTATTATTGCAATTAAATAGGAATTTGCTGTAACTCAGGCATGGAATGTCCAATCTGCCCCAAACTTCACACTTTTGATAAGCGTTCTGTCCTGAACATATCTACATGAGAATATTCAGTTATAGTAATAGCGCCACCTACTGGTAACAGGAAGTGTCATGTTTAACACGTTGATGCCATTCTAGCAACATATTAAAAATGCCATTGACTTCTAAACATGCTAGAAACATGTTAAAACATACTAGCAATACTTAGCTAAGTGCTAAAGCATGCTAATTCAATGAAACAGGATGTTGTTGTTACTCAAGAAGGCAATGTCCAATCTGCGCCAAACTTCACACTTTTAATAAACGTTCTGTCCTGAACACATGACCATGCTCATATTCAGTTATAGTCATAGCGCCACCTGCTGGCAACAGGAAGTGACATGTTTAACACTGTTATGGACTCCTAATAACATATAAAAAAGTGCCAGCAAGTGCTAAACATGCTAACAACATACTAGAAGCATGCTAAAACATGCTAGCAAACTCTTAGCTAAGTGCTAAAGCATGCTATTATTGCAATTAAATAGGAATTTGCTGTAACTCAGGCATGGAATGTCCAATCTGCCCCAAACTTCACACTTTTGATAAGCGTTCTGTCCTGAACATATCTACATGAGAATATTCAGTTATAGTAATAGCGCCACCTACTGGTAACAGGAAGTGTCATGTTTAACACGTTGATGCCATTCTAGCAACATGTTAAAAATGCCATTGACTTCTAAACATGCTAGAAACATGTTAAAACATACTAGCAATACTTAGCTAAGTGCTAAAGCATGCTAATTCAATGAAACAGGACTTTGTTGTTACTCAAGAAGGCAATGTACAATCTACCCCAAACGTCACACGTTTGATAAGAGTTATCTCTTGAACACATGTCCATGCTCATATTTAGTTATAGTCATAGCGCCACCTGCTGGCAACAGGAAGTGACGTTTAACACTGTTCTTGACTCCTAATAACATATAAAAAAATGCCAGTAGGTGCTAAACATCCTACCAACATACTATAGACATGCTAAAACATACTAGCAAACACTTAGCTAAGTGCTAAAGAATGATATTACTGCAATTAAATATGAATTTGCTGTAACTCAGGCATGGAATGTCCAATCTGCCCCAAACTTCACACTTTTGATAAGCGTTCTGTCCTGAACACATGACCATGCTTATATTCAGTTACAGTCATAGCGCCACCTGCTGGCAACAGGAAGTGACATGTTTAACACTGTTATGGACTCCTAATAACATATAAAAAAGTGCCAGCAAGTGTTAAACATGCTAACAACATACTAGAAACATGCTAAAACATGCTAGCAAACTCTTAGCCAAGTGCTAAAGCATGCTATTATTGCAATTAAATAGGAATTTGCTGTAACTCAGGCATGGAATGTCCAATCTGCCCCAAACTTCACACTTTTGATAAGAGTCATGGCCTGAACACATCTACATGAGAATGTTCAATTATAGTAATAGCGCCACCAACTGGCAACAGGAAGTGACATGTTTAACACGTTGATGCCGTTCTAGCAACATGTTAAAAATGCCATTGAGTTCTAAACATGCTAGAAACATGTTAAAACATGCTAACAATGCTTAGCTAAGTGCTAAAGCATGCTAATTCAATGAAACATGACTTTGTTGTTACTCAAGAAGGCAATGTCCAATTTGCACCAAACTTCACACGTTTGATAAGAGTTCTGTCCTGAACACACATCCAAGCTCATATTCAGTTATAGTCATAACGCCACCTACTGGCAACAGAAACTGACATGGTTAACACAGTAATGCAGTACTAACCACATAATTATTGTGTACTAAGCATGCTAGAAACACACTAAACATGCTAGCAACACTTAGCTGAGTCATGAAGCATGCTATTATCACCATTATACAAAACATTTTGTAACTGACTTTGACATACTCTTACTATATATACCTCCTTAAATGTACATTTCCCAACCATGCTCTGTCTTCCTAAAGCCACCGAGTGTTGATGGCACGGGTGCGAGGGCCCTTTCATCGCTGCTTGCAGCTTTAATTATTAGGGCCCGAGCACCGATGGTGTGAGGACCCTCTTGGAATTGCTCTGTTTATTATTATTATTATTATTATTATTATTCTTCTTCTCCGCATTGAATTGCATTTTTGAGGGCCTAAACATGCGCGAAAACTCACGAAACTTTGCACACGCGTCAGAACTGGCGAAAATTTACATCTGATATAGGTTTCAGAATTGGACGGGGCAAAACGGCTCGATAGCGCCACCTATAAAAGTTCAACGGAGTGCGCCTCCCGCAACGTTCCACGTACGTGCACGAAATTCGGTACATACATGTAATGACCTAATACCTACAAAAAAGTCTCTTGGAGCATAGCCCTAAACCCAACAGGAAGTCAGCCATTTTGAACTTCCTCCCAGATTTTTGTGCAGTTTTTGACATTTTCAGGCCTCATACTTTAACGAACTCCTCCTACAGTTTTAATCTGATCATCTTCAAATTTGGTGAGTGTAATCTTAAGGCCTTTGCGACGTTAAATTGCGAAGATCTTGAGTTTTCGTCGAAGGGCGGGTCCTCGGCGGCCTGACAAATTTTGATGTTTCGCCATGAAACAGGAAGTTGCTGTAACTCAGGCATGGAATGTCCAATCTGCCCCAAACTTCATACGTTTGATAAGAGTTCTGTCCTGAACACATGACCATGCTCATATTCAGTTATAGTCATAGCGCCACCTGCTGGCAACAGAAAGTGACATGTTTAACACTGTTATGGACTCCTAATAACATATAAAAAAGTGCCAGCAAGTGCTAAACATGCTAACAACATACTAGAAGCATGCTAAAACATGCTAGCAAACTCTTAGCTAAGTGCTAAAGCATGCTATTATTGCAATTAAATAGGAATTTGCTGTAACTCAGGCATGGAATGTCCAATCTGCCCCAAACTTCACACTTTTGATAAGCGTTCTGTCCTGAACATATC
This sequence comes from Scardinius erythrophthalmus, assembly GCF_964197995.2. Taxonomy (NCBI): domain Eukaryota; kingdom Metazoa; phylum Chordata; class Actinopteri; order Cypriniformes; family Leuciscidae; genus Scardinius; species Scardinius erythrophthalmus. The sequence continues at coordinate 28,711,016 of NC_138232.1, read as the reverse complement.
TACATGAGAATATTCAGTTATAGTAATAGCGCCACCTACTGGTAACAGGAAGTGTCATGTTTAACACGTTGATGCCATTCTAGCAACATGTTAAAAATGCTATTGACTTCTAAACATGCTAGAAACATGTTAAAACATACTAGCAATACTTAGCTAAGTGCTAAAGCATGCTAATTCAATGAAACAGGATGTTGTTGTTACTCAAGAAGGCAATGTCCAATCTGCGCCAAACTTCACACTTTTAATAAACGTTCTGTCCTGAACACATGACCATGCTCATATTCAGTTATAGTCATAGCGCCACCTGCTGGCAACAGGAAGTGACATGTTTAACACTGTTATGGACTCCTAATAACATATAAAAAAGTGCCAGCAAGTGCTAAACATGCTAACAACATACTAGAAGCATGCTAAAACATGCTAGCAAACTCTTAGCTAAGTGCTAAAGCATGCTATTATTGCAATTAAATAGGAATTTGCTGTAACTCAGGCATGGAATGTCCAATCTGCCCCAAACTTCACACTTTTGATAAGCGTTCTGTCCTGAACATATCTACATGAGAATATTCAGTTATAGTAATAGCGCCACCTACTGGTAACAGGAAGTGTCATGTTTAACACGTTGATGCCATTCTAGCAACATGTTAAAAATGCCATTGACTTCTAAACATGCTAGAAACATGTTAAAACATACTAGCAATACTTAGCTAAGTGCTAAAGCATGCTAATTCAATGAAACAGGATGTTGTTGTTACTCAAGAAGGCAATGTCCAATCTGCGCCAAACTTCACACTTTTAATAAACGTTCTGTCCTGAACACATGACCATGCTCATATTCAGTTATAGTCATAGCGCCACCTGCTGGCAACAGGAAGTGACATGTTTAACACTGTTATGGACTCCTAATAACATATAAAAAAGTGCCAGCAAGTGCTAAACATGCTAACAACATACTAGAAGCATGCTAAAACATGCTAGCAAACTCTTAGCTAAGTGCTAAAGCATGCTATTATTGCAATTAAATAGGAATTTGCTGTAACTCAGGCATGGAATGTCCAATCTGCCCCAAACTTCACACTTTTGATAAGCGTTCTGTCCTGAACATATCTACATGAGAATATTCAGTTATAGTAATAGCGCCACCTGCTGGCAACAGGAAGTGACGTTTAACACTGTTCTTGACTCCTAATAACATATAAAAAAATGCCAGTAGGTGCTAAACATCCTACCAACATACTATAGACATGCTAAAACATACTAGCAAACACTTAGCTAAGTGCTAAAGAATGATATTACTGCAATTAAATATGAATTTGCTGTAACTCAGGCATGGAATGTCCAATCTGCCCCAAACTTCACACTTTTGATAAGCGTTCTGTCCTGAACACATGACCATGCTTATATTCAGTTACAGTCATAGCGCCACCTGCTGGCAACAGGAAGTGACATGTTTAACACTGTTATGGACTCCTAATAACATATAAAAAAGTGCCAGCAAGTGTTAAACATGCTAACAACATACTAGAAACATGCTAAAACATGCTAGCAAACTCTTAGCCAAGTGCTAAAGCATGCTATTATTGCAATTAAATAGGAATTTGCTGTAACTCAGGCATGGAATGTCCAATCTGCCCCAAACTTCACACTTTTGATAAGAGTCATGGCCTGAACACATCTACATGAGAATGTTCAATTATAGTAATAGCGCCACCAACTGGCAACAGGAAGTGACATGTTTAACACGTTGATGCCGTTCTAGCAACATGTTAAAAATGCCATTGAGTTCTAAACATGCTAGAAACATGTTAAAACATGCTAACAATGCTTAGCTAAGTGCTAAAGCATGCTAATTCAATTAAACATGACTTTGTTGTTACTCAAGAAGGCAATGTCCAATTTGCACCAAACTTCACACGTTTGATAAGAGTTCTGTCCTGAACACACATCCAAGCTCATATTCAGTTATAGTCATAACGCCACCTACTGGCAACAGAAACTGACATGGTTAACACAGTAATGCAGTACTAACCACATAATTATTGTGTACTAAGCATGCTAGAAACACACTAAACATGCTAGCAACACTTAGCTGAGTCATGAAGCATGCTATTATCACCATTATACAAAACATTTTGTAACTGACTTTGACATACTCTTACTATATATACCTCCTTAAATGTACATTTCCCAACCATGCTCTGTCTTCCTAAAGCCACCGAGTGTTGATGGCACGGGTGCGAGGGCCCTTTCATCGCTGCTTGCAGCTTTAATTATTATTATTATTATTATTCTTCTCCGCATTGAATTGCATTTTTGAGGGCCTAAACATGCGCGAAAACTCACGAAACTTTGCACACGCGTCAGAACTGGCGAAAATTTACATCTGATATAGGTTTCAGAATTGGACGGGGCAAAACGGCTCGATAGCGCCACCTATAAAAGTTCAACGGAGTGCGCCTCCCGCAACGTTCCACGTACGTGCACGAAATTCGGTACATACATGTAATGACCTAATACCTACAAAAAAGTCTCTTGGAGCATAGCCCTAAACCCAACAGGAAGTCAGCCATTTTGAACTTCCTCCCAGATTTTTGTGCAGTTTTTGACATTTTCAGGCCTCATACTTTAACGAACTCCTCCTACAGTTTTAATCTGATCATCTTCAAATTTGGTGAGTGTAATCTTAAGGCCTTTGCGACGTTAAATTGCGAAGATCTTGAGTTTTCGTCGAAGGGCGGGTCCTCGGCGGCCTGACAAATTTTGATGTTTCGCCATGAAACAGGAAGTTGCTGTAACTCAGGCATGGAATGTCCAATCTGCCCCAAACTTCATACGTTTGATAAGAGTTCTGTCCTGAACACATGACCATGCTCATATTCAGTTATAGTCATAGCGCCACCTGCTGGCAACAGAAAGTGACATGTTTAACACTGTTATGGACTCCTAATAACATATAAAAAAGTGCCAGCAAGTGCTAAACATGCTAACAACATACTAGAAGCATGCTAAAACATGCTAGCAAACTCTTAGCTAAGTGCTAAAGCATGCTATTATTGCAATTAAATAGGAATTTGCTGTAACTCAGGCATGGAATGTCCAATCTGCCCCAAACTTCACACTTTTGATAAGCGTTCTGTCCTGAACATATCTACATGAGAATATTCAGTTATAGTAATAGCGCCACCTACTGGTAACAGGAAGTGTCATGTTTAACACGTTGATGCCATTCTAGCAACATGTTAAAAATGCCATTGACTTCTAAACATGCTAGAAACATGTTAAAACATACTAGCAATACTTAGCTAAGTGCTAAAGCATGCTAATTCAATGAAACAGGATGTTGTTGTTACTCAAGAAGGCAATGTCCAATCTGCGCCAAACTTCACACTTTTAATAAACGTTCTGTCCTGAACACATGACCATGCTCATATTCAGTTATAGTCATAGCGCCACCTGCTGGCAACAGGAAGTGACATGTTTAACACTGTTATGGACTCCTAATAACATATAAAAAAGTGCCAGCAAGTGCTAAACATGCTAACAACATACTAGAAGCATGCTAAAACATGCTAGCAAACTCTTAGCTAAGTGCTAAAGCATGCTATTATTGCAATTAAATAGGAATTTGCTGTAACTCAGGCATGGAATGTCCAATCTGCCCCAAACTTCACACTTTTGATAAGCGTTCTGTCCTGAACATATCTACATGAGAATATTCAGTTATAGTAATAGCGCCACCTACTGGTAACAGGAAGTGTCATGTTTAACACGTTGATGCCATTCTAGCAACATGTTAAAAATGCCATTGACTTCTAAACATGCTAGAAACATGTTAAAACATACTAGCAATACTTAGCTAAGTGCTAAAGCATGCTAATTCAATGAAACAGGATGTTGTTGTTACTCAAGAAGGCAATGTCCAATCTGCGCCAAACTTCACACTTTTAATAAACGTTCTGTCCTGAACACATGACCATGCTCATATTCAGTTATAGTCATAGCGCCACCTGCTGGCAACAGGAAGTGACATGTTTAACACTGTTATGGACTCCTAATAACATATAAAAAAGTGCCAGCAAGTGCTAAACATGCTAACAACATACTAGAAGCATGCTAAAACATGCTAGCAAACTCTTAGCTAAGTGCTAAAGCATGCTATTATTGCAATTAAATAGGAATTTGCTGTAACTCAGGCATGGAATGTCCAATCTGCCCCAAACTTCACACTTTTGATAAGCGTTCTGTCCTGAACATATCTACATGAGAATATTCAGTTATAGTAATAGCGCCACCTGCTGGCAACAGGAAGTGACGTTTAACACTGTTCTTGACTCCTAATAACATATAAAAAAATGCCAGTAGGTGCTAAACATCCTACCAACATACTATAGACATGCTAAAACATACTAGCAAACACTTAGCTAAGTGCTAAAGAATGATATTACTGCAATTAAATATGAATTTGCTGTAACTCAGGCATGGAATGTCCAATCTGCCCCAAACTTCACACTTTTGATAAGCGTTCTGTCCTGAACACATGACCATGCTTATATTCAGTTACAGTCATAGCGCCACCTGCTGGCAACAGGAAGTGACATGTTTAACACTGTTATGGACTCCTAATAACATATAAAAAAGTGCCAGCAAGTGTTAAACATGCTAACAACATACTAGAAACATGCTAAAACATGCTAGCAAACTCTTAGCCAAGTGCTAAAGCATGCTATTATTGCAATTAAATAGGAATTTGCTGTAACTCAGGCATGGAATGTCCAATCTGCCCCAAACTTCACACTTTTGATAAGAGTCATGGCCTGAACACATCTACATGAGAATGTTCAATTATAGTAATAGCGCCACCAACTGGCAACAGGAAGTGACATGTTTAACACGTTGATGCCGTTCTAGCAACATGTTAAAAATGCCATTGAGTTCTAAACATGCTAGAAACATGTTAAAACATGCTAACAATGCTTAGCTAAGTGCTAAAGCATGCTAATTCAATGAAACATGACTTTGTTGTTACTCAAGAAGGCAATGTCCAATTTGCACCAAACTTCACACGTTTGATAAGAGTTCTGTCCTGAACACACATCCAAGCTCATATTCAGTTATAGTCATAACGCCACCTACTGGCAACAGAAACTGACATGGTTAACACAGTAATGCAGTACTAACCACATAATTATTGTGTACTAAGCATGCTAGAAACACACTAAACATGCTAGCAACACTTAGCTGAGTCATGAAGCATGCTATTATCACCATTATACAAAACATTTTGTAACTGACTTTGACATACTCTTACTATATATACCTCCTTAAATGTACATTTCCCAACCATGCTCTGTCTTCCTAAAGCCACCGAGTGTTGATGGCACGGGTGCGAGGGCCCTTTCATCGCTGCTTGCAGCTTTAATTATTATTATTATTATTATTCTTCTCCGCATTTAATTGCATTTTTGAGGGCCTAAACATGCGCGAAAACTCACAAAACTTTGCACACGCGTCAGAACTGGCGAAAATTTACATCTGATATAGGTTTCAGAATTGGACGGGGCAAAATGGCTCGATAGCGCCACCTATAAAAGTTCAACGGAGTGCGCCTCCCGCAACGTTCCACGTACGTGCACGAAATTCGGTACATACATGTAATGACCTAATACCTACAAAAGTCTCTTGGAGCATAGCCCTAAACACAACAGGAAGTCAGCCATTTTGAACTTCCTCTCAGATTTTTGTGCAGTTTTTGCCATTTTCAGGCCTCGTACTTTAACGAACTCCTCCTACAGTTTTAATCTGATCATCTTCAAATTTGGTGAGTGTAATCTTAAGGCCTTTGCGACGTTAAATTGCGAAGATCTTGAGTTTTCGTCGAAGGGCGGGTCCTCGGCGGCCTGACAAATTTCGATGTTTCGCCATGAAACAGGAAGTTGCTGTAACTCAGGCATGGAATGTCCAATCTGCCCCAAACTTCACACGTTTGATAAGAGTTCTGTCCTGAACACATGACCATGCTCATATTCAGTTATAGTCATAGCGCCACCTGCTGGCAACAGGAAGTGACATGTTTAACACTGTTATGGACTCCTAATAACATATAAAAAAGTGCCAGCAAGTGCTAAACATGCTAACAACATACTAGAAGCATGCTAAAACATGCTAGCAAACTCTTAGCTAAGTGCTAAAGCATGCTATTGTTGCAATTAAATAGGAATTTGCTGTAACTCAGGCATGGAATGTCCAATCTGCCCCAAACTTCACACTTTTGATAAGCGTTCTGTCCTGAACACATCTACATGAGAATATTCAGTTATAGAAATAGCGCCACCTACTGGTAACAGGAAGTGTCATGTTTAACACGTTGATGCCATTCTAGCAACATGTTAAAAATGCCATTGACTTCTAAACATGCTAGAAACATGTTAAAACATGCTAGCAATACTTAGCTAAGTGCTAAAGCATGCTAATTCAATGAAACAGGATGTTGTTGTTACGCAAGAAGGCAATGTCCATTCTGCACCAAACTTGACACTTTTAATAAACGTTCTGTCCTGAACACATGACCATGCTCATATTCAGTTACAGTCATAGTGCCACCTGCTGGCAACAGGAAGTGACATGTTAAACACTGTTGTGGACATATAAAAACATATAAAAAAAGTGCCATCAAGTGTTAAACATGCTAACAACATACTAGAACCATGCTAAAACATGCTAGCAAACACTTAGCTAAGTGCTAAAGCATGCTATTGCTGCAATTAAATAGGAATTTGCTGTAACACAGGCATGGAATGTCCAATCTGCCCCAAACTTCACACGTTTGATAAGAGTCATGGCCTGAACACATCTACATGAGAATATTCAGTTATAGTAATAGCGCCACCTGCTGTCAACAGGAAGTGACATGTTTAACACTGTTGTGGTCTCCTAATAACATATAAAAAAGAGCCAGCAAGTGCTAAACAGGTTAGCAACATACTAGAAACATGCTAGCAAACACTCAGCTAAGTGCTAAAGCATGCTATTACTGCAATTAAATATGAATTTGCTGTAACTCAGGCATGGAATGTCCAATCTGCCCCAAACTTCACACGTTTGATAAGAATCATGGCCTGAACACACGTCTATGCTCAAATTCAGTTATAGTAATAGCGCCACCTACTGGCAACAGGAAGTGACATGTTTAACACGTTGATGCCGTTCTAGCAACATGTTAAAAATGCCATTGAGTTCTAAACATGCTAGAAACATATTAAAACATGCTAGCAATACTTAGCTAAGTGTTAAAGCATGCTAATTCAATGAAACAGGACTTTGTTGTTACTCAAGAAGGCAATGTACAATCTACCCCAAACTTCACACGTTTGATAAGAGTTATCTCTTGAACACATGTCCATGCTCATATTTAGTTATAGTCATAGCGCCACCTGCTGGCAACAGGAAGTGACGTTTAACACTGTTCTTGACTCCTAATAACATATAAAAAAATGCCAGTAGGTGCTAAACATCCTACCAACATACTAGAGACATGTTAAAACATACTAGCAAACACTTAGCTAAGTGCTAAAGAATGATATTACTGCAATTAAATATGAATTTGCTGTAACTCAGGCATGGAATGTCCAATCTGCGTCAAACTTCACACTTTTGATAAGCGTTCTGTCCTGAACACATGACCATGCTTATATTCAGTTACAGTCATAGCGCCACCTGCTGGCAACAGGAAGTGACATGTTAACACTGTTATGGACTCCTAATAACATATAAAAAAGTGCCAGCAAGTGTTAAACATGCTAACAACATACTAGAAACATGCTAAAACATGCTAGCAAACTCTTAGCTAAGTGCTAAAGCATGCTATTATTGCAATTAAATAGGAATTTGCTGTAACTCAGGCATGGAATGTCCAATCTGCCCCAAACTTCACACTTTTGATAAGAGTCATGGCCTGAACACATCTGCATGAGAATGTTCAGTTCTAGTAATAGCGCCACCTACTGGCAACAGGAAGTGACATGTTTAACACGTTGATGCCGTTCTAGCAACATGTTAAAAATGCCATTGAGTTCTAAACATGCTAGAAACATGTTAAAACATGCTAACAATGCTTAGCTAAGTGCTAAAGAATGCTAATTCAATGAAACATGACTTTGTTGTTACTCAAGAAGGCAATGTCCAATATGCACCAAACTTCACACGTTTGATAAGAGTTCTGTCCTGAACACACATCCATGCTCATATTCAGTTATAGTCATAACGCCACCTACTGGCAACAGAAACTGACATGGTTAACACAGTAATGCAGTACTAACCACATAATTATTGTGTACTGAGCATGCTAGAAACAGACTAAACATGCTAGCAACACTTAGCTGAGTCATGAAGCATGCTATTATCACCATTATACAAAACATTTTGTAACTGACTTTGACATACTCTTACTATATATACCTCCTTAAATGTACATTTCCCAACCATGCTCTGTCTTCCTAAAACCACCGAGTGTTGATGGCACGGGTGCGAGGGCCCTTTCATCGCTGCTTGCAGCTTTAATTATTATTATTATTCTTCTTCTCCGCATTGAATTGCATTTTTGAGGGCCTAAACATGCGCGAAAACTCACGAAACTTTGCACACGCGTCAGAACTGGCGAAAATTTACATCTGATATAGGTTTCAGAATTGGACGGGGCAAAATGGCTCGATAGCGCCACCTATAAAAGTTCAACAGAGTGCGCCTCCCGCAACGTTCCACGTACGTGCACGAAATTTGGTACATACGTGTAATGACCTAATACCTACAAAAAAGTCTCTTGGAGCATAGCCCTAAACACAACAGGAAGTCAGCCATTTTGAACTTCCTCTCAGATTTTTGTGCAGTTTTTGCCATTTTCAGGCCTCGTACTTTAACGAACTCCTCCTACAGTTTTAATCTGATCATCTTCAAATTTGGTGAGTGTAATCTTAAGGCCTTTGCGACGTTAAATTGCGAAGATCTTGAGTTTTCGTCGAAGGGCGGGTCCTCGGCGGCCTTACAAATTTCGATGTTTTGCCATGAAACAGGAAGTTGCTGTAACTCAGGCATGGAATGTCCAATCTGCCCCAAACTTCACACGTTTGATAAAAGTTCTGTCCTGAACACATGGCCATGCTCATATTCAGTTATAGTCATAGCGCCACCTGCTGGCAACAGGAAGTGACATGTTTAACACTGTTATGGACTCCTAATAACATATAAAAAAGTGCCAGCAAGTGCTAAACATGCTAACAACATACTAGAAGCATGCTAAAACATGCTAGCAAACTCTTAGCTAAGTGCTAAAGCATGCTATTATTGCAATTAAATAGGAATTTGCTGTAACTCAGGCATGGAATGTCCAATCTGCCCCAAACTTCACACGTTTGATAAGAGTCATGGCCTGAACACATCTACATGAGAATATTCAGTTATAGTAATAGCGCCACCTGCTGTCAACAGGAAATGACATGTTTAACACTGTTGTGGTCTCCTAATAACATATAAAAAAGAGCCAGCAAGTGCTAAACAGGTTAGCTACATACTAGAAACATTCTAGCAAACACTTAGCTAAGTGCTAAAGCATGCTATTACTGCAATTAAATAGGAATTTGCTGTAACTCAGGCATGGAATGTCCAATCTGCCCCAAACTTCACATGTTTGATAAGCGTTCTGTCCTGAACACATGACCATGCTTATATTCAGTTACAGTCATAGCGCCACCTGCTGGCAACAGGAAGTGACATGTTTAACACTGTTATGGACTCCTAATAACATATAAAAAAGTGCCAGGAAGTGTTAAACATGCTAACAACATACTATAAACATGCTAAAACATGCTAGCAAACTCTTAGCTAAGTGCTAAAGCATGCTATTATTGCAATTAAATAGGAATGTGCTGTAACTCAGGCATGGAATGTCCAATCTGCCCCAAACTTCACACTTTTGATAAGATTCATGGCCTGAATACATCTACATAAGAATGTTCATTTATAGTAATAGCGCCACCTACTGGCAACAGGAAGTGACATGTTTAACACGTTGATGCCGTTCTAGCAACATGTTAAAAATGCCATTGAGTTCTAAACATGCTAGAAACATGCTAAAACATTCTAACAATGCTTAGCTAAGTAATAAAGAATGCTAATTCAATGAAACATGACTTTTTTGTTACTCAAGAAGGCAATTTCCAATTTGCACCAAACTTCACACGTTTGATAAGAGTTCTGTCCTGAACACACATCCATGCTCATATTCAGCTATAGTCATAACGCCACCTACTGGCAACAGAAACTGACATGGTTAACACAGTAATGCAGAACTAACCACATAATTATTGTGTACTAAGCATGATAGAAACAGACTAAACATGCTAGCAACACTTAGCTGAGTCATGAAGCATGCTATTATCACCATTATACAAAACATTTTGTTACTAACTTTGACATACTCTTACTATATATACCTCCTTAAATGTACATTTCCCAACCATGCTCTGTCTTCCTAAAGCCACCGAGTGTTGATGGCACGGGTGCGAGGGCCCTTTCATCGCTGCTTGCAGCTTTAATTAGGGCCCGAGCACCGATGGTGTGAGGACCCTCTTGGAATTGCTCTGTTTATTATTATTATTATTATTAGGGCCCGAGCACCGATGGTGTGAGGACCCTCTTGGAATTGCTCTGTTTATTATTATTATTATTATTATTATTATTCTCCGCATTGAATTGCATTTTTGAGGGCCTAAACATGCGCGAAAACTCACGAAACTTTGCACACGCGTCAGAACTGGCGAAAATTTACATCTGATATAGGTTTCAGAATTGGACGGGGCAAAACGGCTCGATAGCGCCACCTATAAAAGTTCAACGGAGTGCGCCTCCCGCAACGTTCCACGTACGTGCACGAAATTCGGTACATACATGTAATGACCTAATACCTACAAAAAAGTCTCTTGGAGCATAGCCCTAAACCCAACAGGAAGTCAGCCATTTTGAACTTCCTCCCAGATTTTTGTGCAGTTTTTGACATTTTCAGGCCTCATACTTTAACGAACTCCTCCTACAGTTTTAATCTGATCATCTTCAAATTTGGTGAGTGTAATCTTAAGGCCTTTGCGACGTTAAATTGCGAAGATCTTGAGTTTTCGTCGAAGGGCGGGTCCTCGGCGGCCTGACAAATTTTGATGTTTCGCCATGAAACAGGAAGTTGCTGTAACTCAGGCATGGAATGTCCAATCTGCCCCAAACTTCATACGTTTGATAAGAGTTCTGTCCTGAACACATGACCATGCTCATATTCAGTTATAGTCATAGCGCCACCTGCTGGCAACAGGAAGTGACATGTTTAACACTGTTATGGACTCCTAATAACATATAAAAAAGTGCCAGCAAGTGCTAAACATGCTAACAACATACTAGAAGCATGCTAAAACATGCTAGCAAACTCTTAGCTAAGTGCTAAAGCATGCTATTATTGCAATTAAATAGGAATTTGCTGTAACTCAGGCATGGAATGTCCAATCTGCCCCAAACTTCACACTTTTGATAAGCGTTCTGTCCTGAACATATCTACATGAGAATATTCAGTTATAGTAATAGCGCCACCTACTGGTAACAGGAAGTGTCATGTTTAACACGTTGATGCCATTCTAGCAACATGTTAAAAATGCCATTGACTTCTAAACATGCTAGAAACATGTTAAAACATGCTAGCAATACTTAGCTAAGTGCTAAAGCATGCTAATTCAATGAAACAGGATGTTGTTGTTACTCAAGAAGGCAATGTACAATCTACCCCAAACTTCACACTTTTGATAAGCGTTCTGTCCTGAACACATGACCAAGCTCATATTCAGTTACAGTCATAGTGCCACCTGCTGGCAACAGGAAGTGACATGTTAAACACTGTTGTGGACATAAAAACATATAAAAAAAGTGCCAGCAAGTGCTAAACATGTTAACAACATACTAGAAAAATGCTAAAACATGCTAGCAAACACTTAGCTAAGTGCTAAAGCATGCTATTGCTGCAATTAAATAGGAATTTGCTGTAACACAGGCATGGAATGTCCAATCTGCCTCAAACTTCACACGTTTGATAAGAGTCATGGCCTGAACACATCTACATGAGAATATTCAGTTATAGTAATAGCGCCACCTGCTGTCAACAGGAAGTGACATGTTTAACACTGTTGTGGTCTCCTAATAACATATAAAAAAGAGCCAGCAAGTGCTAAACAGGTTAGCAACATACTAGAAACATGCTAGCAAACACTTAGCTAAGTGCTAAAGCATGCTATTATTGCAATTAAATAGAAATTTGCTGTAACCCAGGCATGGAATGTTCAATCTGCCCCAAACTTCACACGTTTGATAAGAATCATGGCCTGAACACATGTCTATGCTCAAATTCAGTTATAGTAATAGCGCCACCTACTGGCAACAGGAAGTGACATGTTTAACACGTTGATGCCGTTCTAGCAACATGTTAAAAATGCCATTGAGTTCTAAACATGCTAGAAACATATTAAAACATGCTAGCAATACTTAGCTAAGTGCTAAAGCATGCTAATTCAATGAAACAGGACTTTGTTGTTACTCAAGAAGGCAATGTACAATCTACCCCAAACTTCACACGTTTGATAAGAGTTATCTCTTGAACACATGTCCATGCTCATATTTAGTTATAGTCATAGCGCCACCTGCTGGCAACAGGAAGTGACGTATAACACTGTTCTTGACTCCTAATAACATATAAAAAAATGCCAGTAGGTGCTAAACATCCTACCAACATACTAGAGACATGCTAAAACATACTAGCAAACACTTAGCTAAGTGCTAAAGAATGATATTACTGCAATTAAATATGAATTTGCTGTAACTCAGGCATGGAATGTCCAATCTGCCCCAAACTTCGCACTTTTGATAAGCGTTCTGTCCTGAACACATGACCATGCTTATATTCAGTTACAGTCATAGCGCCACCTGCTGGCAACAGGAAGTGACATGTTTAACACTGTTATGGACTCCTAATAACATATAAAAAAGTGCCAGCAAGTGTTAAACATGCTAACAACATACTAGAAACATGCTAAAACATGCTAGCAAACTCTTAGCTAAGTGCTAAAGCATGCTATTATTGCAATTAAATAGGAATTTGCTGTAACTCAGGCATGGAATGTCCAATCTGCCCCAAACTTCACACTTTTGATAAGAGTCATGGCCTGAACACATCTACATGAGAATGTTCATTTTTAGTAATAGCGCCACCTACTGGCAACAGGAAGTGACATGTTTAACACGTTGATACCGTTCTAGCAACATGTTAAAAATGCCATTGAGTTCTAAACATGCTAGAAACATGTTAAAACATGCTAACAATGCTTAGCTAAGTGCTAAAGAATGCTAATTCAATGAAACATGACTTTTTTGTTACTCAAGAAGGCAATTTCCAATTTGCACCAAACTTCACACGTTTGATAAGAGTTCTGTCCTGAACACACATCCATGCTCATATTCAGCTATAGTCATAACGCCACCTACTGGCAACAGAAACTGACATGGTTAACACAGTAATGCAGTACTAACCACATAATTATTGTGTACTAAGCATGCTAGAAACAGACTAAACATGCTAGCAACACTTAGCTGAGTCATGAAGCATGCTATTATCACCATTATACAAAACATTTTGTTACTAACTTTGACATACTCTTACTATATATACCTCCTTAAATGTACATTTCCCAACCATGCTCTGTCTTCCTAAAGCCACCGAGTGTTGATGGCACGGGTGCGAGGGCCCTTTCATCGCTGCTTGCAGCTTTAATTAGGGCCCGAGCACCGATGGTGTGAGGACCCTCTTGGAATTGCTCTGTTTATTATTATTATTATTATTATTCTTCTCCGCATTGAATTGCATTTTTGAGGGCCTAAACATGCGCGAAAACTCACGAAACTTTGCACACGCGTCAGAACTGGCGAAAATTTACATCTGATATAGGTTTCAGAATTGGACGGGGCAAAACGGCTCGATAGCGCCACCTATAAAAGTTCAACGGAGTGCGCCTCCCGCAACGTTCCACGTACGTGCACGAAATTCGGTACATACATGTAATGAACTAATACCTACAAAAAAGTCTCTTGGAGCATAGCCCTAAACACAACAGGAAGTCAGCCATTTTGAACTTCCTCTCAGATTTTTGTGCAGTTTTTGACATTTTCAGGCCTCGTACTTTAACGAACTCCTCCTACAGTTTTAATCTGATCATCTTCAAATTTGGTGAGTGTAATCTTAAGGCCTTTGCGACGTTAAATTGCGAAGATCTTGAGTTTTCGTCAAAGGGCGGGTCCTCGGCGGCCTGACAAATTTCGATGTTTCGCCATGAAACAGGAAGTTGCTGTAACTCAGGCATGGAATGTCCAATCTGCCCCAAACTTCACACTTTTGATAAGCGTTCTGTCCTGAACACATGACCATGCTCATATTCAGTTACAGTCATAGCGCCACCTGCTGGCAACAGGAAGTGACATGTTTAACACTGTTATGGACTCCTAATAACATATAAAAAAGTGCCAGCAAGTGCTAAACATGCTAACAACATACTAGAAGCATGCTAAAACATGCTAGCAAACTCTTAGCTAAGTGCTAAAGCATGCTATTATTGCAATTAAATAGGAATTTGCTGTAACTCAGGCATGGAATGTCCAATCTGCCCCAAACTTCACACTTTTGATAAGCGTTCTGTCCTGAACACATCTACATGAGAACATTCAGTTATAGTAATAGCGCCACCTACTGGTAACAGGAAGTGTCATGTTTAACACGTTGATGCCATTCTAGCAACATGTTAAAAATGCCATTGACTTCTAAACATGCTAGAAACATTTTAAAACATGCTAGCAATACTTAGCTAAGTGCTAAAGCATGCTAATTCAATGAAACAGGATGTTGTTGTTACTCAAGAAGGCAATGTCCAATCTGCGCCAAACTTCACACTTTTAATAAACGTTCTGTCCTGAACACATGACCATGCTCATATTCAGTTACAGTCATAGTGCCACCTGCTGGCAACAGGAAGTGACATGTTAAACACTGTTGTGGACATAAAAACATAAAAAAAGTGCCAGCAAGTGCTAAACATGCTAACAACATACTAGAAAAATGCTAAAACATGCTAGCAAACACTTAGCTAAGTGCTAAAGCATGCTATTGCTGCAATTAAATAGGAATTTGCTGTAACACAGGCAAGGAATGTCCAATCTGCCTCAAACTTCACACGTTTGATAAGAGTCATGGCCTGAACACATCTACATGAGAATATTCAGTTATAGTAATAGCGCCACCTGCTGTCAACAGGAAGTGACATGTTTAACACTGTTGTGGTCTCCTAATAACATATAAAAAAGAGCCAGCAAGTGCTAAACAGGTTAGTAACATACTAGAAACATGCTAGCAAACACTTAGCTAAGTGCTAAAGCATGCTATCACTGCAATTAAATAGGAATTTGCTGTAACCCAGGCATGGAATGTCCAATCTGCCCCAAACATCACACGTTTGATAAGAATCATGGCCTGAACACATGTCTATGCTCAAATTCAGTTATAGTAATAGCGCCACCTACTGGCAACAGGAAGTGACATGTTTAACACGTTGATGCCGTTCTAGCAACATGTTAAAAATGCCATTGAGTTCTAAACATGCTAGAAACATATTAAAACATGCTAGCAATACTTAGCTAAGTGCTAAAGCATGATAATTCAATGAAACAGGACTTTGTTGTTACTCAAGAAGGCAATGTACAATCTACCCCAAACTTCACACGTTTGATAAGAGTTATCTCTTGAACACATGTCCATGCTCATATTTAGTTATAGTCATAGCGCCACCTGCTGGCAACAGGAAGTGACGATTAACACTGTTCTTGACTCCTAATAACATATAAAAAAAATGCCAGTAGGTGCTAAACATCCTACCAACATACTAGAGACATGCTAAAACATACTAGCAAAGACTTAGCTAAGTGCTAAAGAATGATATTACTGCAATTAAATATGAATTTGCTGTAACTCAGGCATGGAATGTCCAATCTGCCCCAAACTTCACACTTTTGATAAGCGTTCTGTCTTGAACACATGACCATGCTTATATTCAGTTACAGTCATAGCGCCACCTGCTGGCAACAGGAAGTGACATGTTTAACACTGTTATGGACTCCTAATAACATATAAAAAAGTGCCAGCAAGTGTTAAACATGCTAACAACATACTAGAAACATGCTAAAACATGCTAGCAAACTCTTAGCTAAGTGCTAAAGCATGCTATTATTGCAATTAAATAGGAATTTGCTGTAACTCAGGCATGGAATGTCCAATCTGCCCCAAACTTCACACTTTTGATAAGAGTCATGGCCTGAATACATCTACATGAGAATGTTCATTTTTAGTAATAGCGCCACCTACTGGCAACAGGAAGTGACATGTTTAACACGTTGATGCCGTTCTAGCAACATGTTAAAAATGCCATTGAGTTCTAAACATGCTAGAAACATGTTAAAACATGCTAACAATGCTTAGCTAAGTGCTAAAGAATGCTAATTCAATGAAACATGACTTTTTTGTTACTCAAGAAGGCAATTTCCAATTTGCACCAAACTTCACATGTTTGATAAGAGTTCTGTCCTGAACACACATCCATGCTCATATTCAGCTATAGTCATAACGCCACCTACTGGCAACAGAAACTGACATGGTTAACACAGTAATGCAGTACTAACCACATAATTATTGTGTACTAAGCATGCTAGAAACAGACTAAACATGCTAGCAACACTTAGCTGAGTCATGAAGCATGCTATTATCACCATTATACAAAACATTTTGTTACTAACTTTGACATACTCTTACTATATATACCTCCTTAAATGTACATTTCCCAACCATGCTCTGTCTTCCTAAAGCCACCGAGTGTTGATGGCACGGGTGCGAGGGCCCTTTCATCGCTGCTTGCAGCTTTAATTATTATTATTATTCTTCTTCTCCGCATTGAATTGCATTTTTGAGGGCCTAAACATGCGCGAAAACTCACGAAACTTTGCACACGCGTCAGAACTGGCGAAAATTTACATCTGATATAGGTTTCAGAATTGGACGGGGCAAAATGGCTCGATAGCGCCACCTATAAAAGTTCAACAGAGTGCGCCTCCCGCAACGTTCCACGTACGTGCACGAAATTTGGTACATACGTGTAATGACCTAATACCTACAAAAAAGTCTCTTGGAGCATAGCCCTAAACACAACAGGAAGTCAGCCATTTTGAACTTCCTCTCAGATTTTTGTGCAGTTTTTGCCATTTTCAGGCCTCGTACTTTAACGAACTCCTCCTACAGTTTTAATCTGATCATCTTCAAATTTGGTGAGTGTAATCTTAAGGCCTTTGCGACGTTAAATTGCGAAGATCTTGAGTTTTCGTCGAAGGGCGGGTCCTCGGCGGCCTTACAAATTTCGATGTTTTGCCATGAAACAGGAAGTTGCTGTAACTCAGGCATGGAATGTCCAATCTGCCCCAAACTTCACACGTTTGATAAAAGTTCTGTCCTGAACACATGGCCATGCTCATATTCAGTTATAGTCATAGCGCCACCTGCTGGCAACAGGAAGTGACATGTTTAACACTGTTATGGACTCCTAATAACATATAAAAAAGTGCCAGCAAGTGCTAAACATGCTAACAACATACTAGAAGCATGCTAAAACATGCTAGCAAACTCTTAGCTAAGTGCTAAAGCATGCTATTATTGCAATTAAATAGGAATTTGCTGTAACTCAGGCATGGAATGTCCAATCTGCCCCAAACTTCACACGTTTGATAAGAGTCATGGCCTGAACACATCTACATGAGAATATTCAGTTATAGTAATAGCGCCACCTGCTGTCAACAGGAAATGACATGTTTAACACTGTTGTGGTCTCCTAATAACATATAAAAAAGAGCCAGCAAGTGCTAAACAGGTTAGCTACATACTAGAAACATTCTAGCAAACACTTAGCTAAGTGCTAAAGCATGCTATTACTGCAATTAAATAGGAATTTGCTGTAACTCAGGCATGGAATGTCCAATCTGCCCCAAACTTCACATGTTTGATAAGCGTTCTGTCCTGAACACATGACCATGCTTATATTCAGTTACAGTCATAGCGCCACCTGCTGGCAACAGGAAGTGACATGTTTAACACTGTTATGGACTCCTAATAACATATAAAAAAGTGCCAGGAAGTGTTAAACATGCTAACAACATACTATAAACATGCTAAAACATGCTAGCAAACTCTTAGCTAAGTGCTAAAGCATGCTATTATTGCAATTAAATAGGAATGTGCTGTAACTCAGGCATGGAATGTCCAATCTGCCCCAAACTTCACACTTTTGATAAGATTCATGGCCTGAATACATCTACATAAGAATGTTCATTTATAGTAATAGCGCCACCTACTGGCAACAGGAAGTGACATGTTTAACACGTTGATGCCGTTCTAGCAACATGTTAAAAATGCCATTGAGTTCTAAACATGCTAGAAACATGCTAAAACATTCTAACAATGCTTAGCTAAGTAATAAAGAATGCTAATTCAATGAAACATGACTTTTTTGTTACTCAAGAAGGCAATTTCCAATTTGCACCAAACTTCACACGTTTGATAAGAGTTCTGTCCTGAACACACATCCATGCTCATATTCAGCTATAGTCATAACGCCACCTACTGGCAACAGAAACTGACATGGTTAACACAGTAATGCAGAACTAACCACATAATTATTGTGTACTAAGCATGATAGAAACAGACTAAACATGCTAGCAACACTTAGCTGAGTCATGAAGCATGCTATTATCACCATTATACAAAACATTTTGTTACTAACTTTGACATACTCTTACTATATATACCTCCTTAAATGTACATTTCCCAACCATGCTCTGTCTTCCTAAAGCCACCGAGTGTTGATGGCACGGGTGCGAGGGCCCTTTCATCGCTGCTTGCAGCTTTAATTAGGGCCCGAGCACCGATGGTGTGAGGACCCTCTTGGAATTGCTCTGTTTATTATTATTATTATTATTAGGGCCCGAGCACCGATGGTGTGAGGACCCTCTTGGAATTGCTCTGTTTATTATTATTATTATTATTATTATTATTATTATTCTCCGCATTGAATTGCATTTTTGAGGGCCTAAACATGCGCGAAAACTCACGAAACTTTGCACACGCGTCAGAACTGGCGAAAATTTACATCTGATATAGGTTTCAGAATTGGACGGGGCAAAACGGCTCGATAGCGCCACCTATAAAAGTTCAACGGAGTGCGCCTCCCGCAACGTTCCACGTACGTGCACGAAATTCGGTACATACATGTAATGACCTAATACCTACAAAAAAGTCTCTTGGAGCATAGCCCTAAACCCAACAGGAAGTCAGCCATTTTGAACTTCCTCCCAGATTTTTGTGCAGTTTTTGACATTTTCAGGCCTCATACTTTAACGAACTCCTCCTACAGTTTTAATCTGATCATCTTCAAATTTGGTGAGTGTAATCTTAAGGCCTTTGCGACGTTAAATTGCGAAGATCTTGAGTTTTCGTCGAAGGGCGGGTCCTCGGCGGCCTGACAAATTTTGATGTTTCGCCATGAAACAGGAAGTTGCTGTAACTCAGGCATGGAATGTCCAATCTGCCCCAAACTTCATACGTTTGATAAGAGTTCTGTCCTGAACACATGACCATGCTCATATTCAGTTATAGTCATAGCGCCACCTGCTGGCAACAGGAAGTGACATGTTTAACACTGTTATGGACTCCTAATAACATATAAAAAAGTGCCAGCAAGTGCTAAACATGCTAACAACATACTAGAAGCATGCTAAAACATGCTAGCAAACTCTTAGCTAAGTGCTAAAGCATGCTATTATTGCAATTAAATAGGAATTTGCTGTAACTCAGGCATGGAATGTCCAATCTGCCCCAAACTTCACACTTTTGATAAGCGTTCTGTCCTGAACATATCTACATGAGAATATTCAGTTATAGTAATAGCGCCACCTACTGGTAACAGGAAGTGTCATGTTTAACACGTTGATGCCATTCTAGCAACATGTTAAAAATGCCATTGACTTCTAAACATGCTAGAAACGTTAAAACATACTAGCAATACTTAGCTAAGTGCTAAAGCATGCTAATTCAATGAAACAGGATGTTGTTGTTACTCAAGAAGGCAATGACCAATCTGCGCCAAACTTCACACTTTTAATAAACGTTCTGTCCTGAACACATGACCATGCTCATATTCAGTTATAGTCATAGCGCCACCTGCTGGCAACAGGAAGTGACATGTTTAACACTGTTATGGACTCCTAATAACATATAAAAAAGTGCCAGCAAGTGCTAAACATGCTAACAACATACTAGAAGCATGCTAAAACATGCTAGCAAACTCTTAGCTAAGTGCTAAAGCATGCTATTATTGCAATTAAATAGGAATTTGCTGTAACTCAGGCATGGAATGTCCAATCTGCCCCAAACTTCACACTTTTGATAAGCGTTCTGTCCTGAACATATCTACATGAGAATATTCAGTTATAGTAATAGCGCCACCTACTGGTAACAGGAAGTGTCATGTTTAACACGTTGATGCCATTCTAGCAACATGTTAAAAATGCCATTGACTTCTAAACATGCTAGAAACATGTTAAAACATACTAGCAATACTTAGCTAAGTGCTAAAGCATGCTAATTCAATGAAACAGGACTTTGTTGTTACTCAAGAAGGCAATGTACAATCTACCCCAAACGTCACACGTTTGATAAGAGTTATCTCTTGAACACATGTCCATGCTCATATTTAGTTATAGTCATAGCGCCACCTGCTGGCAACAGGAAGTGACGTTTAACACTGTTCTTGACTCCTAATAACATATAAAAAAATGCCAGTAGGTGCTAAACATCCTACCAACATACTATAGACATGCTAAAACATACTAGCAAACACTTAGCTAAGTGCTAAAGAATGATATTACTGCAATTAAATATGAATTTGCTGTAACTCAGGCATGGAATGTCCAATCTGCCCCAAACTTCACACTTTTGATAAGCGTTCTGTCCTGAACACATGACCATGCTTATATTCAGTTACAGTCATAGCGCCACCTGCTGGCAACAGGAAGTGACATGTTTAACACTGTTATGGACTCCTAATAACATATAAAAAAGTGCCAGCAAGTGTTAAACATGCTAACAACATACTAGAAACATGCTAAAACATGCTAGCAAACTCTTAGCCAAGTGCTAAAGCATGCTATTATTGCAATTAAATAGGAATTTGCTGTAACTCAGGCATGGAATGTCCAATCTGCCCCAAACTTCACACTTTTGATAAGAGTCATGGCCTGAACACATCTACATGAGAATGTTCAATTATAGTAATAGCGCCACCAACTGTCAACAGGAAGTGACATGTTTAACACGTTGATGCCGTTCTAGCAACATGTTAAAAATGCCATTGAGTTCTAAACATGCTAGAAACATGTTAAAACATGCTAACAATGCTTAGCTAAGTGCTAAAGCATGCTAATTCAATGAAACATGACTTTGTTGTTACTCAAGAAGGCAATGTCCAATTTGCACCAAACTTCACACGTTTGATAAGAGTTCTGTCCTGAACACACATCCAAGCTCATATTCAGTTATAGTCATAACGCCACCTACTGGCAACAGAAACTGACATGGTTAACACAGTAATGCAGTACTAACCACATAATTATTGTGTACTAAGCATGCTAGAAACACACTAAACATGCTAGCAACACTTAGCTGAGTCATGAAGCATGCTATTATCACCATTATACAAAACATTTTGTAACTGACTTTGACATACTCTTACTATATATACCTCCTTAAATGTACATTTCCCAACCATGCTCTGTCTTCCTAAAGCCACCGAGTGTTGATGGCACGGGTGCGAGGGCCCTTTCATCGCTGCTTGCAGCTTTAATTATTATTATTCTTCTTCTCCGCATTGAATTGCATTTTTGAGGGCCTAAACATGCGCAAAAACTCACGAAACTTTGCACACGCGTCAGAACTGGCGAAAATTTACATCTGATATAGGTTTCAGAATTGGACGGGGCAAAACGGCTCGATAGCGCCACCTATAAAAGTTCAACGGAGTGCGCCTCCCGCAACGTTCCACGTACGTGCACGAAATTCGGTACATACATGTAATGACCTAATACCTACAAAAAAGTCTCTTGGAGCATAGCCCTAAACACAACAGGAAGTCAGCCATTTTCAACTTCCTCTCAGATTTTTGTGCAGTTTTTGCCATTTTCAGGCCTCGTACTTTAACGAACTCCTCCTACAGTTTTAATCTGATCATCTTCAAATTTGGTGAGTGTAATCTTAAGGCCTTTGCGACGTTAAATTGCGAAGATCTTGAGTTTTCGTCGAAGGGCGGGTCCTCGGCGGCCTGACAAATTTCGATGTTTCGCCATGAAACAGGAAGTTGCTGTAACTCAGGCATGGAATGTCCAATCTGCCCCAAACTTCACACGTTTGATAAGAGTTCTGTCCTGAACACATGACCATGCTCATATTCAGTTATAGTCATAGCGCCACCTGCTGGCAACAGGAAGCGACATGTTTAACACTGTTATGGACTCCTAATAACATATAAAAAAGTGCCAGCAAGTGCTAAACATGCTAACAACATACTAGAAGCATGCTAAAACATGCTAGCAAACTCTTAGCTAAGTGCTAAAGCATGCTATTATTGCAATTAACCCTCTGAGGTCGACAAACGCGCCGGCGCGTTTTGCTGGATTTTCTCCACATTGTAGCACTATAAACTTAAATTTCTCCGTCATTTATGGTCATACAGAAAAAATAAATATAAAAAAAGAATCTGTGGTATTTCTACTTTTGTATGTGTCCACTTCCAATCAAATCAAAACATTGTGCTTTTGTAAAATAAAGAAAATAAACAGTGTGTGCGTTCTGCCTCTCCGTCGCGGTGAACTTTTTTTTCTTGAGCACGTCTATAAACTGAAACAAAACTCAGCGAATACTTGTCACACATTTATGAGCCATACACCTTTATAAACATTTAAGTGTGTACTTTTAAATGATCGGATTCAAAACGAAAACAAATATTCTCTGTTTAAGTAATTTGTATAAAACCAACAAGATTTCCAGCTTCTCAAACGCTTCCTAATTATTTTTAATTCGGCCACGCCCACTCGCGCAAAAGATATTCACATGCAAATCTCCACATGGAACGCGATCGCCCTCATTACCTCAACAACAAAACACTTCACTTCACTTTTCGTCGAGTTTGAAAGACGTGCCTGAGCTTACATTGGATTTACATCAGAAGAAGAAGAACGATATTTGAAGACAAGAAAGATAAGGTAAGTAATTCTTACATATTAGTTTGCTATTGTTGCATAAATTTCACATTGCAGTTGAACTGTTGCTAGATATATGGTGAATATTATAATATTTAGACCCGTGTTTACTGTTACTGTGTTTGTGGATATCTGCTCAAACGTAGATAGGCTATGTATATGGTAGGCCTAACCATAATGTTTTATATTTGATCGCGATCGCGTTTTAATGTATCATATTTTTGATCGCGATCGCGTTTTAATGTATCATATTTTTGATCGTGATCGCGTTTGAATGTATCATATTTTGGAAAAGCAAAACGCTCCAAACGGCTTCATGTTTTTACTATTATCTCATTTCATATCATCATAACGAATGGAAACATTTGAAGTAACATGATAATCAATATATTTTTCTCTAGCTTAGTTGTTTCTGAAATCTTTTTGAAAATATATATAGGCTGCTATATTGTTATTATTTTATGCAGCACTGCGCATAGCCTATACCTACAAGGCACAACAAACCTGGTGTTCATTATATGTTGTTGGAAACATTTGTGTGAGTGTGTGTGTGTATTCTGTGAATTTTAAAAAGCAATTTTAACAAGAAAAATCTAAAATGTATTCCCAAAATCGTGCAGGCCTTTCTCTTGATATTAGTATGTTCTTTTTTTTTTTTTTCAGGGCCCAGATGCCACTGAGTCCTGCTGACTTAAACATTCACAGTACATGTCTCTGTACATGAACATGGTAAAGTGAAAATCAAACACCTTAGAAAATGAAAGGTATGTACAATGTTTTTAGGAATGGCACAAAGGTCTCTTTCTTCAATAAGTGCTTTTTTGTTGTGTATCTTTGGATTATGTTGTGTTGTAAATAAATCCAAACAATTTTAAAAGCCATTCTTTTTTAAATCTCCTCATTCTTTGTGCAAGGTTGGTCAGAATGATGGGCCCTGATAAGCTCCTAATAGGGCCATTAGGGAGGTTCTTTGTCTTTCTCAGGTGTGGAAAGCTTTCATATTAATGAGGTGATCCGCCCCTTCGCATATTGCTTTCTAACACAAAACACGTCGTAAAATTTTTTAAATCAATATATTGTCTTCTCTGAATGAGCAGTCAGGGTGATTCTCACATAGTTTTAGAGCAAATATTCTAGGCTACTTGATACAATTTTCAAAAGTCTTGTGAAGAAATAATCAGTATGGGTTTCATGACCTTATTTCAGTGAGAATTTATTTTTGTATTTTCACAAACCACGCATAAATGTCATTATCTCAAAACTACAAACTTTTACATACATGCTGCTGATATATTATTGTAGCAGAGTTTGTGCTGAATACAGTGTAATTAGACTTTAGCCATGAAAATGTCACAAGTAACAGAAATAACCACAAATGTCAGAGCATGTCAGAACACCTCCAGGGCCCAGAAAACAGCTCAGACCTCAGAGGGTTAAATAGGAATTTGCTGTAACTCAGGCATGGAATGTCCAATCTGCCCCAAACTTCACACTTTTGATAAGCGTTCTGTCCTGAACACATCTACATGAGAATATTCAGTTATAGTAATAGCGCCACCTACTTATAACAGGAAGTGTCATGTTTAACACGTTGATGCCATTCTAGCAACATGTTAAAAATGCCATTGACTTCTAAACATGCTAGAAACATGTTAAAACATGCTAGCAATACTTAGCTAAGTGCTAAAGCATGCTAATTCAATGAAACAGGATGTTGTTGTTACTCAAGAAGGCAATGTCCAATCTGCGCCAAAC
This sequence comes from Scardinius erythrophthalmus, assembly GCF_964197995.2. Taxonomy (NCBI): domain Eukaryota; kingdom Metazoa; phylum Chordata; class Actinopteri; order Cypriniformes; family Leuciscidae; genus Scardinius; species Scardinius erythrophthalmus. The sequence continues at coordinate 28,685,795 of NC_138232.1, read as the reverse complement.
TTCACACTTTTAATAAACGTTCTGTCCTGAACACATGACCATGCTCATATTCAGTTACAGTCATAGTGCCACCTGCTGGCAACAGGAAGTGACATGTTAAACACTGTTGTGGACATATAAAAACATATAAAAAAGTGCCAGCAAGTGCTAAACATGCTAACAACATACTAGAAACATGCTAAAACATGCTAGCAAACACTTAGCTAAGTGCTAAAGCATGCTATTGCTGCAATTAAATAGGAATTTGCTGTAACACAGGCATGGAATGTCCAATCTGCCCCAAACTTCACACGTTTGATAAGAGTCATGGCCTGAACACATCTACATGAGAATATTCAGTTATAGTAATAGCGCCACCTGCTGTCAACAGGAAGTGACATGTTTAACACTGTTGTGGTCTCCTAATAACATATAAAAAAGAGCCAGCAAGTGCTAAACAGGTTAGCAACATACTAGAAACATGCTAGCAAACACTTAGCTAAGTGCTAAAGCATGCTATTACTGCAATTAAATAGGAATTTGCTGTAACTCAGGCATGGAATGTCCAATCTGCCCCAAACTTCACACGTTTGATAAGAATCATGGCCTGAACACGTCTATGCTCAAATTCAGTTATAGTAATAGCGCCACCTACTGGCAACAGGAAGTGACATGTTTAACACGTTGATGCCGTTCTAGCAACATGTTAAAAATGCCATTGAGTTCTAAACATGCTAGAAACATATTAAAACATGCTAGCAATACTTAGCTAAGTGCTAAAGCATGCTAATTCAATGAAACAGGACTTTGTTGTTGCTCAAGAAGGCAATGTACAATCTACCCCAAACTTCACACGTTTGATAAGAGTTATCTCTTGAACACATGCCCATGCTCATATTTAGTTATAGTCATAGCGCCACCTGCTGGCAACAGGAAGTGACGTTTAACACTGTTCTTGACTCCTAATAACATATAAAAAAATGCCAGTAGGTGCTAAACATCCTACCAACATACTAGAGACATGCTAAAACATACTAGCATACACTTAGCTAAGTGCTAAAGAATGATATTACTGCCAATTAAATATGAATTTGCTGTAACTCAGGCATGGAATGTCCAATCTGCCCCAAACTTCACACTTTTGATAAGCGTTCTGTCCTGAACACATGACCATGCTTATATTCAGTTACAGTCATAGCGCCACCTGCTGGCAACAGGAAGTGACATGTTTAACACTGTTATGGACTCCTAATAACATATAAAAAAGTGCCAGCAAGTGTTAAACATGCTAACAACATACTAGAAACATGCTAAAACATGCTAGCAAACTCTTAGCTAAGTGCTAAAGCATGCTATTATTGCAATTAAATAGGAATTTGTTGTAACTCAGGCATGGAATGTCCAATCTGCCCCAAACTTCACACTTTTGATAAGAGTCATGGCCTGAACACATCTACATGAGAATGTTCAGTTATAGTAATAGCGCCACCTACTGGCAACAGGAAGTGACATGTTTAACACGTTGATGCCGTTCTAGCAACATGTTAAAAATGCCATTGAGTTCTAAACATGCTAGAAACATGTTAAAACATGCTAACAATGCTTAGCTAAGTGCTAAAGAATGCTAATTCAATGAAACATGACTTTGTTGTTACTCAAGAAGGCAATGTCCAATTTGCACCAAACTTCACACGTTTGATAAGAGTTCTGTCCTGAACACACATCCATGCTCATATTCAGTTATAGTCATAACGCCACCTACTGGCAACAGAAACTGACATGGTTAACACAGTAATGCAGTACTAACCACATAATTATTGTGTACTAAGCATGCTAGGAACAGACTAAACATGCTAGCAACACTTAGCTGAGTCATGAAGCATGCTATTATCACCATTATACAAAACATTTTGTAAGTGACTTTGACATACTCTTACTATATATACCTCCTTAAATGTACATTTCCCAACCATGCTCTGTCTTCCTAAAGCCACCGAGTGTTGATGGCAGGGGTGCGAGGGCCCTTTCATCGCTGCTTGCAGCTTTAATTAGGGCCCGAGCACCGATGGTGTGAGGACCCTCTTGGAATTGCTCTGTTTATTATTATTATTATTCTTCTCCGAATTTAATCGCATTTTTGAGGGCCTAAACATGCTCGAAAACTCACGAAACTTTGCACACGCATCAGAACTGGCGAAAATTTACATCTGATATAGGTTTCAGAATTGGGCGGGGCAAAATGGCTCGATAGCGCCACCTATAAAAGTTCAACGGAGTGCGCCTCCCGCTATGTTCCACGTACGTGTACGAAATTCGGTACATACATGTAAGGACCTAATACCTACAAAAAAGTCTCTTGGAGCGTAGCCCTAAACACAACAGGAAGTCAGCCATTTTCAACTTCCTCTCAGATTTTTATGCAGTTTTTGCCATTTTCATGCCTCGTACTTTAACGAACTCTTCCTACAGTTTTAATCTGATCATCTTCAAATTTGGTGAGTGTAATCTTAAGGCCTTTGCGACGTTAAATTGCGAAGATCTTGAGTTTTCGTCGAAGGGCGGGTCCTCGGCGGCCTGACAAATTTTGATGTTTCGCCATGAAACAGGAAGTTGCTGTAACTCAGGCATGAAATGTCCAATCTGCCCCAAACTTCACACTTTTGATAAGCGTTCTGTCCTGAACACATGACCATGCTCATATTCAGTTACAGTCATAGCGCCACCTGCTGGCAACAGGAAGTGACATGTTTAACACTGTTGTGAACTCCTGATAACATACAAAAAAGTGCCAGCAAGTGCTAAACATGCTAACAACATACTAGACACATGCTAAAACATGCTAGCAAACACTTAGCTAAGTGCTAAAGCATGCTATTACTGCAATTAAATAGGAATTTGCTGTAACTCAGGCACGGAATGTCCAATCTGCCCCAAACTTCACACGTTTGATAAGAGTCATGGCCTGAACACATCTACATGAGAATATTCAGTTATAGTAATAGCGCCACCTACTGGTAACAGGAAGTGTCATGTTTAACACGTTGATGCCGTTCTAGCAACATGTTAAAAATGCCATTGACTTCTAAACATGCTAGAAACATGTTAAAACATGCTAGCAAAACTTAGCTGAGTGCTAAAGCATGCTAATTCAATGAAACAGGATGTTGTTGTTACTCAAGAAGGCAATGTCCAATCTGCCCCAAACTTCACACTTTTGATAAGCGTTCTGTCCTGAACACATGACCATGCTCATATTCAGTTACAGTCATAGCGCCACCTGCTGGCAACAGGAAGTGACATGTTAAACACTGTTGTGGACTCCTAAAAACATATAAAAAAGTGCCAGCATGTGCTAAACATGCTAACAACATACTAGAAACATGCTAAACCATGCTATCAATCACTTAGATAAGTGCTAAATCATGATATTACTGCAATTAAATGGGAATTTGTTGTAACACAGGCATGGGATGTTCAATCTACCCCAAACTTAATATGTAACATTGAAGAAACATGCTAGCAACACTTAGCTAAGTTCTAAAGCATGCTATAAAAGCTCAAGGAAGTTGTTGTAACTTAAGCATAAAATGTCCAATCTACCCCAAACTTCACACGTTTGATAAGAGTTATCTTTTGAACACATGTCCATGCTCATATTCAGTTATAGTCATAGCGCCGCCTGCTGGCAAAAGGAAGTGACGTTTAACACTGTTCTGGACTCCTAATAACATATAAAAAAATGCCAGTAGGTGCTAAATATCCTACCAACATACTAGAGACATGCTAAAACATACTAGCAAACACTTAGCTAAGTGCTAAAGCATGATATTACTGCAATTAAATATGAATTTGCTGTAACTCAGGAATGCAATGTCCAATCTACCCCAAAATTAATATGTAAAATGCTAGAAACATCATAAAACATGCTAGAAATGCTAAAGGAAGTTGTTGTAACTCAAGCATACAATGTCCAATCTGCCCCAAACTTCACATGTTTGATAAAAGTCCTGCACTGAACACATCTACATAGCAATATTCAGATACAGACATAGCCCCAACTACTGGCAACAGAAACTGGCATGGTTAACATAGTAATGCAGTACTAACAACATAATTATTGTGTACTAAGCATGCTAGAAACATACTAAACATGCTAGCAACACTTAGCTGAGTCATGAAGCATGCTATTATCACCATTATACAAAACATTTTGTAACTGACTTTGACATACTCTTACTATATATACCTCCTTAAATGTACATTGCCCAACCATGTTCTGTCTTCCTAAAGCCACCGAGTGTTGATGGCACGGGTGCGAGGGCCCTTTCATCGCTGCTTGCAGCTTTAATTATTATTATTATTATTATTCTCCGCATTGAATTGCATTTTTGAGGGCCTAAACATGCGCGAAAACTCACGAAACTTTGCACACGCGTCAGAACTGGCGAAACTTTACATCTGATATAGGTTTCAGAATTGGACGGGGCAAAATGGCTCGATAGCGCCACCTATAAAAGTTCAACGGAGTGCGCCTCCCGCAACGTTCCACGTACGTGCACGAAATTCGGTACATACGTGTAATGACCTAATACCTACAAAAAAGTCTCTTGGAGCATAGCCCTAAACCCAACAGGAAGTCAGCCATTTTGAACTTCCTCCCAGATTTTTGTGCAGTTTTTGACATTTTCAGGCCTCATACTTTAACGAACTCCTCCTACAGTTTTAATCTGATCATCTTCAAATTTGGTGAGTGTAATCTTAAGGCCTTTGCGACGTTAAATTGCGAAGATCTTGAGTTTTCGTCGAAGGGCGGGTCCTCGGCGGCCTGACAAATTTTGATGTTTCGCCATGAAACAGGAAGTTGCTGTAACTCAGGCATGGAATGTCCAATCTGCCCCAAACTTCATACGTTTGATAAGAGTTCTGTCCTGAACACATGACCATGCTCATATTCAGTTATAGTCATAGCGCCACCTGCTGGCAACAGGAAGTGACATGTTTAACACTGTTATGGACTCCTAATAACATATAAAAAAGTGCCAGCAAGTGCTAAACATGCTAACAACATACTAGAAGCATGCTAAAACATGCTAGCAAACTCTTAGCTAAGTGCTAAAGCATGCTATTATTGCAATTAAATAGGAATTTGCTGTAACTCAGGCATGGAATGTCCAATCTGCCCCAAACTTCACACTTTTGATAAGCGTTCTGTCCTGAACATATCTACATGAGAATATTCAGTTATAGTAATAGCGCCACCTACTGGTAACAGGAAGTGTCATGTTTAACACGTTGATGCCATTCTAGCAACATGTTAAAAATGCCATTGACTTCTAAACATGCTAGAAACATGTTAAAACATACTAGCAATACTTAGCTAAGTGCTAAAGCATGCTAATTCAATGAAACAGGATGTTGTTGTTACTCAAGAAGGCAATGTCCAATCTGCGCCAAACTTCACACTTTTAATAAACGTTCTGTCCTGAACACATGACCATGCTCATATTCAGTTATAGTCATAGCGCCACCTGCTGGCAACAGGAAGTGACATGTTTAACACTGTTATGGACTCCTAATAACATATAAAAAAGTGCCAGCAAGTGCTAAACATGCTAACAACATACTAGAAGCATGCTAAAACATGCTAGCAAACTCTTAGCTAAGTGCTAAAGCATGCTATTATTGCAATTAAATAGGAATTTGCTGTAACTCAGGCATGGAATGTCCAATCTGCCCCAAACTTCACACTTTTGATAAGCGTTCTGTCCTGAACATATCTACATGAGAATATTCAGTTATAGTAATAGCGCCACCTACTGGTAACAGGAAGTGTCATGTTTAACACGTTGATGCCATTCTAGCAACATGTTAAAAATGCCATTGACTTCTAAACATGCTAGAAACATGTTAAAACATACTAGCAATACTTAGCTAAGTGCTAAAGCATGCTAATTCAATGAAACAGGACTTTGTTGTTACTCAAGAAGGCAATGTACAATCTACCCCAAACGTCACACGTTTGATAAGAGTTATCTCTTGAACACATGTCCATGCTCATATTTAGTTATAGTCATAGCGCCACCTGCTGGCAACAGGAAGTGACGTTTAACACTGTTCTTGACTCCTAATAACATATAAAAAAATGCCAGTAGGTGCTAAACATCCTACCAACATACTATAGACATGCTAAAACATACTAGCAAACACTTAGCTAAGTGCTAAAGAATGATATTACTGCAATTAAATATGAATTTGCTGTAACTCAGGCATGGAATGTCCAATCTGCCCCAAACTTCACACTTTTGATAAGCGTTCTGTCCTGAACACATGACCATGCTTATATTCAGTTACAGTCATAGCGCCACCTGCTGGCAACAGGAAGTGACATGTTTAACACTGTTATGGACTCCTAATAACATATAAAAAAGTGCCAGCAAGTGTTAAACATGCTAACAACATACTAGAAACATGCTAAAACATGCTAGCAAACTCTTAGCCAAGTGCTAAAGCATGCTATTATTGCAATTAAATAGGAATTTGCTGTAACTCAGGCATGGAATGTCCAATCTGCCCCAAACTTCACACTTTTGATAAGAGTCATGGCCTGAAGTCAAGTCAAGTCAAGTCATCTTCATTTATATAGCGCTTTTAACAATGTAGATTGTCTCAAAGCAGCTTTACAGAGATAAGCGTATAATTTAAGGTAACAGAGATTGTTTCGGCTTTACAGCAGAGTTAAGTTATTTCCATCTAAAGTTAGTTTTAATTGATTTGGTTCCGTCGCAATGATCATTTGTTATTAAATTAGGGGCCGCTAAGACGACACCATTCTCTCTACACAGACTTTAAACGCGAACCTGTGAGAAACGCTGATGGCGGTCACATGCGCATTTAGAATGGGTTCTATAGTTATGTGCGTAAGAATATACGCAGGTTTGGAATTCCCTACAAGCCAAGCCTAAACAAAATACTTGTCTTTCCTTATAAATTTTGATAAGGAATTTTATTTTATTAGTTGCTTTGGGGTAGGACCGCAAGACGAATTTTCCCGACAACGCCTTATCTGTAGAGTGGTAGTGGGATCCTCCATAGGGAGAGACTAGTTGGCACTTCAGCACTGCGTTGTCATCGGTCCAGGTGAAGGTCCTTCGTCAGATCTGGATACGGCCTGGATCCGGCAGGCTGCAGGAAAAACCTTGGGATAAACACAGACACTAAAATTAGCGTAGATGCCATTCTTCTCGTGATGTAACGAGTACATCAGGATTTTTGGGAACTGTTCCCGGTTCCGGCTGACCTAATCTATGCAGCATAACATTAAATTATAGAAGTCTATAATGTATTATGTGAAAGCTAGGTCAAAGAGATGTGTCTTTAATCTGGCTTTGAACTGACAGAGTGTGTCTGCTTCCCGGACAATGGTAGGAAGACTGTTCCAGAGTTTTGGTGCTAAATAGGAAAAGGATCTACCGCCAGCAGTCGATTTTGATATTCTAGGTATAATCAACTGGCCGGAATTTTGAGATCGTAATAGACGTGACGGACTATAATGCGTTAAGAGCTCGCTCAAGTACTGCGGAGCTAAACCATTCAGTGCTTTGTAAGTAATCAGCAATATTTTAAAATTTATGCGATGTTTAATAGGGAGCCAGTGCAGTTTTGACAGAACCGGGCTAATATGGTCATACTTCCTGGTTCTGGTAAGAACTCGAGCTGCTGCGTTTTGGACCAGCTGTAGTTTGTTTATTAAGCGTGCAGGGCAACCACCCAGTAGAGCATTACAATAATCTAGCCTTGAGGTCATGAACGCATGAACTAATTGTTCCGCATTTGTCAATGAGAGCATATGACGTAATTTAGATATATTTTTAAGATGGAAAAATGCAGTTTTACAGATACTAGACACGTGACTTTCAAATGAAAGATTGGTATCAAAGAGCACACCCAGGTTCCTAACCGACGACGAAGACTTAACAGAGCAGCCATCAAGTGTTAGACAGTATTCTAGATTATTACGTGAGGAAGTTTTTTGTCCAATAATTAGAAACTCTGTTTTTTCAGAATTTAGAAGTAGGAAATTACAAGTCATCCAATTTTTTATATCCGCTATGCATTCCGTTAATTTTGTGAATTGATAAGTTTCGTTAGGTTTTGAAGAAATATAGAGCTGAGTATCGTCAGCATAACAGTGAAAGCTAATTCCATGTTTCCTAATGATATCTCCTAAGGGTAGCATGTACAGAGTGAACAGCAGCGGTCCTAATACTGAGCCTTGTGGTACGCCATACTTAACCTGTGATCGATGAGACATCTCATCATTTACTGCTACAAACTGATAACGGTCAGATAAGTATGATTTAAACCATGCTAGTGCATTTCCTGTAATGCCAACATAATGTTCTAATCTATTTAAAAGAACGTTGTGGTCGATGGTGTCAAATGCAGCGCTAAGATCGAGTAACACTAATAGAGAGATACAACCACGATCGGATGATAAGAGCAAATCATTTGTGACTCTAACGAGAGCTGTTTCGGTACTATGGTACGGTCTAAATCCGGACTGGAAATCCTCGCAGATATCATTTCTTTCAAGAAAGGAACACAGTTGTGAGGATACTGCCTTTTCTAATATCTTTGACAGAAAAGGTAGATTCGAGATCGGCCTGTAATTGACTAATTCTGAAGGATCAAGTTGCGTTTTTTTAACAAGCGGTTTAATCAAAGCCAGCTTAAAGTTTTTTGGTACGTATCCTAGAGACAAAGACGAATTAATGATATTAAGAAGAGGATCTATGACCTCTGGAAGTATTTCTTTCAGTAGCTTAGTCGGTATAGGGTCTAACATACATGTTGTAGATTTAGATGATTTAATGAGTTTAGTAAATTCTTCCTCTCCTATAGCAACGAATGAATCAAATTTTTCCTCAGGGAGACTACAATGCACTGCCTGATGCGATACTGTAGTAGACGGTTGCATAGTTATAATTTTGTCCCTGATATTATCAATCTTATAAGTGAAGAAGTTCATAAAGTCATTACTGCTGTGTTGCTTGGAAACTTCGGTGCTTGAAGCTTTATTTTTCGTTAGTTTAGCCACCGTTTCAAATAAATACCTAGGATTATGTTTATTTTCTTCTAATAGGGTTGAAAAATAAGCAGATCTAGCAGCTTTTAAAGCCTCTCTGTAAGTAATTGAGCTCTCTTTCCATGAAATGCGAAATACCTCTAGTTTTGTTTTCTTCCAGTTGCGCTCCATTTTTCTGGCTGCTCTCTTAAGGGCCCGAGTGTGCTCGTTGTACCACGGCGTTGGACTATTTTCTTTAATCTTCTTTAAGCGCAACGGAGCAACTGTGTCTAAAGTGCTGGAAAAGAGAGAGTTAAACGTTTCTGTTGTAATATCTAGTTCTTCTAAGCTATCTGAGATGCTGAGATGATGAAACTGATTAGGAAGATTATTAATAAAGCAATCTTTAGTAGCAGAAGTGATAGGTCTCACATATTTGAAACACGGAGTCGGCTTTGCAGCCTTGGCTAAATGCAAATTACACGAGACTAGATAATGATCTGAGATGTCATCGCTCTGCTGCAGAATTTCAACGGCATCCACATCTATTCCGTGTGATAATATTAGATCTAGAGTATGATTACGACGATGAGTAGGTCCTGACACGTGTTGTCTAACTCCAATTGAATTTACAATGTCTTTAAATGCCAATCCCAATGCATCTTTTTCATTATCGATGTGTATATTAAAATCACCAACAATTAGTACTTTATCTGCAGTCAATATTAATTCTGATAGAAAGTCCGCAAATTCTTTGATAAAGTCTGTATGGTGCCCTGGTGGCCTGTATACAGTAGCCAGCACAAATCTCAAACGTGATTTATCGTTTACACTATATATTTTTACATTAAGCACCAATGCTTCAAAAGAATTATATTTAAAACTTGATTTCTTAGTGGTTTTGAAACTATTACTATAGATTACAGCAACACCACCCCCTTTGCGTTTCAGACGAGGCTCATGTTTATAACAGTAATCTTGCGGGGTTGATTCATTTAAAGTAATGTAATCGTTTGGTTTTAGCCAGGTTTCTGTCAAACACAGCACATCTAGGTTATTATCTGAAATCATATCATTAACAATGAGTGCTTTTGAAGTAAGCGATCGAATATTCAGCAACCCAAGCTTTAGCATTTGCTCATCTGTATTATAGCTGTTTTTTATTTGTTGAACATCAATTAAATTTTTAACCTTAGTTGGGTTTAAACGTTTTTTGGATTTCCAAATTCGGGGAACAGACACAGTCTCTATATGATGATATCTAGGTGAAAGAGGCTCTATGTGATGGGATTTATCTGACCTTGGTGACGAGAGGCCGCTAGCAGACAGTCGGTTTAGCCAGTCTGTCTGCTTCCTGACCTGAGCCCCAGATTGTCATGTTTGAGCTCTAAGACTATGAGCCATATTACTAGAGAGAAGAGCAGCACCATCCCAGGAGGGATGAATACCATCTCTTTTCAACAGGTCAGGTTTGCCCCAAAAACTTTTCCAATTGTCTATGAATTCTATATTATTAAGCGGACACCACTTAGACAGCCAACCATTAAGCGAACACAATCTACTAACTATCTCATCACTCCTGCGAACAGGAAGGGGGCCAGAGCAAATTACAGTCCTTGACATCGTACTTGCAAGTTCACACACCTCTTTAATATTAATTTTGGTGATCTCCGACTGGCGGAGTCGAACATCATTAGTGCCGACATGAATAATGATCTTAGAGAATTTACGATTAGCATTAGCCAGCACTTTTAAATTTGCTTTGATGTCAGGCGCTCTGGCTCCCGGCAAACATGTGACTATGGTGGTTGGTGTCTCTATTTTCACGTTCCGTGTAATAGAATCGCCAATAACTAGGGCACAATCATTCTCAGTGGGTGTTTCACTGAGCGGGGCAAATCGATTTGTTATGGTAATCGGAACGGAAGAGTGGTTTTTAGATCCGCGACTAGAGCGATCCCTCACTGTCACCCATTTGCCCGGCTGCACAGGCTCTACTTTAGCCAGAACCGACTCATGTAAAGTGTGCACTATTCTATGCGCATCCAAAACATCTAAAGCACTAGCACTCTTACTATCCTCAATTAAAGTTTGGATGCGTGTTTCTAATTCTGAAATCTTCTCTGTCAACCTAACTGTCTCCTTACATTTATCACATATAAATCCTATATTGTCGACAGAGAAGCCTATACTAAACATGTGACATGAAGTGCAAGTGACAATAACAGGACAAGACATTACTCACCGTGTTTGTTGAGTGATTCTTACTCACCTGAGCTTTTTATGAACTCAAAGGCGCGGACGCGCGAGAGAAAAATAAATAAATAAAATAGCTGAGCGCACGGGTGGCGCGTTAACAGGCTAGCGAATTACTAGCGTTTTGTGCTAGTAGTACTAATAACAAAAGCTAGCGATGTCAGGTTAATCTGAGATGTTGGGTAAAATGTAGTAGTATAAACAACTAGAAATGGTAGTAAAATGATGGTTCAAAACAAAGAAATATATGGCTAAGACGGAGCTTATCGCACCGAATCAAACAAACACACTCACAGCAGGCAGCGAGGCAGGCAGCGAGGCAGACAGGAGCAATCGATCAGACAGGAGCAATCGAACTGAACACATCTACATGAGAATGTTCAATTATAGTAATAGCGCCACCAACTGGCAACAGGAAGTGACATGTTTAACACGTTGATGCCGTTCTAGCAACATGTTAAAAATGCCATTGAGTTCTAAACATGCTAGAAACATGTTAAAACATGCTAACAATGCTTAGCTAAGTGCTAAAGCATGCTAATTCAATGAAACATGACTTTGTTGTTACTCAAGAAGGCAATGTCCAATTTGCACCAAACTTCACACGTTTGATAAGAGTTCTGTCCTGAACACACATCCAAGCTCATATTCAGTTATAGTCATAACGCCACCTACTGGCAACAGAAACTGACATGGTTAACACAGTAATGCAGTACTAACCACATAATTATTGTGTACTAAGCATGCTAGAAACACACTAAACATGCTAGCAACACTTAGCTGAGTCATGAAGCATGCTATTATCACCATTATACAAAACATTTTGTAACTGACTTTGACATACTCTTACTATATATACCTCCTTAAATGTACATTTCCCAACCATGCTCTGTCTTCCTAAAGCCACCGAGTGTTGATGGCACGGGTGCGAGGGCCCTTTCATCGCTGCTTGCAGCTTTAATTATTATTATTATTATTATTATTATTATTATTTTGTCAACCTTTCGGCCACTTTTGGGGCCCTTAACATGCTCGAAAACTCTTGAAATTTTGCACACAGGTCAGAACCAGCGGCCGTCAGGGCCGGACTGAAGCTGGTACCCGGGCGTGGCAGGGGGGCTCGACAGCGCCCCCTGGAACGGGATCCGAACACTTGTCCATAAATCAGACACGCTTGCATGTAATAATATGAAACTCGGTACACATATAGATCTCATCGGGCCGAACAACTTTCGTGCTCTAAGTTTTACGCCAGCCCAACAGGAAGTCGGCTATTTAGGGTTGTTTGGAAACGCATGCTGTGGAATTTAATGTACTCCTCCTAGGGAATTCATCGATTTGCCTCCAAACTCGGTGTGCATGAAGTCAAGACATTGAGGATGCTAAATTGCGGACGGATTTTTGATATCTCGAAAGGTTTGGCCGTGGCGAGGAAACGAATTTATGGCGAAAAAATGAAACAGGAAGTGTGTTATAACTTCTGCATACATTAACTGATCTTGATGAAACTTCAGCAGTGTGTTCGTTGTACGAGGCCGATCGCACAGATGTGACTATTGTGAGTCAAAGTTATAGCGCCACCAACATGCAGCAGGAAGTACATCACTATTAAAATGCTTTGAAATCACTGTCTTATTTTTACCAGATTTGCTTCAAATTTTATGTGTACAATGTAGACACACGGCAGATGTAAACCTGTGAAAGGATTATTGATATCTTAGATACTGTTGCCGTGGCAACGCATCAAACTTTAATATTCTTTTTTTATGCTTTTGAGACTCTTAACATACTTGAAATTGCATGAAACTCGACAGACACATCACATTTATTATCCAGTAGACATGTGCAAAGTTTCAGAAACGGGCGTGGTGAGGGGCTCAGTAGCGCCACCTTTAGTCATAAGTGGGGGGGTTAGTTTTATCAACAGCAACAAAACTTGGTATGTGTATTGTTCTCATCAAGACGGACAACTTTCTAATTTACATGAACCATCTCCGACCAACAGGAAGAGAGATATTTTGGTTTGAATGTGGATTTTCTGAAGAATTTTCTCTCCCTCTCTCTGTGTCTGTGTGTGTGTGAGGGGAGGGGGGGATTTGACTATTGCTTTTATATTGTTAATCAAGGTTTCAGGGGCTTTTGGGGTCCTTAACGTGCTCAAAAACTCCTGAAACTTTGCACACAGGTCAGAACCCATGGCCATCAGGGCCGGGCTGAAGCTGGTACCCGGGCGTGGCTGGGGGGCTCAACAGCGCCCCCTTGAACGGGGTTCTAAAACTTGATCCATATATCAAACACGCTCGCATGAATTAATATGAAACTCGGTACACATATAGATCTCATCGGGCCGAACAACTTTACCCCTGTCAAGTTTTACGCCAGCCCAACAGGAAGTCGGCTATTATGGGTTGTTTGGAAAACGCTTGCTGTGGAATGTGAAATACTCCTCCTAGAAAATTCACCGTGTCCCCTCCAAACTCGGTGTGCATGTAGTCAAGACTTTGAGGATGCTAAATTGCGGACGGATTTTTGATATCTCGAACGGTTTGGCTGTGGCGAGGAATCGAATTTATGGCGAGAAAAGAGAAACACGGAAGTGGAATAACTTCTGCATACATTAACTGATCTTGATGAAACTTCAGCAGTGTGTTCGTGGTAAGAGGCCGATCAGATGGATGTAGCTATTGTGAGTCAAAGTTATAGCGCCACCAACTGGCAGCAGGAAGTGTGTCACTTTCAACATGCTTTTGACAAAAGTGGGGGGGTTAGTTTTAACTACAGTAAAGAAAAAATAGTTTGTATATTGTTCTCATCAAGCCGGACAACTTTCTAATTTACATTCAATAGCTCTGGCCATCAGGAAGTCAGATATTTTGGTCTGAATGTGATTTTTTTTGCAAAATCAGCCTCTGAATTTTTAGCCACTCCTCTTAAACTATTTATTTTATTCGTACCAAACTTTTTCAACATGATGAAACTACATTAAATATGCTAAATTGTGAATGGATAATAAATATCTCAAACGGTTTTGCTATGGCGAGGGATTAAATAATGTCCAAAAACGAAACACTAAAAATCTTCTAAAAATGTAATTATATACCATTTATTTCTATATAAAAGTATACAAATATCACAACTAAACCCATTTTATTCTGTTTTTGCAATTCAAGAAGAATGAAAAAGTTAAAACAGGCTATTTATTGCTATTTGGTTCAACAAAAAAGCAAACATAGGGCTATACTGCCCTCTTGTGTCCAAAAGGACATCAAAATAGTATATAAAACTTTTTACCAGGTAGGCCAATATTGTATTTAAATATACATGTATTAGGTATGTGTCTGAGGATATTTTCCCACCGGTTAATCGACGTGTGACACGAGTGGGTGCTTTTAAATCGCTAATATAATAGTGTAAGAAAAATAATGATAATGTTGCACACACAAATCACACACATGTGGGAAAGAATGATGCTTTTAAACAACACTTAAACCGCCATTAGGTGTCGCCAGGCATCCATCTTAATAAGCGAGTCATTGATTCATTCGTTCAAACGATTTGTTCGAATGAGTCGATCATGATTAAGACAGATGTTTATGGATTGATCATTCAATCTTTGAGTCAACCGATTCGTTAAAAATGCTGAATCGTTCAGTTATGAGAAAACACGTGATGCGTGATGGTTCTGCCGTGATCTTTGTTTAACTATTTTCGCTGCTGAAACAGAACAAAAACAGTCAACATTGCATCTAAAATGTAAGTGACTTAATTGTAACTGTTTATTAACCTGTTGTATGAAATCTAGGGGTGGGAGAAAAAATTTATTCTTAGATGCATCGCGATGCGGACGTGGACGATTCTGAATCGATTCACAAATGTCAAAAAATCGATTCTCTAAAAAAATATTTTTCTAATAACGTAATATTGACGGAAGGCAAAAGGCGGAACTCTAAGCGGACGTGCGTGGAGTCTGTGGCGCGCACATAACAGAGAAGTTTCTTCTGCTCACCAAGGCTGCATTTATTTGATTAAAAATACAAACAAAAACAGTAATATTGTAAAATATTATTCCAATTTAAAACAGCTGCTTTCTATTTTAATATATTTTAAACTGTTATTTATTCCTGTGATCAAAGCTGAGTTTTCAGCATCATTACTCCAGTCGTCACTGTCACATGATCCTTCAGAAATTATTCTAATATGATGATTGATACTCAAGAAACATTCATTATTATTTTAAATGTCGAAAACAGTTGTGTACAGTCTTTGATGAATAGAAAGTTCAAAAGAACAGCATTTATCTGAAATCTAAAGCTTTTGTAACGTTAAACACTACCGCTCAAAAGTTTTGGGTTAGTAATAATTAAAATTTTATTTTTTGGGGAAATAAATAAAATAAATCAGTACTTTTATTTATGAAGGATGAGTTAAACTGATCAACAGTTACAGTAAAGACATTTATAATGTTAAAAATATATATATTTGAAATATATGCTGTTCTTTTGAACTTTACATTCATCAAAGCATTTTGAAAAAAAAATCTGTACACAACTGTTTTCAACATTGAAAATAATAATGAATATTTATTGAGCATCAATCATCATATTAGTATGATTTCTGAAGGATCATGTGACACTGAAGACTGGAGTAATGATGCTGAAAACTCAACTTTGATCACAGAAATGAATTACTATGTAAAATATTTAAAAATTGAAAACAGCTGTTTTAAATTGGAATAATATTTCACAATATTACTGTTTTTGTTTGTATTTTTAATCAATAAATGCAGCCTTGGTGAGCAGAAGTGACTTCTCCTAAAAACATTAAAAATCTTACTGACCCCAAACTTTTGAACAATAATATATATATATATATATATATATATATATATATATATATATATATATATATATATATATATATATATATATATATATATATATATATATATATATATATATATACATACATATATATGTATGTGTGTGTATGTATGTATGTATTTATATATATATATATTAGAGGTGGGCATAGATTAATTTTTTTAATCTAGATTAATCTAGATTAATTTTGAAATTAATCTAGATTAATCTAGATTAAAATGGCTCATTTGAATTCTGCCGAAGGCATTCAGAATATGTGTGCTACCCAAATAATGACTATAAAAGTAAGTCTTTGAGAACGGGTTTCTCAAGACAGGTGGCGCATTAGACCAGGGGCTCATCTCCTGTTTCCAAAATGCATCACAAACTGCTTGAGAAAGCTGTTCTACTCATAGACTGTAAAAGGTTACTACTGTACTGTTACCGTACATAGGCAACATTAGGTAGGCCTATGTTATTATCAACTACTATAGGCTATCAATTAGGGATGGGCTATATGGCCTAAAATCCATATTGTGATATACATTGCAGCCTCTTGCGATAACGATATTATAATAAAACCATTTCAGAACAGGTTACACAGACCCTGCTAAACAACTGCTAAATGTAATTTTTTTTTTTTTTTTTTGGAAAGGGTGTATGTAGTTTTGAGAACATATATTGTACAAAACTGTAAGTATACAACATAATTTTGCAGATAAATAAAATTTAAGTACACTAGCTGCAGAGACTTTTAGGTCTAATGTTTATTATGGCTTGGAGCTTATGAAACCCCAAATTTAAAATTTGAATATTGTCTAACTGATGTCTTTTCAGTTAAAAAGAAACACAACAACGATTCTTAAAATCGGGCGCTTTTAATAAAAAGAGATTATGTGCTACACCACTCACTAAGATATATTGGGAATAATACGCGCACGCTGGTATTCAGTGATATGTTTCGTTTTGAATTTGAGGTGGTAGAACGGATTAGTCGTGTGTTTACTTACCGAACTGTTACCCCACACAGTCTACGTCGGACGGCTTAAATCCGAACCAAGTCCAAATAATGAATGTTGCACCGATCTTTTACACCAGCTTTCACTTTCAGCCGTGTTTACTTAAGATGACGACGAATATGATGCGTTGCAGCCGGGTGTTCCTCGCGGCCGCGGGTAGATTGCGTCATCATAGCTTGTGTAGCTTGAGCCAGCTCCCAACCCAACTTGGAGAATAGATTAACGGCGATATTTTTTTTATCGCGCGATAAGAGTCTCGCGTTAACGCAGCGCGTTAACGCCGATAACGGCCCACCACTAATATATATATATATATATATATATATATATATATATATATATAAATATAGCTGCATGCAGCGATGGAGGGCCAAAGCCGGCGGTACCGCCACCCCGGTGCCTTTAGGTAACTAAAGGCACCGGGGTTGCGGTGCCGCCGGCTTGGGCCCGTAATCGCTGCTCGCAGCTATATTTATTATTATTATTATTATTTTGTCAACCTTTCGGGCACTTTTGGGGCCCTTAACATGCTCGAAAACTCTTGAAATTTTGCACACAGGTCAGAACCCGCGGCCATCAGGGCCGGGCTGAAGCTGGTACCCGGGCGTGGCAGGGGGCCTCGACAGCGCCCCCTGGAACGGGATCCGAACACTTGTCCATAAATCAGACACGCTTGCATGTAATAATATGAAACTCGGTACACACATAGACCTCATCGGGCCGAACAACTTTCGTGCTCAAAGTTTTACGCCAGACCAACAGGAAGTCAGCTATTATGGGTTGTTTGGAAACGCATGCTGTGGAATTTGATGTACTCCTCCTAGGAAATTCATCCATTCGCCTCCAAACTCGGTCGGCATGAAGTCAAGACATTGAGGATGCTAAATTGCGGACGGATTTTTGATATCTCGAACGGTTTGGCCGTGGCAAGGAAACGAATTTATGGCGAGAAAAGAGAAACACGAAGTGGAATAACTTCTGCATACATTAACTGATCTTGATGAAACTTCAGCAGTGTGTTCGTGGTAAGAGGCCGATCAGATGGATGTAACTATTGTGAGTCAAAGTTATAGCGCCACCAACTGGCAGCAGGAAGTGTGTCACTTTCAACATGCGTTTGACAAAAGTGGGGGGGTTAGTTTTACCAACAGTTACAAAAATCAGAATATATATTGGTCTCACCGAGCCGGACAACTTTCTAATTTACAGTTATTAGCTCAGAGCAAAAGGAAGTCAGATATTTTGGTTTGAATGTGGATTTATTTGCAAAATCGGCCTCTGAATTTTATATATATATATATTTTAAAGTGACAAGACAGAGAATATTACTTGTCCGATATATGTGTATATATATATATATATATATATATATTACATTTATATATATATATATATATATATATATATATATATATATATATATATATATATATATATATTTATAAATATAGCTGCGAGCAGCGATGGAGGGCTCAAGCCGGTGACACCGCCACCCCGGTGCCTTTAGTGTAACCAAACTTTTTCAACATGATGAAAATACATTAAAGATGCTAAAGTGTGAACGGATAATAAATATCTCAAACGGTTTTGCATTTAGCATGCATAGTTTAGCATTCTATGATAAAGAATAGTTTAGCATAATGTAACTAAAGGCACCAGGGTGGCGGTGCCACCGGCTTGGGCCCGCAATCGCTGCTCGCAACTATATTTATTATTATTATTATTATTTTGTCAACCTTTCGGGCACTTTTGGGGCCCATAACATGCTCAAAAACTCTTGAAACTTTGCACACATGTCAGAACCCGCAGCCATCAGGGCCGGACCGAAGCTGGTACACGGGCGTGGCAGGGGGGCTCGATAGCGCCCCCTGGAAAGGGATCCGAACACTTGTCCATAACTCAAACACACTTGTATGTAATAATATGAAACTCGGCACACATATAGATCTCATTGGGCCGAACAACTTTCGTGCTCTAAGTTTTACGCCAGCCAAACAGGAAGTCGGCTATTTAGGGTTGTTTGGAAACACATGCTGTGGAATTTAATGTACTCCTCCTAGAGAAATCATCCAATCCCCTCGAAACTCAGTGTGTATGAAGTCAAGACATTGAGGATGCTAAATTGCGGACAGATTTTTGATATCTCGAACGGTTTGGCCGTGGCGAGGAAACAAATTTAGGGCGAATAATGGAAACAGGAAGTGTGTTATAACTTCAGCATAAATTAACTGATCTTGATGAAACTTCAGCAGTGTGTTCGTTGTAAGAGGCCGATCACATGGATGTGACTATTGTGAGTCAAAGTTATATCGCCACCAACTGGCAGCAGGAAGTGTGTCACTTTCAAAATGCTTTGAAATCACCCTCTTATTTTAATCTGATTTGCTTCAAACTTTATGTGTATAATGTAGACACATGGCAGATGTAGACCTGTGAAAGGATTATTGATATCTTAGATACTGTTGCCGTGGCAACGCATCAAACTTTAATATTCTTTTCGGATGCTTTTGAGACTCTTTACATGCTTGAAAATGCATGAAACTCGACAGACACATCACATTTATTAGCCAGTAGACATGTGCAAAGTTTCAGAAATGGGCGTGGTGAGGGGCTCAGTAGCGCCACCTTTAGTCAAAAATGGGGGCTTAGTTTTTCCTAGAATCACAAAAATCGGTATGTATATTGTTCTCATCGAGCCGGACAACTTTCTAATTTACACTTATAAGCTCCAACCAACAAGAAGTCAGATATTTTGGTTTGAATGTGGATTTTCTGAAGAATTTTCTCTCTCTCTCTGTGTGTCTGTGTGTGTCTGTGTGTGTGGGGGGGGGGGTTTGTCTATTCCATTTAATCTTTGTTTTTCAAGGTTTTAGGGGCTTTTGGCACACTTAACGTGCTCAAAAACACTTGAAACTTTTCACACAGGTCAGAACCCACGGTCATCAGGGCCGGGCTGAACTGGTACACGGGCGTGGCAGGGGGGCTCAACAGCGCCCCCTTGAACACGGTCTGAAAACTTGGTCTATATATCAAACACGCTTGCATGAATTAATATGAAACTCGGTACACATATAGATCTCATTGGGCCGAACAACTTCCGCACTCTAAGTTATTAGCTCCGCCCAACAGGAAGTCGGCTATTATGGGTTGTTTGAAAAACGCATGCTGTGGAATTTGAAACACTCATCCTAGAGAATTCATCCGATCCCCACCAAACTCGGTCAGCATTAAATCAAGACATTGAGGATGCTAAATTGCGGATGGATTTTTGATATCTCGAATGGTTTGGCTGTGGCGAGGACACGAATTTATGGCGAGAAAAGAGAAACACAAAGTGTTATAACTTCTGCACACATTAACTGATCTTGATGAAACTTCAGCAGTGTGTTAGTGGTAAGAGGCTGATCATATGGATGTAACTATTGTGAGTCAAAGTTATAGCGCCACCAACTGGTAGCAGGAAGTGTGTCACTTTCAAAATGTTTTTGACAAAAGTGGGGGGGTTAGTCTTACCCACAATTACAAAAATAAGTACTTATATTGGTCTCATCGAGCCGGACAACTTTATAATTTACAGTCATTAGCTCTGACCAACAGGAAGGCAGATATTTTGGTTTGAATGTGGATTTGTTTGCAAAATCGGCCTCTGAATTTTATATATATATATATTTTAAAGTGACAAGACAGAGAATATTACTTGTCCGATATATATATATATATATATATATATATATATATATATATATATATATATATATATATAAATATAGCTGCGAGCAGCAGTGGAGGGCCCAAGCCGGTGACACCGCCAGCCCGGTGCCTTTAGGTAACTAGAGGCATCGGGGTTGCGGTGCCACCGGCTTGGGCCCATAATCGATGCTCGCAGCTATATTTATTATTATTTTGTCAACCTTTCGGGCACTTTTGGGGTCCTTAACATGCTCGAAAACTCTTGAAACTTTGCACACACGTCAGAACCCGCGGTCATCAGGGCCGGGCTGAAGCTGGTACCCAGGCGTGGCAGGGGGGCTCAACAGCGCCCCCTTGAATAGGGTCCGAAAACTTGGTCCATAAATCAAACACATGTGCATTTAATAATATGAAACTCGGTACACATATAGATCTCATCGGGCCGAACAACTTTCGTGCTCTAAGTTTTACGCCAGCCCAACAGGAAGTCGGCTATTATGGGTTGTTTGGAAACGCATGCTGTGGATTTTGATGTACTCCTCCTAGGAAATTCATCCAATCGCCTCCAAACTCGGTCAGCATGAAGTCAAGACATTGAGGATGCTAAATTGCGGACGGATTTTTGATATCTCGAACGGTTTGGCCGTGGCGAGGAAACGAATTTATGGCGAATAATGGAAACAGGAAGTGTGTTATAACTTCTGCATACATTAACTGATCTTGATGAAACTTCCGCAGTGTGTTCGTTGTAAGAGGCCGATCACATGGATGTGACTATTGTGAGTCAAAGTTATAGCGCCACCAACTGGCAGCAGGAAGTGTGTCACTTTCAAAATGCTTTGAAGTCACCCTCTTAATTTTACCCGATTTGCTTCAAACTTTATGTGTATAATGTAAACACACGGCAGATGTAGACCTGTGAAAGGATTATTGATATCTTAGATACTGTTGCCGTGGCAACGCATCAAATTTTAATATTCTTTTCGGATGCGTTTGAGACTCTTAGCATGCTTGAATTTGGATGAAACTCGACAGACACATAACACTTATTAGCCAGTAGACATGTGAAAAGTTTCAGAAACGGACGTGGCAGGGGGGCTCAACAGCGCCCTCTTGAACAGGGTCTGAAAACTTGGTCCATATATCAAACACGCTTGCATGAATTAATATGAAACTCGGGACACATATAGATTTCATCGGGCTGAACAACTTCCCCTCTGTCAAGTTTCACGCCAGCCCAACAGGAAGTCGGCTATTATGGGTTGTTTGGAAAACGCTTGCTGTGGAATTTGATGTACTCCTCCTAGAGAATTCATTCAATCACCTCCAAACTCAGTCAGCATGAAGTCAAGACATTGAGGATGCTAAATTGCGGATGGATTTTTGATATCTCGAATGGTTTGGCCATGGCCAGGAAACAAATTTATGGCGAGAAAAGAGAGAGACGAAGTGTTATAACTTCTGCATACATTAACTGATCTTGATGAAACTTTAGCAGTGTGTTCGTGGTAAGAGACCGATCAGATGGATGTAACTATTGTGAGTCAAAGTTATAGCGCCACCAACTGGCAGCAGGGAGTGTGTCACTTTCAAAATGCTTTTGACAAAAGTGGGGGAGCTAGTTTTACCAACAGTTACAAAAATCAGTATATATATTGGTCTCACCGGGCCGGACAACTTTCTAGTTTACAGTCATTAGCTCCGAGCAACAGGAAGTCAGATATTTTGGTTTGAATGTGGATTTTTTGGATATGTCAGACTCAGAGTTTTTAGCTACTCTTCCTAACTGGTTTATTTTATTCACACCAAACTTTTTCAAAATGATAAAAATACATTGAAGATATATATATATATATATATATATATATATATATATATATATATATATATATATATAATATAGCTGCGAGCAGCGATGAAGGGCCAAAGCCGGCGGCACCGCCTCCCCGGTGCCTTTAGGTAACTAAAGGCACCGGGGTTGCGGTGCCACCGGCTTGGGCCCGTAATCGCTGCTCGCAGCTATATTTTATTATTATTCTTATTTTTTTGTCAACCTTTCGGGCACTTTTGGGGCCCTTAACATGCTCGAAAACTCTTGAAACTTTGCACACAGGTCAGAACCCGCGGCCATCAGGGCCGGGCTAAAGCTGGTACCCGGGCGTGGCAGGGGGGCTCAACAGCGCCCCCTGGAACAGCATCCAAAAACTTGGTCCATAAATAAACACGCTTGCATGTAATAATATTAAACTCGGTACACATATAGATCTCATTGGGCCGAACAACTTTCATGCTCTAAGTTTTATGCCAGCCCAACAGGAAGTCGGCTATTCAGGGTTGTTTGAAAAACGCATGCTGTGGAATTTAATGTATTCCTCCTACAGAATTCATCCGATCCCCACCAAACTCGAGATTGAGGATGCTAAATTGCGGACGGATTTTTGATATCTCAAACGGTTTGGCCGTGGCGAGGAAACGAATTTATGGCGAGAAAAGAGAAACAGGAAGTTCTTCTGCATACTTTAACTGATCTTGGTGAAACTTCAGCAGTGTGTTCGTTGTAAGAGGCCGAACACAAGGATGTGACTATTGTGAGTCGAAGTTATAGCGCCACCAACTGGCAGCAGGAAGTGTGTCACTTTCAAAATGCTTTGAAATCACTCTCTTATTTTTACCCGATTTGCTTCAAACTTTATGTGTATAATGTAGACACACGGCAGATGTAGACCTGTGAAAGGATTATTGATATCTTAGATACTGTTTCCATGGCAACGCATCAAACTTTAATATTCTTTTTTGATGCTTTTGAGACTCTTAGCATGCTTGAAATTGGATGAATCTCGACAGACACATCACATTTATTAGCCAGTAGACATGTGCAAAGTTTCAGAAACGGGCGTGGTGGAATGGCTCAGTAGCGCCACCTTTAGTCAAAAATGGGGGCTTAGTTTTTCCTAGAATCACAAAAATCGGTATGTATATTGTTCTCATCGAGCCGGACAACTTTCTAATTTAGAGTTATTAGCTCCGACCAACAGGAAGTCAGATATTTTGGTTTGAATGTGATTTTTTGGAGAATTCTCTCTCTCTCTCTCTCTCTGTATCTGTGTCTCTGTGTGTGTGTGTGGGGTGTGGGGGATTTGTCTGTTAGGAGAAAGTTGCTTTTATAATTGTTTTTCAAGGTTTGGGGCCCTTAACATGCTTGAAAACTCTTGAAACTTTGCACACAGGTCAGAACCTGCGGCCATCAGGGCCAGGCTGAAGCTGGTACCTGGGTGTGGCAGGGGGGCTCGACAGCGCCCCCTTGAACGGGGTCTGAAAACTTGGTCCATATATCAAACACGCTTGCATGAATTAATATGAAACTCGGTACACATATTGATCTCATCAGGCCGAACAACTTCCGCACTCTAAGTTATTAGCTCCGCCCAACAGGAAGTCGGCTATTATGGGTTGTTTGAAAAACGCATGCTGTGGAATTTGATGTACTCCTCCTAGAGAATTCATCCAATCACCTCCAAACTCGGTCAGCATGAAGTCAAGACATTGAGGATGCTAAATTGCGGACGGATTTTTGATATCTCGAACGGTTTGGCCGTGGCGAGGACACGAATTTATGGCGAGAAAAGAGAAACACAAAGTGGTATAACTTCTGCACACATTAACTGATCTTGATGAAACTTCAGCAGTGTGTTCGTGGTAAGAGGTTGATCAGATGGATGTAACTATTGTGAGTCAAAGTTATAGCGCCACCAACTGGCAGCAGGAAGTGTGTCACTTTCAAAATGTTTTTGACAAAAGTGGGGGGGGGTACTTTTACCCACAGTTACAAAAATCAGTACCTATATTGTTCTCATCAAGCCGGACAACTTTCTAATTTACAGTCATTAGCTCCGACCAACTAGAAGTCAGATATTTAGGTCTGAATGTGGATTTTTTAGATATTTCAGACTCTGAGTTTTTACCTACTCCTCCTAAGGAACACGAGTAAAGTACAAATCCTATAATAAAGAATAGTTTAGCATCCAAATACATCGCAAATGTTGAAACATTTTGATTCTAATGGGAGGATTACATGAGCCCAACACTGTTGACCTTCTTTTTTATTTTTACATTAAATTTAAAGGATTTGTTGTGGAATATTTTGAGTGTATCACAAAAATCAGAATAAGGTAAGTCAAGTAATATTTTCTGTGTATATATATATATATATATATATATATATATATATAAATATAGCTGCGAGCAGCGATGAAGGGCCAAAGCCGGCGACACCGCCACCCCGGTGCCTTTAAGTAACTAAAGGCACTGGGGTTGCGGTGCCACCGGCTTGGGCCCGTAATCGCTGCTTGCAGCTATATTTAGGGCCCAAGCCCTGAAAGGGCGAAGGCCCTATTGTTTCCGTAAGGATTTTTTTTTTTCTTTTTTTTTTTTTCATTATTTTTTTTTTTTTGCCTTTTTGCCACTTTTGGGGCCCTTAACATGCTCAAAAACTCTTGAAATTTTGCACACACGTCAGAACCTGCGGCCATCAGGGCCGGGCTGAAGCTGGTACCGGGGCGTGGCAGGGGGGCTCAACAGCGCCCTCTTGAACAGGGTCTGAAAACCCTGAGAGAAAGGAGAGGAGACGAAGTGTTATAACTTCTGCATACATTAACTGATCTTGATGAAACTTTAGCAGTATGTTCGTGGTAAGAGGCAGATCAGATGGATGTAACTATTGTGAGTCAAAGTTATAGCGCCACCAACTGGCAGCAGGAAGTGTGTCACTTTCAACATGCGTTTGACAAAAGTGGGTGGGTTAGTTTTACCAACAGTTACAAAAATCAGTATGTATATTGGTCTCACCGAGCCGGACAACTTTCTAATTTACAGTTATTAGCTCAGAGCAAAAGGAAGTCAGATATTTTGGTTTGAATGTGGATTTTTTGGATATGTCAGACTCTGAGTTTTTAGCTACTCTTCCTAACTGGTTTATTTTATTCACACCAAACTTTTTCAAAATGATAAAGATACATTAAAAATGCTAAATTGTGAACAGATATTAAACATCTCAAACGGTTTTGCTATAGTGAGGGACTAAAGTAATGTACAAAAAGGAAACACTAAAAGCCTCATCTTCTAAAAATGTAATTAAACACCATTTATTTCTATATAAAAGTATAAAAATATCACAACTAAACCCATTTTATTCTTTTTTTTCAATTTAATTAATATTTATAAGTTTAAAAATAGTAATTGTACTATTTAGTCACATAAAAGTCAAGTCATACATAGGGCTATACTGCCCTCTTGTGTTCAAAATCAGGTAGGCCTATTGTATCTACATAAAAATATACTAGGTATGTGACGGTGCGAATATTTTACCACCGGTTAATCGACGTGTGACACCGCTGGGGGCTTTTGAATCGCCAACTTAAAAACGAAAGTAAAATATGTTCGTCCGCACTGACATTGATAGTGGTTGAGCGAGCGTTTCAAATGAATTCCTATGGAAGTAGGAATTAACTGAAAAACGTTCCCTCTGTTCTGCTCGTTCCTCGCCGTGGACGCACACCGTTATGAATGCCAGTGCAGCCATGAGCATTTTAGTTTAATTTTAAAATTAGCGCCTTTCGGGGGGTGGATTGCTTGAAATTATTTTACAAAAGCACAATGTTGTGTTTTATTGCGACTGTACACAAAGTTAACACTTTGCAGTTTGAATGTCGTCCTGTATAATGACGGAGTATGTTTTTATGTGTCCACTGTTCAATCGCGCCCACGCCACACACACACACCCACACACAAACACACACACGGTTTACTATCTTTGTGGGGACTCTCCATAGATTTAATGATTTTTATGGGACAGGTATCTGACCCAGAGATAATGGGTTCGAGCCCCGCATGGGATGATTTAAAAAAATTGTGTGTAATGTTGTGTCATGTCGATTCCTTTATTATTCAATGTTGTACTACTCTTTCTTCCTCTTGGATTAATGTATGTCTTGTTCATTATATGTTCATTCTCATCTGAACTTCTGTTCATTTTGAGTTAATTTTCACCTGTACTTCTAAACCAGCTCTTTTTTCTTCAATTTCTGCTGATTTACTATTCCTGCTCTTGCTGCTGCTTCAGGGGCTTGGCCCCGTATCGCTGCTTGCAGCTATATTTCCACTTGTTCCTTAACATGTAACCAAGAATACTAACACACACACAGACACAGTTTCTTCAAGATTGGATTTGGTGAGGAGGAGAGTCTTCTCAAAACATTAATAAAACATGTTATTTCTCTCAAGGAGAGGACACTTTAAATCTAACTGTAAAGTAAAGATTTTAACTAAGAAATGGTCTCTCAACTATAGGTTTCAATGACTCCTGAGACCATTGCTATCAGGGTAGCCTAGAAAAGCAGATGGATGTAGTGACACCTGTTAAAGAAGTCCATATTTCATCTCTGGAAGCCAGGCTAAATGAGCAAGCACTGTTACTGCATTCCTGGCATGGGCCAGACCCTTCAGTTACACCTCAGATATCAAATACAGACATTTAAAGAATGCATGAAATAACATTTTCGATAATCACACTGATAATTTCTATAACAAAGTAAAATCTCATAAGCCTAGAGAAGTCATTCAACTCTTTTGATATTTAGAAGGAAAACTATTGATTAATACCTTGATTATAATCACTCATTAGATATACTTTGAAGCAGCAGTGTGTTCCAGAATCCACTTCTTCAGGACTTCATAACAAAAACTTAACTTGAATCATTACAATAAGGGTGTTGCTTATTTATAACGCTGAAAATATGATTAACCTAAAATATCTGCTTTTTTTAATCAATGAAAGAATTGTGTTGTACAAGGAACAGCAGTTCTAATACATGCTTTTACCTAATACATTTATCAAAGTTAATTGAGTAGAGTGATCACTGGGAACATACTATAACCATTGGAACATGAAAAAAGGAGAAATTACAATAACTTTTTAATAATAATATATTTGTACTGGACTTACAGTAAGGTAGGTATTGGCAGTATTTAACATGTAGTAAGTCAGTCTGATCACTATGAAAGTACTACAACCTTTGGAATATATAAAAAATACTATAGGTGAATTACTGTAATTTTTTAAAAATTAATATTTGTTTACTGAACGTACAGTAAGGGAGCTATTGTCACAATTTCACCTGTAGTAAGTCAGTGTGGTCACTAGGAAAGCACTACAGCCTTTGGAACAGGAAAAAATACTTTAGGGGAATTACTGTAATTTTTTCTTAAACTTATTTGTTTATTGTACGTACAGTAAATGAGGTATTGTCAAAATTCCACCTGTAGTAAGTCAGTGTGGTCACTAGGAAAGCACTACCGCCTTTGGAACAGGAAAAAAATACTTTAGGTGAATTGCTGTAATTTTTTCTTAAACTTATTTGTTTATTGTACGTACAGTAAGGGAGGTATTGTCAAAATACCACCTGGAGTAAGTCAGTCTGGTCACTAGGAAAGCACTACAGCCTTTGGAACAGGGAAAAATACTTTAGGTGAATTACTGTAATTTTTTCTTAAACTTATTTGTTTATTGTACAGTAAAGGAGGTATTGTCAGAATTCCACCTGTAGTAAGTCAGTGTGGTCACTAGGAAAGCACTACTTCCTTTGGAACAGGGAAAAATACTTTAGGTGAATTACTGTA
Organism: Scardinius erythrophthalmus; assembly: GCF_964197995.2. Taxonomy (NCBI): domain Eukaryota; kingdom Metazoa; phylum Chordata; class Actinopteri; order Cypriniformes; family Leuciscidae; genus Scardinius; species Scardinius erythrophthalmus. The sequence continues at coordinate 28,657,254 of NC_138232.1, read as the reverse complement.
ATTTTTTCTTAAACTTATTTGTTTATTGAACGTACAGTAAGGGAGGTATTGTCAAAATTCCACCTGTAGTAAGTCAGTGTGGTCACTAGGAAAGCACTACAACATTTGGAACAGGAAAAAATACTTTAGGTGAATTACTGTAATTTTTTCTTAAACTTATTTGTTTATTGTACGTACAGTAAAAGAGATATTGTCAAAATTCCACATGTAGTAAGTCAGTCTGATCACTATGAAAATACTACAACCTTTGGAATATATAAAAAATACTATAGGTGAATTACTGTATTATTTTTTTTAATTAATATTTGTTTACTGAACGTACAGTAAGGGAGGTATTGTCAAAATTTCACCTGTAGTAAGTCAGTGTGGTCACTAGGAAAGCACTACAGCCTTTGGAACATGAAAAAATACTTTAGGGGAATTACTGTAATTTTTTCTTAAACATATTTGATTATTGTACGTACAGTAAGGGAGGTATTGTCAAAATTCCACCAGTAGTAAGTCAGTGTGGTCACTAGGAAAGCACTACAGCCTTTGGAACAGGAAAAAATACTTTAGGTGAATTGCTGTAATATTTTTTAATTAATATTTGTATACTGAACGTACAGTAAGGAGGTATTGTCAAAATTTCACATGTAGTAAGTCAGTCTGATCAGTAGGACCATACTACAACCTTTGGAACATGAAAAAAAATCCCTTTGGTGAATTACTGTAACTTTTACATAAAACATATTTGCGTACTGTATGTACAGTAGCCTACACAAAAGTACACTAAAGCAGTCAACAAGTCAACAAGTACACTAAAACAATATGCAGCAAATATCAAACCTGAAACTATTTCTACCCTGGTTGGCAACTTTATTTATTTATTTTTTAACTTAACTATGTTCAAGGTGCTGTCCACGTATGTGGTCCTGAAGGTCCTACATGATCAAGTCTGCAACTTGGGTAAAGTTGATTTTATATTCGCATATTCGCGGAGTTCCGCGTTCAATATCTCGTGAGCTGAATATTGTTACTACATAAATAACATTGTTTTAATATTTAAATCTTCCTCAAAACGAGCTTTCCTTCGGGTTTGCACTTTGCAGATGGTCCCTTCTTAGCAGCCTGCGCATAGAGATCAATGTATTTTGTCCAGTGCGAAGGAAAGATCGTTTTGAGGAAAATTATGTTGTACCTTCTGGTGTTTAATCTGTAGTTATATGTGATAGGTGTTTTGTGTAGCAACAACGTTTAGTTCACGAGTTATTGAACGCGGAAGTCCGCGAATGTGCGAATATGCGAATATAAAACCAACTTTACCTAAGTTATTCACGGGACATCACAGCCCACCTGTCTTTATCAGAAATGTCCTGTTTACTTTCTCACTGTTACACACTTAGTTAAGGGTCTTTCTCAAGGGCACCACAGTGGTATTGAGGAGGCAGGGGACAAATGCTGTTCCCCCCGCCCCCCTGTCACAGTGTCTGGTTTATGTTCCTTGGGTCACCACTAGATGTCCTCCTTCCTCACGGTGTCCAGCACACTCTTGCACTACATTCCCCATGATCCTTGTCTGTTCATTGCACTCAGCTGTCCCTCATCACTGATCATTGCACTCAGCCTGTTTCCCATTATCATTGTCATTTCCCTGTGTATAAATACCCTGCCTGTTTTGTGTTTGTTACGGATTCCTTGTTATTCATCACGCCACTTGTGAGGTCTGTTCCACTCGTTGTTCCTGTTTATTGTTTTATGTTTTGGACAGCCTTTTTGTATTATTGACCCCTGCCTGGACTGTTTTCTGATTTACGGATTTCCCTATTAAATTCCATTTTTGCACTATTGGATCTTCCTGTGTTTCCCTGAGTGTGGATCGTGACAGAAGGAATCCGTCACATATAAGATCCAGCATTATGGGGTTTCGTATCTCTCCCCCTAAGACGGAGAAGGAGAGGAGGGGACGGGTCCAAAATTTGATGGGTCTACACCAGCAGGGCCAGACGGTGGGTTGTCTGGCTCAGACTTTTTGGACCCTCTCTAGAGGCATGGACTACAATGATGCAGCTTTAAAGGATTTTTTTAATGGCTGCCTGGATGACCCATTGCCTGGGTGGGAGATGAAGGGGTTGGAGGTCCTGGACTTTTGGGGGTTCACCAAATACCTCCATCATCGGAGCCAGTGGGACACACCAGTCACGCCAACCATCAAGCCAGCCACCGGATCTGTCTATTGCTGTCCAGGACTGGTTTCCAGTGTGGCCGATTCTCCGCTGATGTCGGCGCGTGTTGCCAGGAGGGCCATCGTGTCTGGGTCTCGTCCCACCAGGGCCGTCCTGCCTGAGTGTCTTCCCACCGAGCCTGCACTTCACGTCACGTCTGCCCAGCCAGAGACTGTTCACGTCACGTCTGCCCAGCCAGAGACTGTTCACATCACGTCTGCTGAGCCGGTGTCTTCGGACAAGATGGCCGCCGCCGAGAGTGTTCCCGTCACGTCTGCCGAGCCTGTGTCTTCGGACAAGATGGCCGCCGCCGAGAGTGTTCCCGTCACGTCTGCCGAGCCTGTGTCTTCGGACAAGATGGCCGCCGCCGAACCTGTTCACGTCACGCCTGCCGAGCCTGTGTCTTCGGACAAGATGGCCACTGCCGAGCTTGGGTCTTTGGACAAGATGGCCGCTGCCGAGCCGGAGCCAGTGTCTGTTCCTGAGCCGGAGCCAGTGTCTGTTCCTGAGCCGGAGCCAGTGTCTGTTCCTGAGCCGGAGCCAGTGTCTGTTCCTGAGCCGGAGCCAGTGTCTGTTCCTGAGCCGGAGCCAGTGTCTGTTCCTGTGTCTGTTCCTGTGTCTGTTCCTGTGTCTGTTCCTGTTCCTGTGTCTGTTCCTGTGTCTGTTCCTGTGTCTGTTCCTGTGTCTGTTCCTGTGTCTGTTCCTGTGTCTGTTCCTGTGTCTGTTCCTGAGCCGGTGGTGCCAGTTCCAGTGTCTGTCCCTGTACCTATGTCTGTTCCTGAGCCGGTGAGGTCGGTGCCTGAGCCGGTGGTGCCAGTTCCAGTGCCTGAGCCGGTGGTGCCAGTTCCAGTGCCTGAGCCGGTGGTGCCAGTTCCAGTGCCTGAGCCGGTGGTGCCACTTCCAGTGCCTGAGCCGCTGGTGCCAGTTCCAGTGCCTGAGCCGCTGGTGCCAGTTCCAGTGCCTGAGCCGCTGGTGCCAGTTCCAGTGCCTGAGCCGCTGGTGCCAGTTCCTGGGCCTGAGCCCTGGCCGCCCGAGAGGCCTTCTCCGCCCTGGCCGCCCGAGGGGTCTTCTCCGCCATGGCCGCCCGAGGGAAAGTCTCCGCCATGGCCGCCCGAGGGGTCGTCTCCGCCCTGGCCGCCCGAGGGGTCGTCTCCGCCCTGGCCGCCCGAGGGGTCTTCTCCGCCCTGGCCGCCCGAGGGGTCTTCTCCGCCCTGGCCGCCCGAGGGGTCTTCTCCGCCCTGGCCGCCCGAGGGAGAGTCTCCGCCCTGGCCGCCCGGGGGAGAGTCTCCGCCCTGGCCGCCCGGGGGAGAGTCTCCGCCCTGGCCGCCCGAGGGAGAGTCTCCGCCCTGGCCGCCCGAGGGAGAGTCTCCGCCCTGGCCGCCCGGGGGAGAGTCTCCGCCCTGGCCGCCCGAGGGAGAGTCTCCGCCCTGGCCGCCCGGGGGAGAGTCTCCGCCCTGGCCGCCCGGGGGAGAGTCTCCGCCCTGGCCGCCCGGGGGAGAGTCTCCGCCCTGGCCGCCCGAGGGAGAGTCTCCGCCCTGGCCGCCCGAGGGAGAGTCTCCGTCCTGGCCGCCCGATGGACCCTCTGCTCCGCCCTGGCCGCCCGATGGACCCTCTGCTCCGCCCTGGCCGCCCGATGGACTGTCGTCCCCGTCCTGGCCGCCAGATGAGCTGTCACTCCCTGTTTCTGTTCCCCTCCATGGACCTGGCCCCCCATCCCTCCCCCTGATCCTCCACCGTTCCACCTCCCGCCTGGACTCTTGTTTTGTTTGTTTCTATGTCTTGGAGCGTCTGGTAGCCGCTCCGTAGAAGGGGGGTCATGTCACAGTGTCTGGTTTATGTTCCTTGGGTCACCACTAGATGTCCTCCTTCCTCACGGTGTCCAGCACACTCTTGCACTACATTCCCCATGATCCTTGTCTGTTCATTGCACTCAGCTGTCCCTCATCACTGATCATTGCACTCAGCCTGTTTCCCATTATCATTGTCATTTCCCTGTGTATAAATACCCTGCCTGTTTTGTGTTTGTTACGGATTCCTTGTTATTCATCACGCCACTTGTGAGGTCTGTTCCACTCGTTGTTCCTGTTTATTGTTTTATGTTTTGGACAGCCTTTTTGTATTATTGACCCCTGCCTGGACTGTTTTCTGATTTACGGATTTCCCTATTAAATTCCATTTTTGCACTATTGGATCTTCCTGTGTTTCCCTGAGTGTGGATCGTGACACCCCCCAACTGATCTAACACCAATTTAAAGCAGAACATCTTTTATACAATAAAATAAAATGTAATGCATGTTGATTACCTTTTTCTAATGTTTCATTCATGATTAATTCATCTTGTTCCATGTTTTTTTTAAATATAGCTTAAGACCATAAAAATATTTTGAAAATAAGTGCATGTCATTTACCTCAAATTTTTAATTTTCATTTATTTTAAAAATAAATATGTTCTCTTCCCTTAGATGCTGTGAAGAGGTGGAGCCCATATGCTACAGACACTGAAATTGATGCAGCAATGGCAGAACACCTGAAACACACTCCAGGAAGAGCTGGGGGGGTGGTGGATACAACAAATGAGCCAAACAATGTGTTTAAGCGATAGTTCACCCAAAAATGAAAATTGTCATCATTTACTAAACCTCATGTTTCAAACCTGTATACCTTTCTATGTTATGTTTGGAAGAATGTTTGTAACCAAGCAGGTGTCGCTTCCCATTAACTACCATAATAATTTTTTCTCCAATAATGGTAGTCAATGGATGCTCTATTTGCTTGGTTACAAACATTCTTCAAAATATCTTCTTTTGTGTTCAGCAGAAGAAAGAAACTCATACAGGTTTGGAATTTGGTGAGTAAATTACATAATTTTCATTTTTGGGTGAACTGTCTTTATATAATAATTCAGTATTTTGCAATTGGTATTTTAGTTTGGTTAACAAATCGAGAGCTTAGAATTATAAGGTTCTATCTCCGTTTATTGTAGTTTATTGAGGATCAAAGTTTTTAACTCGGTTTATGTTTTGTGAGATGGAACTTTTTTATTTTATTAATAACTACTAACAAAATATTTTTTTTACAAAAATAACACCACACAGGCATTAATAAACACCTAATGGATCATATTGTCAAAAACTCAATTTCGACCAAAAGTGGAGATTATAATTCTAAGCTCACGAAATGTTAAACATTGAAAAAAATAAAGAGAAATTTTGTCTGTTCAAGATCAATAAAATGTTGTGCTTAATCAGAACATGCTTCTTTTTTGCTTATGTCCACAAATAATGTGTTATTGCTTTTGATGTACACGTGATTAAAACGTTTTATTGACATTCAGGTCTGACTGGACCAATTTTGGACCTTTTTAGAACCTTTGTCAAGATGTGTAAACCTCAAGACTTGATTGCCTTTCACGATGTTACACAATAGGTGTGTGATTATTTTGTATGCAGGCTTATATATACACTTAAATTATGCAGCAACACATTAAACACATATGACGACGCATTTAAACGTCCAGGGACGCGCAGAAGAGACGTGGAATTCACGGCCAGAAAAGACGTGGAATTCACGGCCAGAAAAGACGTCGGTTCAACTTCCATTTTGGAACTATTTTTCAACCATGACGGGACGTCTCTGTCGGACGTCTTTTCAACGGTCATTAAACGTCCAAATGTTTGCTGGGTATCATCATGTGGCGAACACAGTAGATAAGACGTGTTTAGAGTCTTCAATCTTCGTTAAGTTTCGCGCTCAGGCTCACCTTGTTCGGCTGAGACGGGGAGGGGGGGCGTGGGGGAAGGAGGACGTGGGTGTGCAACAGCCGCTGAATCTGTGTCTACGATACATGATAACCCGGAGACAGCAGAGATGTTATGATTGTTGGATGTAATGTAAATCATAATTCAGTAATTATTTTACTAAGCTAGCTAGATAAAAGCGGGTCATGATGTAGCAACAAAAATAAGTAACTCTGAAAGTTTTGGAATACAGGAATAGGGCAAGCTACCTTTCTTTTTGAAAAACTGTGTGACATAGGCTACTGTTGACTTCGGCGTTCTCTGTCTTCTCTTTCCTTCTTTTCTTTCCGTTTTTGATGCCCTGACTTTTGATGTGACATGCCTGCGTGTGTCACTGTCTGCGCTGCATCATAGCAAGTGCAATAAGCAAGAGACGCTACACTAGCGATCGTAGCTCGGACAGCGCAGGTGGAATGAACCATTGTGAGGGGGAGGGGTGTGACTGAAACAGTAAATACATTTTTTTTTATATATATATATATATTATATCTATGGTCAAAACGGACAAAATACACATTTAGTGCATGAGGGGCCCTAGCACATTAAAAAGAGAAAATAAATAAGAAAAGAAAAAGTGGGTCTGCTCTTCTGGGCCCTAAATCAGCCTGGGCCCTTAGAATCGTCCTCACCTTCCACCCCTTTACGGCGCCCTTGGTTTTAAGCAACGTACGAAAAATGTGCCCGTGCCCCAGTAGAGCTTCACGACTAGAACGCCCCTGGGTGGGGGCTTACTATGATATTAGACTACATAGCCTATAAAAGATGATGAATTTCAAACCTGAACCAAGCATATTTTTATTTAAAGTTCAACAGTCTGTCTTTAGTCTGCCACACAAAACAACAACTTTAACCTAACTTACCACATAACAAACTTTTTAAATTGTCATGTGTTAAAATGTGTTAGCACTGAAAATATTGCTAAGGCAAAAACAAAAACAATTATAAACAACAGGTTTTTGGAAGCCACTGATGGATGATGTCCTGGGAACACAGGCTAAGTCACTGATGTCTCTAAAGTAATGTCAACGCTGACAATGTTGACATTCGTCAACATCTTCTGGTCAAATCAATCAGGCCTTGGAGTCCAGACTTAAAATCTTCTGGTTGATTGTTGACAGCATTGTCCAACATTACAGTCACATCTGGCCATTGCAGAGAAAATTCCCTCTGCAGTTTCCTGGTCCTGTGCACTCTGAAAGGGGTTGGTGCCAAAGTGTGATACTAGGCAAAAAACAAATAAATGACTTCAAAATTCGTTTTCCACATGTGGGCGGCCTGACACGCCCCCTTCCGCCGAGTGGTCAAGCAAATCTGAGCATGTGACGTTATGAGTTGTCGCTCAGGTCTGTTCAACAAAATAATAGTCCTCTACTATGGCTACAGATTCTTAAACTGTACAGGGCAGGTCCTATTGGGCTTTCTTCTGTGCAACTTTACACGTTCCACAGAAATCTTTACATCAGAAATATTAATTATTAGTCTGCCACCAGCCTGTTTTATTTAGCTGTGCGGAGTTAAATCTGTGTGGTGAAGCTGCGCTGGACAGCGCCGAGCGGGAGAGGCTCACTGACCAATGTTCAGGCAGCAGTCAGAACTTTTCTTTTAGACGCTCCGTTTTGACACGGAATGGTGATTGCAAATACTGTAATGCCAATCGGCTGAGGGTGGGTACCGATGATGGTGAAATACATTTTTATACATTGAAACTGTAATCATATCCGCGACCTGTGAGAATGGGACGATAGCGCAGGCAATTAAAGGCGCAAGATAACTTCTGTTAACAAAAAAAAAAAAAACATAAATAAAAAAGTGTTTAATATAAGTGACTTTGTCTTTGTTTTATTGTTTTTGTTGTTTTTAATCAAATAAGTGTGAACCACAAACTGAGCCTTCGTTTTTTAAAGGGCAATTCCAAATATATATATATTTATTTATTTATTTTTTTGTTATAATATGGGCATTTTATAATACAGCATAAATAAAAACAAATGTGTAATATGTGCAAAACACCACAGTTTTTTGGTTTTGTTTGTGTGAACTTTTATCCCCAACCATATTTCTTCATGGGCTCCACGCCAGGGGTCATGCTCAGCACCCCTATTTCCCATGGTACTAACTGTAATTAACAGTATGCTGACCCAGTTTATATGTAAAATCTTTGGTATATGTAATCTGTATGTAATATCTTAAAACACTTTACAGTGTGATGGAAATAAACTTTATTTATTAAAATAAAATGCTTCACCAAACTCAGCTCAGACCTTCAGACTGGTCTGACTCGCTTATATCTTTTCTAACTGGTCAGACTTACTTTCCCAAAAAAGCCATTGATTTGCGTTCTCTGAGCAATGAAGGCCGTAATACTTAATGCTGTCCACTAGAGGGAGCGACAGGATAATTAGTGTTTTCTACTCTCTTTCCCTGTTTGCATCAGTTTAAATGCATGAATGAATAAATGCATGAATTTCATTCATAAATAGGCCATATCTGTGTATGAGAACAAGATTTACACTTCAAGCTTTACAACTAATGACTTTAACCCTACTTCAAAGTTTGCCACTCTGTCGTTTCTTTTAAGATATTGTTATTCCACTGGTTTTTGCATTTAATGTTTGTCCATCTGGAACTTTTATTTGGCATGAGCTCTATATTTAAGATGTACTAGAAAAAAATATGATTCAACAACACAAACTCCGTTTTTACTCGGCAAATTTGTTTTCCTTTCAAGTAGGGTATTAGACTACAAGTTATCTTGCTTTCTGCAGGCTTGCCACACTGCCCAGAATAAATTTTCTCGACACGAGATGTTTAAAAACCCTGCATGTAGTTTTTGTGAAGACGAGTCGAATCTTACAAAGCTTCCAGTTTTGTTTAGGCTATTGTAGTTTGTAATGCTTGTTATGTTCCTTAATTTAGATCTATCTGTCTGTCTGTCTGTCTGTCTGTCTATCTGTCTGTCTGTCTGTCTGTCTGTCTGTCTGTCTGTCTGTCTGACTATAACACACCACCTTTTTTAAACTTGTTATTTAAAAATCTGCTATATTTCACAAAGGAAGCCCATTTGTGAGGTCGTTGGCGTTATACGAGAATGACATTCTGAATATGAGCCTACTGTTAGCTGGCTTAAAAATGCGGATTGATCATTGCAGAGTTATTCCTTATTGCAGTGCAATACAAGAAGTGCTTAGCCTATGTTATTCTTCAGTGCACAACGTTAGATCGTTTGAGCAATGCAATGCAATGCAACAACTCATGTCATCTCTTTAAGTCATGGGAATGACTTAGTTCTGGTTTGCAATGCAATGCAATGTGAAATGTGAGTGTTGATTATTCTTCACTGCACAACGTTAGATCGTTCGTGCAATGCAATGCAATGCAATGCAATGCAACAACACATATGTCATCTCTTTAATGAACTTTGGATTTAGTTAGTTTTGGTGTGCAATGCAATGCAATGCAAGAAGTGCATACCCTTTGTTATTCTTCAATGATGCACAACGTTAGATCATTGAAGAGTAACATAGGCTATGCACGTTTTGCATATTGCATTGCATTGCACACTGAAACTAACTCCTTCCCATGTTCAGTAAAGAGATAACATGGTGAATTGCATTGCATTGTAGAAAACGATCTAACGTTGTGCATTGAAGAATAACATATAGGCTATGCACTTTTTGCTTTGCATTGCATTGCACAACAGAACTAATTCCTTCCCATGTTCATTAAAGAGATAACATGTTGCATTGCACAAACGATTTAACGTTGTACATTGAAGAATAACATATAGTCTATGCATTTTTAGCATTGCACACCAGAACTAACTCCAAATGTTTATTAAAGAGAAACATTTTGCATTGCATTGCACAAACGATCTAACGTTGTGCATTGAATAACATTTAGGGTATGCACTTTTTGCATTGCATTGCACACCAGAACTAACTCCAAATGTTTATTAAAGAGATAACATTTTGCATTGCATTGCACAAACGATCATAGACTCATCGACACCCTCTGATGCTTTATAAGCCAGATATAGATGTCCATATCTGACCTTTCGTACTTATTTGTGGTCAAAGTGTCCTCCAAATTTTTTAAACTATATAAAGTTATATACTCCTTTTGATGATAAATCGAGCCCGATGATAAATCAGCTATTCAGAGGTCCCCTTTTGACCTCCTGAACATATTTCTGGCCAAAGAGTCCTAAAAGATTAATGCAGTATACATTCAGACCGATATATTCGGATATGATATCATCCTGACAAAAGTCCATATTTGACATACTGAATTTTTTCTGGCCAAGGAGTACTCGAAACTTGACCTTTCCATATATACTCGTTGACTCGTTCTGATGTTACGTCAACCATACAGAAGTCCATTTTGACCCAAGGAATATAGAGTCCTCGATCTTGGGCTTTCTATACATACTCATAGACTGGTGCAATGCAAAAAGTGCATAGCCTATATGTTATTCTTTAGTGCACAGCATTAGGTCGTTAGTTCAAAACTAAACAATGTTGCATAACATCTGTTATCTCTTTACTGAACATGGGAAGGAGTTAGATCTGGTGTGCAATGCAATGCAAAAAGTGCATGGCTATGTTTACTATTCAATGCACAACGTTAGTTGTGCAATGCAATGCAAGAATTGCATAGCCTATATTATTCTTCAATGCACAACGTTAGATCGTTTGTTGCAATGCAATGCAAAATGTTATCTCTTTAATAAACATTTGAAGGAGTTAGTTCTGGTGTGCAATGCAAAGCAATGCAAAAAAGTGCATAGCCTATGTTATTCTTCAGTGCACAGCGTTAGATCGTTTGTGCAGTACAATGCAACAACACTTGTTATCTCTTTAACGAACATGGGAATGAATTAGATCTGCAATGCAATGCAATCCAAGAAGTGCATAGCCTATATGTTATTGTTCAGTGGACAACGTTAGATCCTTTGTGCAATGCATAAATGTTATATCTTTAATGAACATGGGAAGGAGTTAGTTCTGGTGTGCAATGCAATGCAAAAGTGCTTTATCTATATGTTTATTCTTCAGTGCATTCTAACGTTGCCCAACGACAGAATGCACTTAAGAAATGATGTTTTATTAACAAAGTTCGGGAGGAGCACGTTCAAATAATCAAGTAATCAATCAACTCATCAAACAATTACCATGTCTACCCTATCAGCATGAGAGGAAGCATATATATATTCACTCTGTCAACTCATCTAACTTCCTTGACAGTTTTCAGCATCCCTCCACCACCCCGACTCCTCACTCTTGGCTTGTTCTTTCACAGCCAGGAATACGGGGGGAGTACTCTGGGTTCGGGCCGAATACCGAGCCCGGAGCCCTCTCCTGGGACAGCACGCCAAATACGCATTTATTCTATCTGACTTATTTGTAAGTGTGAACTCGTGAATAAACATAGACAAAGCACTTTTCGCATTGCATTGCACACCAGAACTAACTCCTATAATTGTGTCCATTGTAAAGCAACAGCTAGTGCAATGATTTTCCTTCACTGCACATTAACCTACTTATACATTCAGTCAACTGATGTTAACTTTCTATACATACTCTTCGACTCCTGATGTACGTAAGTACATGTTTGACCAAAGTAACATATTTCTGGCCAAACAGTACTCGATTTCTATACATACTCATTGACTCCTGATGCTTCATAAGCCAATATAGATATCCATACAGATATGGCTTATGGCTTACCTTTTGAAATTATTTCTGCTCAAAGTGTCCTCAAAATTTTTCAAACTATGTAAAGTTATAGTCTCCTTCTGATGATAAATTAGCTATACAGAGGTCTCCTTTTGACCTCCTGAACATATTTCTGGCCATAGAGTCCTCGATCTTGGGCTTTCTATACATACTCATAGATTCCTTCTGATGCTTCATAAGCCATATAGATGTCCATATCTGACCTTTTGAACTTATTTGTGGTCAAAGTGTCCTCAAAAAATTTTCAAACTATATAAAGTTCCTTTTGATGATAAATCAGCTACTCAGAAGTCCCCTTTTGATCTACTGAACATATTTCTGGCCAAAGAGTCCTAAAAGATAAATACAATACATTCAGACTGATATCTTCGGATGTTATATCCTCCTGACAAAAGTCCATATTTGACATACTGAATTTTTTTCTGCCCAAGGAGTATTTGAAACTTGGGCTTTCAATACATACTTGTTGACTCTTTCTGATGTTACGTCAACCATACAGAAGTCCATTTTTTAACCAAGGAATATATTTCTGGCCAAAGAGTCCTCGATCTTGGGCTTTCTATACATACTCATAGATTCCTTCTGATGCTTCATAAGCCATATATATGTCAATATCTGACCTTTTGAACTTATTGTCAAAGTGTCCTCAAAATTTTTCAAACTATATAAAGTTATAGAATTCTTTTGATGATAAATCAGATATTCAGAGGTCCCCTTTTGACCTCCTGAACATATTTCTGGCCAAAGAGTCCTCGATATTGGGCTTTCTATACATACTCATAGACTCTTTCTGATGCTTCATAAGCCATATATATGTCCATATCTGACCTTTTGAACCTATTTGTGGTCAAAGTGTCCTCAAAATTTTTCAAACTATATAAAGTTATAGAATTCTTTTGATGATAAATCAGCTATTCAGAGGTACCCTTTTGACCTCCTGAACATATTTCTCGCCAAAGAGTCCTCGATCTTGGGCTTTCTATATATAGTCATAGACTCCCTCTGATGCTTCAAAATCTATATAGATGTCCATATCTGAACTTTTGAACTTATTTCTGGTCAAAGGGTCCTCAAAATTTTTCAAACTATATAAAGTTATAGAATTCTTTTTATGATAAATCAGCTATTCAGAGGTCACCCTTTTGACCTCCTGAACATATTTCTGGCCAAAGAGTCCTCGATATTGGGCTTTCTATACATACTCACAGACTCTTTCTGATGCTTCATAAGCCATATAGATGTCCATATCTGACCTTTTGAACCTATTTGTGGTCGAAGTGTCCTCAAAATTTTTCAAACTATATAAAGTTATAGAATTCTATTGATGATAAATCAGCTATTCAGAAGTCATTTGACCTCCTGAACATATTTCTCGCCAAAGAGTCCTCGATCTTGGGCTTTCTATATATACTCATAGACTCCCTCTGATGCTTCAAAAGCCATATAGATGTCCATATCTGACCTTTTGAACTTATTTCTGGTCAAAGGGTCCTCAAAAGTTTTCAAACTATATAAAGTTATAGACTCTTTCTGATGATAAATCAGCTATTCAGAGGTTTTGACCTCCTGAACATATTTCTGGCCAAAGAATCCTAGATCTTGGGCTTTCTATACATACTCATAGACTCCTTCTGATGCATCATAAGCCATATAGATGTCCTTATCTGACCTTTTGAACGTATTTGTGGTCAAAGGGTCCTCAAAATTTTTCAAACTATATAAAGTTATAGAATCCTTTTGATGATAAATCAGCTATTCAGAGGTTTTGACCTCCTGAACATATTTCTGGCCAAAGAGTCCTCGATCTTGGGCTTTCTATACATACTCATAGACTCCGTCTGATGCATCATAAGCCATATAGATGTCCATATCTGACCTTTTGAACTTATTTGTGGTCAAAGGGTCCTCAAAATGTTTCAAACTATATAAAGTTATAGAATTCTTTTGATGATAAATCAGCTATTCAGAGGTCCCCTTTTGACCTCCTGAACATATTTCTCGCCAAAGAGTCCTCGATCTTGGGCTTTCTATACATACTCATAGACTCTTTCTGATGCTTCAAAATCTATATAGATGTCCATATCTGACCTTTTGAACTTATTTCTGGTCAAAGGGTCCTCAAAATTTTTCAAACTATATAAAGTTATAGAATTCTTTTTATGATAAATCAGCTATTCAGAGGTCCCCTTTTGACCTCCTGAACATATTTCTCGCCAAAGAGTCCTCGATATTGGGCTTTCTATACATACTCATAGACTCCCTCTGATGCTTCAAAAGCCGTATAGATGTCCATATCTGACCTTTTGAACTTATTTCTGGTCAAAGGGTCCTCAAAAGTTTTCAAACTATATAAAGTTATAGACTCTTTCTGATGTGTTATATCCTCCTGACAAAAGTCCATATTTGACATACTGAATTTTTTTCTGGCCAAGGAGTATTCGGAACTTGGGCTTCTATCCTTCTGATGCTTCATAAGCCATATAGATGTCCATATCTGACCTTTTGAACCTATTTGTGGTCAAAGTGTCCTCAAAATTTTTCAAACTATATAAAGTTATAGAATTCTTTTGATGATAAATCAGCTATTCAGAGGTCCCCTTTTGTACTGAACATATTTCTGGCCAAAGAGTCCTAAAAGATTAATACCATACATTCTGACTGATATCTTCGGATGTTATATCCTCCTGACAAAAGTCCATATTTGACATACTGAATATTTTTCTGGCCAAGGAGTATTCGAAACTTGGGCTTTCTATACATACTCCTTCTGATGCTTCATAAGCCATATATATGTCCATATCTGACCTTTTGAACTTATTTGTGGTCAAAGGGTCCTCAAAATGTTTTAAACTATATAAAGTTATAGAATCCTTTTGATGATAAATCAGCTATTCAGAGGTTTTGACCTCCTGAACATATTTCTGGCCAAAGAGTCCTCGATCTTGGGCTTTCTATACATACTCATAGACTCCTTCTGATGCATCATAAGCCATATAGATGTCCATATCTGACTTTTTGAACTTATTTGTGGCCAAAGGGTCCAGTAGCACCTCAATGCAGTACATAAGATCCGGATCTTATATAAGGGGTGGAGATTGGTAGGTTTAGGGGTGGAGATGGGTAGCTTTAGGGGTGGGTTTAGGGATCAGGGGGTGGAGATTGGTAGGTTTAGGTATGTAAGGTGGGAGGAGTTGGATCTAGATCCGACTCCTCACCCCGGATTTTATGCTCTGCATTGAGGACCATCTCAAAGGGTCCTCAAAATTTTTCAAACTATATAAAGTTATAGAATTCTTTTTATGATAAATCACCTATTCAGAGGTCCTCTTTTGACCTCCTTAACTTATTTCTGGCAAAAGAGTCCTCGATCTTGGGCTTTCTATACATACTCAAAGACTCCTGATGCTTCATAAGCCATATGACCTTTTGAACTTATTTGTGGTCAAAGGGTCCTCAAAATTTTTCAAACTATTTAAAGTTATAGAATTCTTTTGATGATAAATCAGCTATTCAGAGGTCCCCCTTTGACCTACTGAACATATTTCTGGCCAAAGAGTCCTAAAAGATTAATACAATACATTCAGACTGATATCTTCGGATGTTATATCCTCCTGACAAAAGTCCATATTTGACATACTGAATTTTTTTCTGGCCAAGGATGAATTCGAAACATGGGCTTTCTATACCTTCTGATGCTTCATAAGCCATATATATGTCCATATCTGACCTTTTGAACTTATTTGTGGTCAAAGTATCTTCAAAATATTTCAAACTATATAAAGTAATAGACTCCTTTTGATGATAAATCAGCTATACAGAGGTCCCCTTTTGACCTCCTGAAAATATTTCTGTTGAGGACACTTCGACCACAAATAAGTTCAAAAGGTCAGATATGGACATCTATATGGCTTATGAAGCATCAGAAGGAGTCTATGAATAGAAAGCCCAAGATCGAGTACTCTTTGGCCAGAAATATGTTAAGGAGGTCAAAAGGGGACGTCTGAATAGCTGATTTATCATCAAAAGAATTCTATAACTGTATATAGTTTGAAAAATTTGGAGGACACTTTGACCACAAATAAGTTCAAAAGGTCAGATATGGACATCTATATGTCTTATGAAGCATCAGAAGGAGTCTATGAGTATGTATAGAAAGCCCAAGATGGAAGACTATTTGGCCAGAAATATGTTCAGGAGGTCAAAACCTCTGAATAGCTGATTTATCATCAAAAGGATTCTAGAACTTTATATAGTTTGAAAAATTTTGAGGACACTTTGACCACAAATAAGTTCAAAAGGACAGATATGGACATCTATATGGCTTATGAAGCATCAGAAGGATTCTATGAGTATGTATAGAAAGCCCAAGGTCGAGGCCTCTTTGGCCAGAAATATGTTCAGGAGGTCAAAAAGAGGACCTCTGAATAGCTGATTTATCATTCTGTAACTTTATATAGTTTGAAAAATTTTGAGGACACTTTGACCACAAATGAGTTCAAAAGGTCAGAGATGGACATCTACATGGCTTATGATGCATCAGAAGGAGTCTATGAGTATGTATAGAAAGCCCAAGATCGAGGACTCTTTGGCCAGAAATATGTTCAGGAGGTCAAAACCTCTGAATAGCTGATTTATCATAAAAAGGATGTGGTAAGGATGGTCTTAGTTGTAGCTAGGCAGGCAGCAAAAAAAAGTAAAAACTCTGAAGTCTCTTAAAGATGATTTAATTTTCTTGTCAGGCATGCTCCAACAGTGTAACAGGGTTCCATCCACCAAAATTTCAACACAGGAAAAATAAAGTACAAACAAAATAAAAGGGAAAAAAAACAAACAAATAATATTTACATAAGGAACATCAAACACGTTGGCTACTGGCCCAACAGTCACCCTTTGTTCCCCTCCGGTCCAAACAATTAGACTCTTTATAGTTGAGGCTCCTCCCCTCAAATTCAAACATACCAATGGCAAGGCTATCTCAATTACAATATACATAAGATTATTTATGAGACCAGATTTAACATCAACATTCAAACATGAATATTAGCATCTTCTTTATCAAGCTCCATTTTCATCATGAAAATCAACGAGAATCTTAAAAGACATGCATTCAATGTAATAACATTTCACATTCTCAATACTTGAACTCCTCCTCCTTTGGGAAGGTATAAATCAGGCTTCCTGTTCGCGAGCCCCTCCTATTAGGATGTTCCAGGAAGAAGGTAAGACAAAAGATTCACCATTAACAAACAAATCATTATTTGTATAATTTACATTCACCTTTTCTTATTTCCAGGCACAAAAGGCTAAGACAGACAAAACATGAGTCGCACTGGAATGTGCACCTTCCATTCGACACATGTGTGAGACAAAACAGTGAATAAAATCATCTTGAACACACAACCCATTGTTTGGTTCTTTGAATTGAAAGTTACAAACCTCATTTTATCACATTTCTCCCTTCCCCCCCCCCCTCTGAATGAGATTAGTCTGGTGAACGGGATAAGTAATCAGCAATGAGATTTTTCTTACCTGGACAATGCTCAATTGTAAATTTATATGGTTGCAGAGCCAGACACCAGCGCAGTATCCTCGAATTACTATTCTGCATGGTTTGCATCCATTTCAAGGCTCGGTGGTCAGTTTGCAGGGTGAATTCCCGCCCAAGTAGATAGTATCGGAGAGAGTCAATAGCCCACTTGATCGCAAGGCCTTCCTTTTCAATCGTGTAATATCTCTTCTCTCTGTCGAAAAGTTTTCTGCTCAAGAACAGTACTGGCCTCTCACTCCCAGACTCTCCTTGGGCCAAAACTGCTCCCAGTCCGACATCCGAGGCATCCACCTGCACAAGAAACCTCTTCAAGAAATCAGGGCCCTGCAACACTGCCTCTTGACATAACATATCTTTAAGTGCTGTGAAAGCTCTTTCGCACTCCACTGTCCAGTGAAACTTAGAAGGACTCTTTTTGGTTAAATCAGTCAATGGGGTAGCCAAAGATGCGAAATGTGGAATAAAACGGCGGTACCACCCAATTAAACCAAGGAATGATCTCACTTGTTTCTTTGTCTGTGGCCTTTGAATGTTTTGAATACACTTAAGCTTCTCCACCTGTGGCTTTATCTGACCATGGCCAATGAGGTATCCCAAATACTTTACCTCTGTTTGTGCCCACGAGCATTTGGTGGTGTTAATTGTGAGTCCAGCTTGCTGAAGCCTTCTTAGGATCTCACTAAGATGATCTAAATGTTCCTGCCATGTGCCACTATATATTACTACATCATCTAAATATGCTGCTGCATATTGATCACATCCAGCAAGTACATCGTCCATAAGTCTCTGGAACGTTGCTGGTGCTCCGTGTAACCCGAAAGGCATCACATTATACTGATATAGTCCTGTGGGGGCACGGAATGCAGTGTATGGCTTACAAGATGGGTCAAGGGGCACTTGCCAGTATCCTTTACATAGGTCTAGTGTAGTCATGTAATGTGCTTTACCCAGCCTTTCAATCAGTTCGTCTATTCGAGGCATTGGGTAGGAATCAAAGCAGGATACGCTGTTCAGTTTTCTAAAATCGGTACAGAACCTCAGTCCACCATCTTTCTTAGGAACCAGAAGTATGGGACTTGACCACTCACTTTGGGAAGGTTCGATGATTCCCATCTCCAGCATCGTTTCAATCTCCTCCTTCAGTTTCTCTACCATCCTCTCGGGAACTCGATAAGGCTTCTGTCGAATTGGAACTTTCTCTTTCAAGATAATGTTATGAGTGACTACTTTGGTATGCCCCGGTCTTTCCTGGAAGAGAGATGGAAAAGATTGACGTACCTCAGCCAGTTGTTGTTCACTTAAATGTGAATTAAGGCCAGGATCTTCTGCTGAAAGTCGAGTTGGCTCCATTTCTAATTCATCTTCTTCCTCCACGACTGCCCGCACCATCAGTACTACTTGATCTTTAGGTTCAAGCCCCCTCTCCTTAAACTCCCGCAACAGGTTGACATGAAGGATCTGTTTAGGATGCTTTCTTTCAGGACACAGAATTTCATATGTTACAGGGCCAAGTTTTCGGGTTATGACATACGGACCTTGCCACTTGGCCAACAGTTTGCACGCACCTGAAGGTAACAATACTAGAACTTTCTGTCCAGGTTTCAGGTCTTTTTCTCTGGCATGATTGTCGTACCATACCTTCTGTCTCTTCTGGGCATCTTGTAGATTTTCTTTGGCCAAAGTCCGGAATGTCTCCAACTTGTCCCTCATCTGCAGTACATAAGAGACGACACTGCGCTGGGCTGGTTTCTCTGCCGTCCACTCCTCTTTGAGCATGTCCAGGGGACCTCGAACTTGCCTGCCATACAAAAGCTCAAAAGGAGAGAAACCAGTTGAACATTGGGGCACCTCTCTGTATGCAAACAAAAGGAAAGGAATCCATTTTTCCCAATCTCTACCTGTCTCAGCCACAAATTTTTTAAGCATGCTTTTCAGTGTGCCATTAAAACGCTCAACTAACCCATCAGTTTGAGGATGAAACGGTGAATAAAATCATCTTGAACACACAACCCATTGTTTGGTTCTTTGAATTGAAAGTTACAAACCTCATTTTATCACAAAGGATTCTATAACTTTATATAGTTTGAGAAATTTTGAGGACACTTTGACCACAAATAAGTTCAAAAGGTCAGATATGGACATCTATATGGCTTATGAAGCATCAGAAGGAATCCATGAGTATGTATTGAAAGCCCAAGATCGAGGACTCTTTGGCCAGAAATATGTTCAGGAGGTCAAAAGGGGACCTCTGAATAGCTGATTTATCATCAAAAGAATTCTATAACTTTATATAGTTTGAAAACTTTTGAGGACACTGACCACAAATAAGTTCAAAAGGACAGATATGGACATCTATATGGCTTATGAAGCATCAGAAGGAGTCTATGGGTATGTATAGAAAGCCCAAGGTCGAGGACTCTTTGGCCAGAAATATGTTCAGGAGGTCAAAAGAGGACCTCTGAATAGCTGATTTATCATCAAAAGAATTCTATAACTTTATATAGTTTGAAAAATTTTGAGGACACTTTGACCACAAATGAGTTCAAAAGGCCAGAGATGGACATCTATATGGCTTATGAAGCATCAGAAGGAGTCTATGAGTATGTATAGAAAGCCCAAGATCGAGGACTCTTTGGCCAGAAATATGTTCAGGAGGTCAAAACCTCTGAATAGCTGATTTATCATTAAAAGGATTCTAGAACTTTATATAGCTTGAAAAATTTTGAGGACACTTTGACCACAAATAAGTTCCAAAGGTCAGATATTGACATATATATATGGCTTATGAAGCATCAGAAGGAGTCTATGAGTATGTATAGAAAGCCCAAATTTCGAATACTCCTTGGCCAGAATTGAATTCAGTATGTCAAATATGAACTTTTGTCAGGAGGATATAGAATCCGAAGATATCAGTCTGAAGATATCAGTATTAATCTTTTAGGACTCTTTGGCCAGAAATATGTTCAGGAGGTCAAAACCTCTGAATAGCTGATTTATCATCAAAAGAATTCTATAACTTAAACTACTTACTACTTTAAACTACTTAAACTATATATAGTTTGAAAAATTTGGAGGACACTTTGACCACAAATAAGTTCAAAAGGTCAGATATGGACATCTATATGGCTTATGAAGCATCAGAAGGAGTCTATGAGTATGTATAGAAAGCCCAAGATCGAGGACTCTTTGGCCAGAAATATGTTCAGGAGGTCAAAACCTCTGAATAGCTGATTTATCATCAAAAGGATTCTAGAAATTTATATAGTTTGAAAACTTTTGAGGACACTTTGACCACAAATAAGTTCAAAAGGACAGATATGGACATCTATATGGCTTATGAAGCATCCAGAAGGAGTCTATGGGTATGTATAGAAAGCCCAAGGTCGAGGACTCTTTGGCCAGAAATATGTTCAGGAGGTCAAAAGAGGACCTCTGAATAGCTGATTTATCATTAAAAGGATTCTAGAACTTTATATAGCTTGAAAAATTTTGAGGACACTTTGACCACAAATAAGTTCCAAAGGTCAGAGATGGACATATATATGGCTTACAGTATGAAGCATCAGAAGGAGTCTATGAGTATGTATAGAAAGCCCAAATTTCGAATACTCCTTGGCCAGAATTGAATTCAGTATGTCAAATATGAACTTTTGTCAGGAGGATATAGAATCCGAAGATATCAGTCTGAAGATATCAGTATTAATCTTTTAGGACTCTTTGGCCAGAAATATGTTCAGGAGGTCAAAACCTCTGAATAGCTGATTTATCATCAAAAGAATTATATAACTTAAACTACTTACTACTTTAAACTACTTAAACTATATATAGTTTGAAAAATTTGGAGGACACTTTGACCACAAATAAGTTCAAAAGGTCAGATATGGACATCTATATGGCTTATGAAGTATCAGAAGGAGTCTATGAGTATGTATAGAAAGCCCAAGGTCGAGGACTCTTTGGCCAGAAATATGTTCAGGAGGTCAAAAGAGGACCTCTGAATAGCTGATTTATCATCAAAAGAATTCTATAACTTTATATAGTTTGAAAAATTTTGAGGACATTTGACCACAAATGAGTTCAAAAGGTCAGAGATGGGCATCTATATGGCTTATGATGCATCAGAAGGAGTCTATGAGTATGTATAGAAAGCCCAAGATCGAGGACTCTTTGGCCAGAAATATGTTCAGGAGGTCAAAACCTCTGAATAGCTGATTTAACATCAAAAGGATTCTAGAACTTTATATAGTTTGAAAATTTTGAGGACACTTTGACCAGAAATAAGTTTAAAAGGTAAGCCATAAGCCATATAGATATCCATATAGATATCCATGGCTTATGAAGCATCAGGAGTCAATGATGTATGTATAGAAATCGAGGACTCTTTGGCCAGAAATATGTTACTTTGGTCAAATATGGACTTCTGTATTGGCTGATCAGGAGTTGAAGAGTATGTATAGAAAGTTAACATCAGTTGACTGAATGTATAAGTAGATTAATTAATGTGCAGTAAAGGAAAATCATTGCACTGGGTTTTGCTTTACAATGGACACAATTAACTCATTCCGTTGGACAACGATAGAATACCGGAACATATAGATGCACTTTTCGCATTGCATTGCACACCAAAACTAACTCCTTCCCATGTTCATTAAAGAGATAACATCTGTTGTTGCATTGCATTGCACAAACGATCTAACGTTGTGCAATGAAGAGTAACATAGGCCATGCACTTTTTGCATTGCATTGCACACCAGATCAAACTCCTTCCCATGTTCAATAAAGAGATAATATGTTGCATTGCATTGCACAAACGATCTAACGTTGTGCATTGAAGAATAACATACAGGCTAAATGCATGCATTGTATTGCATTGCACACCCGAACTTACTCCTTCACGTTCATTAAAGAGATAACATATGTTATGCAACATTGCATTGCTTTGCACAAACGATCTAACGATGTGCACTGAAGAATAACATTTATGCACTTTTTGCATTGCATTGCACAGCAAAACTAACCTCTTCCCATGTTCATAAAGAGATAACATTTTGCATTTCATTGCACAAAACGATCGTTTGTCTCAACGATCAATGTTGTACATTGAAGAATAACATATAGGCTAAATGCATGAAATGTATTGCATTGCACACCAGAACTAACTCCTTCCCATGTTCATTAAAGAGATAACACATGTTGCATTGCATTGCATTGCATTGCATTGCAGAAACGATCTAACGTTGTGCATTGAAGCATAACATTTATGTACTTTTTGCATTGCATTGCACACTGAAACTAACTCCTTCCCATGTTCAGTAAAGAGATAACATGTTGCATTGCATTGAATTGCATTGCATTGCAGAAACGATTTAACGTTGTGCACTGAAGAATAACATTTAGGGTATGCACTTTTGGCATTGCATTGCACACCAGATCAGGCGTAATCCTTCAAATGTTCATTGAAGAGATAACATTTTGCATTGCATTGCGCAAAGGATCTAACGTTGTGCATTGAAGAGAAACATAGACCATGCACTTTTTACATTGCATTGAATTGCACACCAGAACTAACTCTTTCCCATGTTCACTAAAGAGATAACATGTTGCATAGCGTTGCATTGCATTGCAGAAACGATCTAATGTTGTGCACTGAATAATAACATTTATGCACTTTTTGCATTGCATTGCATTGCACACCAGAACTAACTCCTTCAAATGTTAGAAAAGTTAGTTATGGTGTGCAATGCAATGCAAATGCAAAACGTTAGATCGTTTGTGCATAACATATGTTATCTCTTTAATGAACATGGGCAGGAGTTCTGGTGTGCAATGCAATACAATGCATGCATATAGCCTATATGTTATTCTTCAATGCACAACGCTATGCAATGCACAATGCAATTCAAAATGTTATCTCTTTAATAAGCATTTGAAGGTGTTAGTTCTGGTGTGCAATGCGATGCAATGCAAAAAGTGCATAAATGTTATTCAGTGCACAGCGTTAAATCGTGTGTGCAAAGCAATGCAATGTTGCATAACATATGTTATCTTTTTAATGAACATGGGAAGGAGTTAGTTCGGCTGTACATGCAACACAATCCATGCATTTAGCTATGTCAACTATGTCATTCTTCAATGCACAACGTTAGATCGTGTGTGCAATGCAATGCAACATGTTATCTCTTTAATAAACATTTGAAGGAGTTAGTTCTTGTGTGCAATGCAATGCAAAGCAATGCAAAAAAATGCATGGCCTATGTTACTCTTCAATGCACAACGTTAGATCGTTTGTGCAATGCAATGCAAAATGTTATCTCTTTAATAAACATGGGAAGTAGTTAGTTCTGGAGTGCAATGCAATGCAATGCAAAAAGTGCATAGCCTATATGTTATTCTTCAGTGCACAGCGTTAGATCGTTTGTGCAATGCAATGCAACATGTTATCCCTTTAATGAACATGGGACGGAGTTAGTTCGGGTGTGCAATGCAAAAATGCATAAATGTTATTCTTTAGTGCACAGTGTTAGGTCGTTTGTGCAAAGCAATATAATGTTGCATAACATATGTTATCGTTTGTGCAATGCAATACAACATCATTGCACCTTATTTCTTTAAAGAAAATGGGATTGATTCAGTTCTGGTGTGCAATGCAATGCAAGAATTGCATAACCTATATTATTCTTCAATGCACAACGTTAGATCGTTTGTGCAATGCAAAATGTTATCTCTTTAATAAACATTTGAAGGAGTTAGTTCTGGTGTGCAATGCAATACAATGCAAAAAGTGCATGAATATTCTTCAGTGCACAACGTTAGATCGTTTCTGCAAACCAATGAAATGTTGCATAACATATGTTATCTCTTTTATGAACATGGGAAGGAGTTAGTTCGGGTGTGCAATGCAATACGATGCATGCATTTAGTCTATATGTTATTCTTCAATGCACAAAGTTAGATCGTTTGTGCAATGCAAAATGTTATCTCTTTAATAAATATTTGAAGGAGTTAGTTCTGGTGTGCAATGCAATGCAATGCAAAAAGTGCATGGCCTATATGTTATTCTTCAGTGCAGAAATATGCACTATTAATTCATTCCGTTGGACAACGATAGAATGCACGGTAGAATACCGGAACATATAGATAATGCACTTTTCGCATTGCATTGCACACCAGAACTAACTCCTTCCCATGTTCATTAAAGAGATAACATTTATGTTTTTGCATTGCATTGCACAAATGATCTAACGTTGTCCACTGAACAATAACATATAGGTTATGCACTTCTTGGATTGCATTGCATTGCACACTACAACTAATTCATTCCCATGTGCATTTAAGAGATAACATCTGTTGTTGCATTGCACAAACGATCTATCGTTGTGCATCATTGAAGAAAAACATATGCACTTCTATCCCTGCATTGCACACCAAAATTAACTCCTTCCCTTGTTCATTAAAGAGATAAACATCTGTTGTTGCATTGCATTGCACAAACGATCTAACGTTGTACAATGAAGAGCAACATAGGCCATGCACTTTTTGCATTGCATTGCACACCAGATCAAACTCCTTCCCATGTTCAATAAAGAGATAATATGTTGCATTGCATTGCACAAACGATCTAACGTTGTGCATTGAAGAATAACATACAGGCTAAATGCATGCATTGTATTGCATTGCACACCCGAACTAACTCCTTCACATGTTCATTAAAGAGATAACATCTGTTGTTGCATTGCATTGCACAAACGATCTAACGTTGTGCAATGAAGAGTAACATAGGCCATGCACTTTTTGCATTGCATTGCACACCAGATCAAACTCCTTCCCATGTTCAATAAAGAGATAATATGTTGCATTGCATTGCACAAACGATCTAACGTTGTGCATTGAAGAATAACATACAGGCTAAATGCATGCATTGTATTGCATTGCACACCCGAACTTACTCCTTCACGTTCATTAAAGAGATAACATGTTATGCAACATTGCATTGCTTTGCACAAACGATCTAACGATGTGCACTGAAGAATAACATTTATGCACTTTTTGCATTGCATTGCACAGCAAAACTAACCTCTTCCCATGTTCATAAAGAGATAACATTTTGCATTTCATTGCACAAAACGATCGTTTGTCTCAACGATCAATGTTGTACATTGAAGAATAACATATAGGCTAAATGCATGAAATGTATTGCATTGCACACCAGAACTAACTCCTTCCCATGTTCATTAAAGAGATAACACATGTTGCATTGCATTGCATTGCATTGCATTGCAGAAACGATCTAACGTTGTGCATTGAAGCATAACATTTATGTACTTTTTGCATTGCATTGCACACTGAAACTAACTCCTTCCCATGTTCAGTAAAGAGATAACATGTTGCATTGCATTGAATTGCATTGCATTGCAGAAACGATTTAACGTTGTGCACTGAAGAATAACATTTAGGGTATGCACTTTTGGCATTGCATTGCACACCAGATCAGGCGTAATCCTTCAAATGTTCATTGAAGAGATAACATTTTGCATTGCATTGCGCAAAGGATCTAACGTTGTGCATTGAAGAGAAACATAGACCATGCACTTTTTACATTGCATTGAATTGCACACCAGAACTAACTCTTTCCCATGTTCACTAAAGAGATAACATGTTGCATAGCGTTGCATTGCATTGCAGAAACGATCTAATGTTGTGCACTGAATAATAACATTTATGCACTTTTTGCATTGCATTGCATTGCACACCAGAACTAACTCCTTCAAATGTTAGAAAAGTTAGTTATGGTGTGCAATGCAATGCAAATGCAAAACGTTAGATCGTTTGTGCATAACATATGTTATCTCTTTAATGAACATGGGCAGGAGTTCTGGTGTGCAATGCAATACAATGCATGCATATAGCCTATATGTTATTCTTCAATGACGCTATGCAATGCACAATGCAATTCAAAATGTTATCTCTTTAATAAGCATTTGAAGGTGTTAGTTCTGGTGTGCAATGCGATGCAATGCAAAAAGTGCATAAATGTTATTCAGTGCACAGCGTTAAATCGTGTGTGCAAAGCAATGCAATGTTGCATAACATATGTTATCTTTTTAATGAACATGGGAAGGAGTTAGTTCGGCTGTACATGCAACACAATCCATGCATTTAGCTATGTCAACTATGTCATTCTTCAATGCACAACGTTAGATCGTGTGTGCAATGCAATGCAACATGTTATCTCTTTAATAAACATTTGAAGGAGTTAGTTCTTGTGTGCAATGCAATGCAAAGCAATGCAAAAAAATGCATGGCCTATGTTACTCTTCAATGCACAACGTTAGATCGTTTGTGCAATGCAATGCAAAATGTTATCTCTTTAATAAACATGGGAAGTAGTTAGTTCTGGAGTGCAATGCAATGCAATGCAAAAAGTGCATAGCCTATATGTTATTCTTCAGTGCACAGCGTTAGATCGTTTGTGCAATGCAATGCAACATGTTATCCCTTTAATGAACATGGGACGGAGTTAGTTCGGGTGTGCAATGCAAAAATGCATAAATGTTATTCTTTAGTGCACAGTGTTAGGTCGTTTGTGCAAAGCAATATAATGTTGCATAACATATGTTATCGTTTGTGCAATGCAATACAACATCATTGCACCTTATTTCTTTAAAGAAAATGGGATTGATTCAGTTCTGGTGTGCAATGCAATGCAAGAATTGCATAACCTATATTATTCTTCAATGCACAACGTTAGATCGTTTGTGCAATGCAAAATGTTATCTCTTTAATAAACATTTGAAGGAGTTAGTTCTGGTGTGCAATGCAATACAATGCAAAAAGTGCATGAATATTCTTCAGTGCACAACGTTAGATCGTTTCTGCAAACCAATGAAATGTTGCATAACATATGTTATCTCTTTTATGAACATGGGAAGGAGTTAGTTCGGGTGTGCAATGCAATACAATGCATGCATTTAGTCTATATGTTATTCTTCAATGCACAAAGTTAGATCGTTTGTGCAATGCAAAATGTTATCTCTTTAATAAATATTTGAAGGAGTTAGTTCTGGTGTGCAATGCAATGCAATGCAAAAAGTGCATGGCCTATATGTTATTCTTCAGTGCAGAAATATGCACTATTAATTCATTCCGTTGGACAACGATAGAATGCACGGTAGAATACCGGAACATATAGATAATGCACTTTTCGCATTGCATTGCACACCAGAACTAACTCCTTCCCATGTTCATTAAAGAGATAACATTTATGTTGTTGCATTGCATTGCACAAATGATCTAACGTTGTCCACTGAACAATAACATATAGGTTATGCACTTCTTGGATTGCATTGCATTGCACACTACAACTAATTCATTCCCATGTGCATTTAAGAGATAACATCTGTTGTTGCATTGCACAAACGATCTATCGTTGTGCATCATTGAAGAAAAACATATGCACTTCTATCCCTGCATTGCACACCAAAATTAACTCCTTCCCTTGTTCATTAAAGAGATAAACATCTGTTGTTGCATTGCATTGCACAAACGATCTAACGTTGTGCAATGAAGAGTAACATAGGCCATGCACTTTTTGCATTGCATTGCACACCAGATCAAACTCCTTCCCATGTTCAATAAAGAGATAATATGTTGCATTGCATTGCACAAACGATCTAACGTTGTGCATTGAAGAATAACATACAGGCTAAATGCATGCATTGTATTGCATTGCACACCCGAACTAACTCCTTCACATGTTCATTAAAGAGATAACATATGTTATGCAACATTGCATTGCTTTGCACAAACGATGTGCACTGAAGAACAACATTTATGCACTTTTTGCATTGCATTGCTCAGCAGAACTAACCTCTTCCCATGTTCATAAAGATATAACATTTTGTATTGCATTGCACAAAACGATCGTTTGTCTCAACGATCAATGTTGTGTATTGAAGAATAACATATAGGCTAAATGCATGCATTGTATTGCATTGCACACCAGAACTAACTCCTTCCCATGTTCATTAAAGAGATAACACATGTTGCATTGCATTTCATTGCAATGCAGAAACGATCTAACGTTGTGCATTGAAGAATAACATTTATGTACTTTTTGCATTGTATTGCACACCGAAACTAACTCCTTCCCATGTCCAGTAAAGAGATAACATGTTGCATTGCATTGAATTGCATTGCATTGCAGAAACGACCTAACGTTGTGCACTGAAGAATAACATTTAGGGTATGCACTTTTGGCATTGCATTGCACACCAGATCTTACTCCTTCAAATGTTCATTGAAGAGATAACATTTTGCATTGCATTGCGCAAACGATCTAACGTAGTGCATTGAAGAGAAACATAGACCATGCACTTTTTACATTGCATTGAATTGCACACCAGAACTAACTCTTCCCCATGTTCACTAAAGAGATAACATGTTGCATTGCGTTGCATTGCATTGCAGAAACGATCTAATGTTGTGCACTGAATAATAACATTTATGCACTTTTTGCATTGCATTGCATTGCACACCAGAACTAACTCCTGCAAATGTTAGAAAAGTTAGTTATGGTGTGCAATGCAATGCAATGCAAAAAGTGAATAGCCAATGTTACTCTTCAATGCAAAACGTTAGATCGTTAGTGCATAACATATGTTATCTCTTTAATGAACATGGGCAGGAGTTCGGGTGTGCAATGCAATACAATGCATGCATATAGCCCTATATGTTATTCTTCAATGCACAACGTTATGCAATGCACAATGCAATTCAAAATGTTATCTCTTTAATAAGCATTTGAATGTGTTAGTTCTGGTGTGCAATGCGATGCAATGCAAAAAGTGCATAAATGTTATTCAGTGCACAGCGTTAAATCGTTTGTGCAAAGCAATGCAATGTTGCATAACATATGTTATCTTTTTAATGAACATGGGAAGGAGTTAGTTCGGCTGTACATGCAACACAATCCATGCATTTGGCTATATCAACTATGTCATTCTTCAATACACAACGTCAGATCGTTTGTGCAATGCAATGCAAAATGTTATCTCTTTAATAAACATGGGAAGTAGTTAGTTCTGGAGTGCAATGCAATGCAATGCAAAAAGTGCATAGCCTATATGTTATTCTTCAGTGCACAGCGTTAGATCGTTTGTACATCATTTCTTTAATAAACATTTGAAGGAGTTAGTTCTGGTGTGCAATGCAATGCAAAGCAAAAAGTGAATAGCCTATGTTACTCTTCAATGCACAAACAATGAAATGTTGCATAACATATGTTATCTCTTTAATGAACATGGGACGGAGTTAGTTCTTGTGTGCAATGCAATGCAATGCAAAGCAATGTAATTTATTTATTTACATGCATGGCCTATGTTACTCTTCAATGCACAACGTTAGATCATTTGTGCAATGCAATGCAAAATGTTATCTCTTTAATAAACATGGGAAGTAGTTAGTTCTGGAGTGCAATGCAATGCAATGCAAAAAGTGCATAGCCTATATGTTATTCTTCAGTGCACAGCGTTAGATCGTTTGTACATCATTTCTTTAATAAACATTTGAAGGAGTTAGTTCTGGTGTGCAATGCAATACAATGCATGCATTTAGTCTATATGTTATTCTTCAATGCACAAAGTTAGATCATTTGTGCAATGAAATGCAAAATGTTATCTCTTTAATAAATATTTGAAGGAGTTAGTTCTGGTGTGCAATGCAATGCAATGCAAAAAGTGCATGGCCTATATGTTATTCTTCAGTGCACAAAGTTAGATCGTTTGTGCAATGCAATGCAAAATGTTATCTCTTTAGTAAACATTTGAAGGAGTTAGTTCTGGTGTGCAATGCAAAGCAATGCAAAAAATGCATAGCCTATATATTATTCTTCAATGCACAGCGTTAGATCGTTTGTGCAGTACAATGCAATGCAACATGTTATCCCTTTAATGAACATAGGAAGGAGTTAGTTCTGGGGTGCAATGCATAAAGTGCATAGCCTGTATGTTATTCTTCAATGCACAACGTAAGATCGTTTGTGCAATGCAATGCAACAACACTTGTTATCTCTTTAATGAACATGGGAATGTTCTGCAATCTACTGTGCAATGCAATGCAATCCAAGAAGTGCATAGCCTATATGTTATTGTTCAGTGGACAACGTTAGATCCTTTGTGCAATGCATAAATGTTATATCTTTAATGAACATGGGAAGGAGTTAGTTCTGGTGTGCAATGCAATGCGAAAAGTGCTTTGAAGAATATGTTTATTCTTCAGTGCATTCCAAAGTTGCCTAACGACAGAATGCACTTAAGAATAAACATATAGATAAAGCACTTTTTGCATTGCATTGCACACCAGAACTAACTCCCATAATTGTGTCCATTGTAAAGCAATAGCTAGTGCAATGATTTTCCTTCACTGCACATTAACATACATACATTCAGTCAACTGATGTTAACTTTCTATACATACTCTTCGAATCCTGATGTACGTAAGTACATGTTTGTCCAAAGTAACATATTTCTGGCCAAACAGTCCTCGATTTCTATACATACTCATTGACTCCTGATGCTTCATAAGCCAATATAGATATCCATACTGATATGGCTTATGGCTTACCTTTTGAAATTATTTCTGCTCAAAGTGTCCTCAAAAATTTTCAAACTATGTCTTCTTTCTACTAGTCTTCTTCTGATGATAAATCAGCTATACAGAGGTCTCCTTTTGACCTCCTGAACATATTTCACTGCATGAAAAGACTCAAATCCGGCAAAATACGGGCATGGTAAACTCCTGTGTAATTTGATGTTTGCCGGATGTATGCGGGAAAAAGCGGATCAGAGTAACATGGAACAGTATATTTCCAGATAAACCCGGAAACCTCACATATGCGGACATATACAGGAATCCGTGAAATTTCACGGACATATACAGCTGAAACACTGCTGGGTGTGAGAGGACTGACAACTGTTAGGTGTGAAGACCTTTCATATGTTAATGACTGACACTAAAGGTGCTGGCTGTTCTCAGAGGGAGGGGTGGCCAGGGAGGACTTCAGGGTTGAGAATTATCTCTGGATTACTATAGGCTAAAGCAAACAAGCTTTTTGTACAGAAAAATAAATAAATTCTTAAGGACCTGAAACACAAAACCGACGTCAAAGAACTAGCAATGACTAAAGCCGACTCTAGGGTTGGCTCACGTCGCCTGTGCCAGGGCCTTAAAACCACTGCATGAAAAAAAGTCTCTTAATCAAATATTTTTTATAAAAACAGGACAAAATAAACACCCAGTCTGAACATATACGTTCACAAAAACATCTGAATATTTAATGAAATAAACAAAGGAATTTAATTAGTGCTGGGAAAAAATTAATCGCATCCAAAATAAAAGTTTGTGTTTGCATAATATATGTGTGTGTACTGTGTATAATTATTCTGTAAATACACACATATGCATGTATTTATTTAAGAAATATCTGCATGTATATACTGTATATACATTTATACACAATTTATATTATATATAAATATAAATAATAATAAAAAAAAAATCTTAAATATATACATGCATATGTGTGTATTTATATATACAAAATAATTATATACAGTACACGCACATATATTATGCAAACACAAACTTTTATTTTGGATGCGATTAATCGCGATTAATTTTTTTCCCAGCAATAAATTTAATGGAACAAATAAAGAAAAATGAACCAAACATTTCAGAATATCTCAAATTTTATTGTGAAGTTTTACAAATTGCAGACAACAACAATTGTCACCTTTTTTACAATTGGCTTTTAGCTTGCTTAGTTGGGGAAATTTAATTTAATATTCAACAATATTATTGATCTTCCTGCGTTGACACTATTATATGAGATCTGAGCTGAGCTGGACGATTATGGGGCGCCGTTTGTAAAGAGGCTCACGCTGAAAATAACAGCAACATTTTGTCACATTTAGCTTCAAACAATGTTTAAAAAACTGGTATGAATTTTTGACGGTCACTTTTTACCACATTTACAATAATATTTGTCAACTTAGAGATATTTTAAATAGTTAAATCTAAATATTAAATGTTACACCTAAATGTTAAATGTTAAATCTAAATGCTAAATCTAAATCTAAATGTTAAATCTAAATCTAAATGTTAAATATAAATCTAAATCTAAATGTTAAATCTAAATGTTAAATGTTAAATCTAAATCTAAATGTTAAATCTAAATATTAAATCTAAATCTAAATGTTAAATCTAAATGTTAAATCTAAATCTAAATGTTAAATCTAAATGTTAAATCTAAATGTTAAATCTAAATGTTAAATCTAAATCTAAATGTTGAATCTAAATATAAATGTTAAATCTAAATGTTAAATCTAAATGTTAAATCTAAATCTAAATGTTGAATCTAAATATAAATGTTAAATCTAAATGTTAAATCTAAATCTAAATCTAAATGTTGAATCTAAATCTAAATGTTAAATCTAAATCTAAATGTTGAATCTAAATGTTTGGGTTGAAACTAAATATTTAACTAATATGCAAATTCAAAATGCCGGTAACAGGAAGTGCCAAAATAAAAGCTCGAGGTGGTCAGTGTGTGTTTATAGCATGGTTTATAGTGTCAAATAACGAATAAAAACCATCTCATCCGAGGAAATGGACTCTTGGACATAGATTATCGTGATAATAACTACCTAAAATAATAAACACGTTTGGAGAAACTGTATTTGAAGAGTTGGCTAGTGTCACTTTTATGAAAAGTGCGGGACTTATGACCTGTAGCCATAATAGCCAGCCACTAGGGGGCTCACTTTGACTGAATGTCATGTCATTACTCTCATCACGATACTCTACAGTTTCTCCAAACGTGTTTATTATTTTAGGAAGTTATTATCGTTATATTATAGTTATTATTATGAGATGGTTTTTATTCATTATTTGACACTATAAACCATGCTATAAACACACACTGACCACCTCGAGCTTTTATTTTGCCACTTCCGGCATTTTGAATTTGCATATCAGTTAAATATTTAGTTTCACCCAAAACATTTAGATTCAACATTTAGATTTAGATTCAACATTTAGATTTAGATTTAGATTTAACATTTAGATTTAACATTTAGATTTAGATTTAACATTTATATTTAACATTTAGATTTAGATTTAATATTTAGATTTAACATTTAGATTTAGATTTAACATTTAACATTTAGATTTAACATTTAGATTTAGATTTAATATTTAGATTTAACATTTAGATTTAGATTTAACATTTAGATTTAACATTTAGATTTAGATTTAACATTTAGATTTAGATTTAACATTTAACATTTAGATTTAACATTTAGATTTAGATTTAACATTTAGATTTAGATTTAACATTTAGATTTAGATTTAACATTTAGATTTAGCATTTAGATTTAATATTTAACATTTAGGTGTAACATTTAATATTTAGATTTAACTATTTAAAATATCTCTAAGTTGACAAATATTGTTGTAAATGTGGTAAAAAGTGACCATCAAAAATTCATACCAGTTTTTTTAACATTGTTTGAAGCTAAATGTGACAAAATGTTGCTGTTATTTTCAGCGTGAGCCGCTTTAAAAACGGCGCCCCATAGACGATGACATCACGGTTTTCTCCAAAGTGGCTATATATATCCACATTTAAATTTATTTATTTATTTATACAACAAAATGAATCACCACTGAACTGACTTAAGCTGGACTGTGAAGCTATTTTCTTCTGGAAACAAACTGTCTTGCATTACTTTCCTGTTATCTCTGTAAAGCAACTTTGAAACAATCTGTATTGTAAAAAGCACGGTGACTTGATATTTATTAAAAAGGTAGAAGGAACCTGAGCTTTTCTACTCCACTGAATTGAAGACCGAGGTCACTACAGTTAAAATCTCTTGCTGATTTAATCCACCTTTAAACTATTAATGTCTATGAACAAATAGCCTATGTATTTTTATGTTTGTGTGCCTCAGCGTTTCTGAGTGAACACCGCTGGTTTACTCACTATTTTAAAGTGTACTGTCGATCACGTGATATGACGTCATGACGTGCAGCTGACGTTACCTGAAAAATCTGTCCAAGATGGCTACCCTCTTGAGCGACGTGTATCAAGAATGAAACAACTTGTAAGTAAACCAAAACACTTCAAAACTACTTTGCTTGATATTTGACTTAGACGAGGCTATTTTTAAGTTGCAAGCGCGGTGCCGCGGGCGCGATTGCCGTCAGTCCGCCTGCTAGTTACAGATAATATCCTGTGTACTGTTAATGTCGTGGCAGGGCAATAATGTTAACGTTAGTCAATAACTCTTTTCAGCAAGCGATAGTCCTTCTGTTTTTGAGTGTGTTGCTGCTGTTTGTGTTAAGCGCCCTGCTCTGGCAAGTTCAATGTGATGTTATCTACATGCTGATGCACCCAAATGAGCTAGTGGCTAACGTTAGCAGTTACGTTAACTTTTACTCAAACAAAGTTAAGGTTATGGACATAATAGTTACCGAATGAACTATGCAAGTTTTTATTAAACCCTTTACAAACGTCTTTTCATTATAGGTTTAAGTGGAAGGAGTGCAGTGAGCATCCCCAAAATCAAGGTGACTCAAATGTTAATTTAGTCTGTAACTATTTTTCACCATTTCTTTTATTTGGAGCCTAATTCATTAGCATCAATCAAACGTCTCTTAAAAATTAAATCTCTTGCTGTCTGTTTTTGTGTGCATGTGCAGACCTACATTGTCACCAGAGAGCAACTTTATCGGTAAGTTACATTCACTTGAAATTCTGTATCATTAATTTGTCATTAAAGAGGTTGATTGCATAATTTGACTGGTTTCATATTGATTGTTTTATCTGTGCAGGTGAAGGACTTCTTGGGGAAATGGCCAGCTCTTCGGATTGAATCACAGGTAAAACAGACTCACTTCTCTTTTCTGCCACTCTTCACACATATTTCACTGCCAAATTTTTAATATGTATCACATTCAAATGGAACAGCAAATGCCACTATTCACTGTGTGTAAGAACTATCACTTTGCATGTGACCATGTTGCTCAACAATGTATTTTAACGGAACGTGTTGCATCACAAATGTGTTTTCTGTTGCAAATCGAGTATTAGTCTTTTTATATAATTATTTTTGTTTGTTTTTGTAGCTTTGTGCTGAGTTCCAACGCATCACAAACGTCAACATAAGGAACCAGTTCTATGCTGTGCTTGACCAACACACACCTGCACTGGTGGCCTTGTATAGGCAGAAGGCGGCACGAACCGGTAAGATATCAGAGGCGCTGAGTGACATCTTAAAGACTTATGAACTGAT
Source organism: Scardinius erythrophthalmus (assembly GCF_964197995.2). Lineage (NCBI taxonomy): Eukaryota > Metazoa > Chordata > Actinopteri > Cypriniformes > Leuciscidae > Scardinius > Scardinius erythrophthalmus. Next base: position 28,621,620 of record NC_138232.1, on the reverse strand, counting down.
ATGTTTTGTCTCTTATGTTTACTGTGATGGCCAACTTATTCAAACTGAAAATTCACTTTTGAGGTTCTTGCAGATTGTGAATCCATTTAAACACTTTTTAATTTCAAACTTTACAGGAACCCGTAAAGCGCCTCCATAATTCAGAGAACAACCCACACAAATACGATCCACAAACCGGGTAAGACTGCGTATTGTATACTGTAAATGTTAGTTTAATCTACCACTATATGGATTTGAAATACTAAAACTGAATTTCATTAATGATGCCTGCAACTTTTTCCCCCAGAATAAATTCATCACATAACCTGGCTGTGACCACTTATCTCTTCAAAGAATTAAGGACAACTTTTACAGACGTTGACCCTGAATGTGCAAAAGGTAATCTTAAAGATGTTGTAATCATTTTAATGTCCTCTGTTTTACTTAGTTTTATTGGCATTACATTTATTTATGATTTATTTAACAGGTTGCAAGACGTATTTTGAGACTTTGCGGAGGAAGTATTCTTTGGCTCAGCCTGAAAAGGCCAAGAAAAGAAACACTATGAAGAACACTGCAAAGAACCGTCAAAGAAAGAGACGGGTAAGTTAAGAAACTGGTTAAGCAGTTGTTGTTTTTTTCTTCTTCAGAATGTAACTGTCCTCCTCTCTGTGTTTTAGTGGTTAAATTACTGTCATGTTTTGCAGTTGCTGGAGACCATGTCCAGTGTTGTACAAACCCAACACATAAAGGGAACTGTGGAAGACTGCAACAATAGAACTGATGTCTGATGAAGATGCTATTGTTGATGGAAGGCCAGTGTGGATGCTGAGGTCTCCACCAAACAGAACCACAGAGTTATCTGCTCTCTGCCAGGTACTACAAACCAGACTAGAGGCTGACCCACGCTACGTCACACCACCAGTGCATCATGGCAGTTTGAAAAAATTAATATTTACATATATACACTTTAATTTCTATATTTATTTATTGATTTTAAATTGTTTTATATTGTATACTTTGTATATTTGTTCCTTTTTGATGTGCATGTTGCTGATCTCCACGTTTTGTATTTTATTCCTTTACACCTTTAACATTTCTTTTTCCCCATTCATTTTAATGTATGTTTATAATGTTCATGTTATATTTGTTTTTGTTCCTTTAAATTTTCATCCCCTCAAATATTTTTGTTCCCCCATTCCTTTTTAATGCTTGTTTATAATGCTCTTTGTAATGTTTTATTTACCTTAATAAAAATGTAAGACTTTCTCATTGTTCTTTGTGTGTGTTTTTAAAATTATATTTGAATGTATTAAAATTGGGGTAAGGGGGGTTTAGTGTATACTGAGCAATATCTGCATAGCTGGCCTATAACCAATCAAATCACTGTGCGAAAAGGCCTAGGGTGGGTTATGTTCTAAAAGTAACCAATCAAATCACTTTCCTGGGTTTTCAATGTATCCTGTCCTCCAATAGTGGTCTGGGTAATGGGAGTGGTTTTAAAAGAAAAGGACCAATAGGGGGGAAGGCCAAAAGGTGCACAAAGGTGTGAAAATGTTCTCTTGAAAAAACCTTTGGGGGATTACTTGCCATGGCAACAAATGGCTGTAGCACGGGAGTATACGTCCACAACATACATCCGATTTGGTATCATTTCGGATGTATACGGATATATACAGACCCATGGAATTTGAGCTATCCGGCCAGTATACTCCCGGATTCTTCCGAATTCCAGCAGTGTATACAGGAGTATACTGGTCCGGATACACCTCTTTTCATGCAGTGTTTCTGGCCAAAGAGTCCTCGATCTTGGGCTTTCTATATATACTAATAGACTCCCTTTGATGCTTCAAAATCCATATAGATGTCATTATCTGACCTTTTGAACTTAATTTTGGTCAGTGTCCTCAAAATTTTCAGTAGCACCTCAATGCAGTACACAAGATCCGGGGGGAGGAGTCGGATCTTGTATAAGGGGTGGAGACTGGTAGGTTTAGGGGTGGAGATGGGTAGGTTTAGGGGTGGGTTTAGGGATCAGGGGGTGGAGATTGGTAGGTTTAGGTATGTAAGGTGGGAGGAGTTGGATCTGGATCCGACTCCTCCCCGTGGATTTTCATGTTCTGCATTGAGGACCATCTCAAAATTTTTCAAACTATATAAAGTTACAGAATTCTTTTGATGATAAATCAGCTATTCAGAGGTCCCCTTTTGACCTCCTGAACATATTTCTGGCCAAAGAGTCCTCGATCTTGGGATTTCTATATATACTAATAGACTCCCTTTGATGCTTCAAAATCCATATAGATGTCCATATCTGACCTTTTGAACTTATTTGTGGTCAAAGGGTCCTCAAAATGTTTAAAACTACATAAAGTTATAGAATCCTTTTGATGATAAATCAGCTATTCAGAGGTTTTGACCTCCTGAACATATTTCTGGCCAAAGAGTTCTCGATCTTGGGCTTTCTATACATACTCATAGACTCCTTCTAATGCTTCATAAGCCATATAGATGTCCATATCTGACCTTTTGAACCTATTTGTGGTCAAAGTGTCCTCAAGATTTTTCAAACTATATAAAGTTATAGAATTCTTTTGATGATAAATCAGCTATTCAGAGGTCCCCTTTTGACCTCCTGAACATATTTCTGGCCAAAGAGTCAGATATGGACATCTATATGGCTTATGAAGCATCAGAAGGATTATGTATAGAAAGCCCAAGTTTCGAATACTCCTTGGCCAGAAAAAAATTCAGTATGTCAAATAGGTCCCCTTTTGACCTCCTGAACATATTTCTGGCCAAAGAGTCCTCGATATTGGGCTTTCTATACATACTCATAGACTCCTTCTGATGCTTCATAAGCCATATAGATATCCATATATGACCTTTTGAACTTATTTGTGTTCAGTGTCCTCAAAATTTTTCAAACTATATAAAGTTATAGAATTCTTTTGATGATAAATCAGCTATTCAGAGGTCCCCTTTTGACCTCCTGAACATATTTCTGGCCAAAGAGTCCTCGATATTGGGCTTTCTATACATACTCATAGACTCCTTCTGATGCTTCATAAGCCATATAGATATCCATATATGACCTTTTGAACTTATTTGTGTTCAGTGTCCTCAAAATTTTTCAAACTATATAAAGTTATAGAATTCTTTTGATGATAAATCAGCTATTCAGAGGTCCCCTTTTGACCTCCTGGACATATTTCTCGCCAGAGTCCTTGATCTTGGGCTTTCTGTACATACTCATAGACTCCTTCTGATGCTTCATAAGCCATATATATGTCCATATCTGACCTTTTGAACTTATTTTTGGTCAAAGGGTCCTCAAAATGATTTAAACTATATAAAGTTATAGAATCCTTTTGATGATAAATCAGCTATTCAGAGGTTTTGACCTCCTGAACATATTTCTGGCCAAAGAGTCCTCGATCTTGAGCTTTCTATATATACTCATAGATCCCTCTGATGCTTCAAAAGCCACATAGATGTCCATATCTGACCTTTTGAACCTATTTCTGGTCAAAGTGTCCTCAAAATATTTCAAACTATATAAAGTAATAGACTCCTTTTGATGATAAATCAGCTATACAGAGGTCCCCTTTTGACCTCCTGAAGATATTTCTGTTGAGGACACTTCGACCAGAAATAAGTTCAAAAGGTCAGATATAGACATCTATATGGCTTATGAAGCATCAGAAGGAGTCAATGAGAATGAATAGAAAGCCCAAGATCGAGGACTCTTTGTCGGGAAATATGTTCAGGAGGTCAAAAGGGGACCTCTGAATATCTGATTTATCATCAAAAGAATTCTATAACTTTATATAGTTTGAAACGTTTTGAGGACACTTTGACCACAAATAAGTTCAAAAGGTCAGATATGGACATCTATATGGCTTATGATGCATCAGAAGGAGTCTATGAGTATGTATAGAAAGCCCAAGATCGAGGACTCTTTGGCCAGAAATATGTTCAGGAGGTCAAAACCTCTGAATAGCTGATTTATCATCAAAAGGATTCTATAGCTTTATATAGTTTAAAACATTTTGAGGACCCTTTGACCAGAAATAAGTTCAAAAGGTCAGATATGGACATCTATATGGCTTATGAAGCATCAGAAAGAGTCTATGAGTATGTATAGAAAGCCCAATATCGAGGACTCTTTGGCCAGAAATATGTTCAGGAGGTCAAAATGGGACCTCTGAATATCTGATTTATTATCAAAAGAATTCCATAACTTTATATAGTTTGAAACATTTTCAGGACCTTTTGACCACAAATAAGTTCAAAAGGTCAGATATGGACATCTATATGGCTTATGATGCATCAGAAGGAGTCTATGAGTATGTATAGAAAGCCCAAGATCGAGGAATCTTTGGCCAGAAATATGTTCAGGAGGTCAAATGACTTCTGAATAGCTGATTTATCATCAAAATAATTCTATAACTTTATATAGTTTGAAAAATTTTGAGGACACTTCGACCACAAATAGGTTCAAAAGGTCAGATATGGACATCTATATGGCTTATGAAGCATCAGAAAGAGTCTATGAGTATGTATAGAAAGCCCAATATCGAGGACTCTTTGGCCAGAAACATGTTCAGGAGGTCAAAAGGGGACCTCTGAATAGCTGATTTATCATAAAAAGAATTCTATAACTTTATATAGTTTGAAAAATTTTGAGGACCCTTTGACCAGAAATAAGTTCAAAAGGTCAGATATGGACATCTATATAGATTTTGAAGCATCAGAGGGAGTCTATGAGTATATATAGAAAGCCCAAGATCGATGACTCTTTGGCGAGAAATATGTTCAGGAGGTCAAAAGGGGACCTCTGAATAGCTGATTTATCATCAAAAGAATTCTATAACTTTATATAGTTTGAAAAATTTTGAGGACATTTTGACCACAAATAGGTTCAAAAGGTCAGATATGGACATATATATGGCTTATGAAGCATCAGAAGGAGTATGTATAGAAAGCCCAAGTTTCGAATACTCCTTGGCCAGAAAAATATTCAGTATGTCAAATATGGACTTTTGTCAGGAGGATATAACACATCCGAAGATATCAGTCTGAATGTATTGTATTAATCTTTTAGGACTCTTTGGCCAGAAATATGTTCAGTAGGTCAAAAGGGGACCTCTGAATAGCTGATTTATCATCAGAAAGAGTATATAACTTTATATAGTTTGAAAACTTTTGAGGACCCTTTGACCAGAAGTAACTTCAAAAGGTCAGATATGGACATCTATATGGCTTTTGAAGCATCAGAGGGAGTCTATGAGTATATATAGAAAGCCCAAGATCGAGGACTCTTTGGCGAGAAATATGTTCAGGAGGTCAAATGACTTCTGAATAGCTGATTTATCATCAAAAGAATTCTATAACTTTATATAGTTTGAAAAATTTTGAGGACACTTCGACCACAAATAGGTTCAAAAGGTCAGATATGGACATCTATATGGCTTATGAAGCATCAGATAGAGTCTATGAGTATGTATAGAAAGCCCAATATCGAGGACTCTTTGGCCAGAAACATGTTCAGGAGGTCAAAAGGGGACCTCTGAATAGCTGATTTCTCATAAAAAGAATTCTATAACTTTATATAGTTTGAAAAATTTTGAGGACCCTTTGACCAGAAATAAGTTCAAAAGGTCAGATATGGACATCTATATAGATTTTGAAGCATCAGAGGGAGTCTATGAGTAGAAAGCCCCAGATCGATGACTCTTTGGCGAGAAATATGTTCAGGAGGTCAAAAGGGGACCTCTGAATAGCTGATTTATCATCTAAAGAATTCTATAACTTTATATAGTTTGAAAAATTTTGAGGACCCTTTGACCACAAATAAGTTCAAAAGGTCAGATATGGACATCTATATGGCTTATGAACCATCAGAAAGAGTCTATGAGTATGTATAGAAGGCCCAATATCGAGGACTCTTTGGCCAGAAATATGTTCAGGAGGTCAAAAGGGGACCTCTGAATATCTGATTTATCATCTAAAGAATTCTATAACTTTATATAGTTTGAAACATTTTGAGGACCCTTTGACCACAAATAAGTTCAAAAGGTCAGATATGGACATCTATATGGCTTATGATGCATCAGAAGGAGTCTATGAGTATGTATAGAAAGCCCAAGATCGAGGACTCTTTGGCCAGAAATATGTTCAAGAGGTGAAAACCTCTGAATAGCTTATTTATCAATCAGAAGAAGACTATAATTTTACATAGTTTGAAAATTTTTGAGGACACTTTAAGCAGAAATAATTTCAAAAGGTAAGCCATAAGCCATATCTTGTATGGATATCTATATTGGCTTATGAAGCATCAGGAGTCAATGAGTATGTATAGAATTTGAGGACTGTTTGGCCAGAAATATGTTACTTTGGACAAACATGTACTTACGTACATCAGGAGTCGAAGAGTATGTATAGAAAGTTAACATCAGTTGACTGAATGTATAAGTAAGTTAAAGTGCAGTGAAGGAAAATCATTGCACTAGCTGTTGCTTTACAATGGACACAATTATGGGAATTAGTTCTGGTGTGCAATGCAATGCAAAAAGTGCTTTATCTATATGTTTATTCTTAAGTGCATTCTGTCGTTGGGCAACTTTGGAATGCACTGAAGAATAAACATATAGTAAAGCACTTTTCGCATTGCATTGCACCAGAACTAACTCCTTCCCTAGTTCATTAAAGATATAAAATGTATGCATTGCACAAAGGATCTAACGTTGTCCACTGAACAATAACATATAGGCTATGCACTTCTTGGATTGCATTGCATTGCACAGTAGATCTAATTCATTCCCATGTTCATTAAAGAGATAACAAGTGTTGTTGCATTGCATTGCACAAACGATCTTACGTTGTGCATTGAAGAATAACATACAGGTTATGCACTTTATGCATTGTACACCAGAACTAACTCCTTCCCATGTTCATTAAAGGGATAACATGTTGCATTGCCTTGTACTGCACAAACGATCTAACGCTGTGCATTGAAGAATAATATATAGGCTATGCACTTTTTGCACTGCTTTGCATTGCACACCAGAACTAACTCCTTCAAATGTTTATTAAAGAGATATCATTTTGCATTGCATTGCACAAACGATCTAGCGTTGTGCACTGAAGAATAACATATAGGCCATGCACTTTTTGCATTGCATTGCATTGCACACCATAACTAACTCCTTAAAATATTTATTAAAGAGATAACATTTTGTACGATCTAACGTTGTGCATTGAAGAATAACATATAGGCTAAATGCCCATGTTCATTAAAGAGAAAACATTTATGTTGTTGCATTGCATTGCACAAACGATCTAACGTTGTCCACTGAACAATAACATATATGCTATGCACTTCTTGGATTGCATTGCATTGCACACTACAACTAATTCATTCCCATGTTCATTAAAGAGATAACATATGTTGTTTCATTGCACAAACGATCTATTGTTGTGCATCATTGAAGAAAAACATATGCACTTCTATCCCTGCATTGCACACCAAAACTAACTCCTTCCCATGTTCATTAAAGAGATAACATCTGTTGTTGCATTGCATTGCACAAACGATCTAACGTTGTGCAATGAAGAGTAACATAGGCCATGCACTTTTTGCATTGCATTGCACTGCACTCCAGATGCACTCCTTCCCATGTTCAATAAAGAGATAATATGTTGCATTGCATTGCACAAACGATCTAACGTTGTGCATTGAAGAATAACATACAGGCTAAAATGCATGCATTGTATTGTATTGCATTGCACACCCGAACTAACTCCTTCCCATGTTCATTAAAGAGATAACACATGTTGCATTGCATTGCACAAACGATCTAGCGTTGTGCACTGAAGAATAACATATAGGCCATGCACTTTTTGCATTGCATTGCATTGCACACCATAACTAACTCCTTAAAATATTTATTAAAGAGATAACATTTTGCATTGCATCGCACAAACGATCTAACTTTGTGCATTGAAGGATAACATATAGACTAAGTGCATGCATTGTATTGCATTGCACACCCGAACTAACTCCTTCAAATGTTTATTAAAGAGATAACATTTTGCATTGCACAAACGATCTAACGTTGTGCATTGAAGAATAATATAGGTTATGCAATTCTTGCATTGGATTGCACACCAGAACTAAATCAATCCCATTTTCTTTAAAGAAATAAGGTGCAATGATGTTGTATTGCATTGCACAAACGATAACATATGTTATGCAACATTATATTGCTTTGCACAAACGACCTAACACTGTGCACTAAAGAATAACATTTATGCATTTTTGCATTGCATTGCACACCACAACTAACTCCTTCAAATGTTTATGAAAGAGATAACATTTTGTACGATCTAACGTTGTGCATTGAAGAATAGCATATAGGCTAAATGCCAATGTTCATTAAAGAGAAAACATTTATGTTGTTGCATTGCATTGCACAAATGATCTAACGTTGTCCACTGAAAAATAACATATATGCTATGCACTTCTTGGATTGCATTGCATTGCACACTACAACTAATTATTCCCATGTTCATTAAAGAGATAACATATGTTGTTTCATTGCACAAACGATCTATTGTTGTGCATCATTGAAGAAAAACATATGCACTTCTATCCCTGCATTGCACACCAAAACTAACTCCTTCCCATGTTCATTAAAGAGATAACATCTGTTGTTGCATTGCATTGCACAAACGATCTAACGTTGTATTGCGTTCACTTTTTGCATTGCATTGCACTGCACTCCAGATGCACTCCTTCCCATGTTCAATAAAGAGATAATATGCTGCATTGCATTGCACAAACGATCTAACGTTGTGCATTGAAGAATAACATGCAGGCTAAATGCATGCATTGTATTGTATTGCATTGCACACCCGAACTAACTCCTTCCCATGTTCATTAAAGAGATAACACATGTTGCATTGCATTGCATTGCATTGCAGAAACGATCTAACGTTGTGCAACATTTATGTACTTTTTGCATTGCATTGCACACTGAAACTAACTCCTTCCCATGTTCAGTAAAGAGATAACATGTTGCATTGCATTGCAGAAACGATCTAACGTTGTGCACTGAAGAATAACATTTAGGCACTTTTGGCATTGCATTGCACACCAGATCTTACTCCTTCAAATGTTCATTGAAGAGATAACATTTTGCATTGCATTGCGCAAACGATCTAACGTTGTGCATTGAAGAGAAACATAGACCATGCACTTTTTACATTGCATTGAATTGCACACCAGAACTAACTCTTTCCCATGTTCACTAAAGAGATAACATTTTGCATTGCGTTGCATTGCATTTCAGAAACGATCTAATGTTGTGCACTGAATAATAACATTTATGCACTTTTTGCATTGCATTGCATTGCACACCAGAACTAACTCCTTCAAATGTTAGAAAAGTTAGTTATGGTGTGCAATGGAATGCAATGCAAATAGTGAATAGCCAATGTTACTCTTCAATGCAAAACGTTAGATCGTTTGTGCATAACATATGTTATCTCTTTAATGAACATGGGCAGGAGTTCGGGTGTGCAATGCAATACAATGCATGCATATAGCCTATGTTATTCTTCAATGCACAACGTTATGCAATGCACAATGCAATTCAAAATGTTATCTCTTTAATAAGCATTTGAAGGTGTTAGTTCTGGTGTGCAATGCTATGCAATGCAAAAAGTGCATAAATGTTATTCAGTGCACAGCGTTAAATCGTTTGTGCAAAGCAATGCAATGTTGCATAACATATGTTATCTTTTTAATGAACATGGGAAGGAGTTAGTTCGGCTGTACATGCAACACAATCCATGCATTTAGCTATGTCAACTATGTCATTCTTCAATGCACAACGTTAGATCGTTTGTGCAATGCAATGCAACATGTTATCTCTTTAATAAACATTTGAAGGAGTTAGTTCTTGTGTGTAATGCAATGCAAAGCAATGCAAAAAATGCATGGCCTATGTTACTCTTCAATGCACAACGTTAGATCGTTTGTGCAATGCAATGCAAAATATTATCTCTTTAATAAACATGGGAAGTAGTTAGTTCTGGAGTGCAATGCAATGCAATGCAAAAAGTGCATAGCCTATATGTTATTCTTCAGTGCACAGCGTTAGATCATTTGTGCAATGCAATGCAACATGTTATCTCTTTAATGAACATGGGAAGGAGCTAGTTCTGGTGTGCAATGCAATGCAAAGCAAAAAGTGAATAGCCTATGTTACTCTTCAATGCACAAACAATGAAATGTTGCATAACATATGTTATCTCTTTAATGAACATGGGACGGAGTTAATTCGGGTGTGCAATGCAATGCAAAAATGCATAAATGTTATTCTTTAGTGCACTAAAGAAATGCAACATTTCATTGTTTGTGCATTGAAGAGTAACATAGGCTATTCACTTTTTGCTTTGCATTGCATTGCACACCAGAACTAGCTCCTTCCCATGTTCATTAAAGGGATAACATGTTGCATTGCATTGCACAAATGATCTAACGCTGTGCACTGAAGAATAACATATAGAAGAATAACATATACCATGTTCAGTGTTAGGTCGTTTGTGCAAAGCAGTATAATGTTGCATTAACCATAACTAACTTTTCTAACATTTGAAGGAGTTAGTTCTGGTGTGCAATGCAATGCAATGCAAAAAGTACATAAATGTTATTCTTCAATGCACAACGTTAGATCATTTCTGCAATGCAATGCAATGCAATGCAACATGTGTAATATCTTTAATGAACATGGGAAGGAGTTATTTCTGGTGTGCAATGCAATACAATGCATGCATTTAGCCTATATGTTATTCTTCAATGCACAACATTGATCGTTGAGACAAACGATCGTTTTGTGCAATGCAATGCAAAATGTTATGAGTTAAAATCTCTTTATGAACATGGGAAGAGGTTAGTTCTGCTGTGCAATGCAATGCAAAAAGTGCATAAATGTTATTCTTCAGTGCACATCGTTTGTGCAAAGCAATGCAATGTTGCATAACATATGTTATCTCTTTAATGAACATGTGGAGTTAGTTAGGGTGTTCAATGCAATACAATGCATGCATATTTAGCCTGTATGTTATTCTTCATTGCACAACGTTAGATCGTTTGTGCAATGCAATGCAACAACAGATGTTATCTCTTTAATGAACATGGGAAGGAGTTAGTTTTGGTGTGCAATGCAGGGATAGAAGTGCACATGTTTTTCTTCAATGATGCACAACGATAGATCGTTTGTGCAATGCAACAACATATGTTATCTCTTTAATGAACATGGGAATGAATTAGTTGTAGTGTGCAATGCAATCCAAGAAGTAGCCTATATGTTATTGTTCAGTGGACAACGTTAGATCGTTTGTGCAATGCAAAGCAACAACATATTGTTATCTCTTTAATGAACATGGGAAGGAGTTAGTTCTGGTGTGCAATGCAATGCGAAAAGTGCATTATCTATATGTTCCGGTATTCTACCGTGCATTCTATCGTTGTCCAACGGAATGAGTTAATTGTCCATTGTAAAGCAAAACCCAGTGCAATGATTTTCCTTTACTGCACATTAATTAATATACTTATACATTCAGTCAACTGATGTTAACTTTCTATACATACTCTTCAACTCCTGATCAGCCAATACAGAAGTCCATATTTGACCAAAGTAACATATTTCTGGCCAAAGAGTCCTCGATTTCTAAACATACATCATTGACTCATGATGCTTCATAAGCCATGGATATATATATGGATATCTATATGGCTTATGGCTTACCTTTTAAACTTATTTCTGGTCAAAGTGTCCTCAAAATTTTTCAAACTATATAAAGTTATAGAATTCTTTTGATGATAAATCAGATATTCAGAGGTCCCCTTTTGACCTCCTGAACATATTTCTTGTCAAAGAGTCCTCGATATTGGGCTTTCTATATATAGTCATAGACTCCCTCTGATGCTTCAAAATCTATATAGATGTCCATATCTGACCTTTTGAACTTATTTGTGGTCAAAGGGTCCTCAAAATGTTTCAAACTATATAAAGTTATAGAATTCTTTTGATGATAAATCAGATATTCAGAGGTCCCCTTTTGACCTCCTGAACATATTTCTCGCCAAAGAGTCCTCGATATTGGGCTTTCTATATATAGTCATAGACTCCCTCTGATGCTTCAAAATCTATATAGATGTCCATATCTGACCTTTTGAACTTATTTCTGGTCAAAGGGTCCTCAAAATTTTTCAAACTGCATAAAGTTATAGAATCCTTTTGATGAAAAATGAGCTATTCAGAGGTTTTGACCTCCTGAACATATTTCTGGCCAAAGAATCCTCGATCTTCGGCTTTCTATACATACTCATAGACTCCGTCTGATGCATCATAAGCCATATAGATGTCCATATCTGACCTTTTGAACTTATTTGTGGTCAAAGGGTCCTCAAAATGTTTCAAACTATATAAAGTTATTAAATTCTTTTGATGATAAATCAGCTATTCAGAGGACCCCTTTTGACCTCCTGAACATATTTCTGGCCAAAGAGTCCTCGATCTTGGGCTTTCTATACACACTCATAGACTCCTTCTGATGCTTCATAAGCTATATCATAAGCTTCATAAGTCCATATCTGACCTTTTGAAATTATTTCCTTTCGAAGTGTCCTAGACAGAAATATTTTCAGGAGGTCAAAAGGGGACTTCTGTATAGCTGATTTATCATAAAAAGAATTCTATAATTTTATATAGTTTGAAAAATTTTGAGGACCCTTTGACCACAAATAAGTTCAAAAGGTCAGATATGGACACCTATATGGATTTTGAAGCATCAAATGGAGTCTATGAGTATGTATAGAAAGCCCAAGATCGAGGAGTCTTTGGCCAGAAATATGTTCTGGAGGTCAAAACCTCTGAATAGCTGATCATCAAAAGGATTCTATAACTTTACATAGTTTGAAAAATTTTGAGGACACTTTGACCACAAATAAGTTGAAAAGGTCAGATATGGACATATATATGGCTTATGAAGCATCAGAAGGAGTATGTATAGAAAGCCCAAGTTTCGAATACTCCTTGGTCAGAAAAAAATTCAGTATGTCAAATATGGACTTTTGTCAGGAGGATATAGAATCCGAAGATATCAGTCTGAAGATATCGGTATTAATCTTTTAGGACTCTTTGGTCAGAAATATGTTCAGTAGGTCAACAGGGGACCTCTGAATAGCTGATTCATCATCAGAAATAATCTATAACTTTATATAGTTTGAAAACTTTTGAGGACCCTTTGAATATATCAGTCTGAAGATATCAGTATTAATCTTTCAGGACTCTTTGGCCAGAAATATGTTCAGTAGGTCAACAGTGGACCTCTGAATTGCAGATTTATCATCACAAAGAATCTATAACTTTATATAGTTTGAAAACTTTTGAGGACACTTTGACCACAAATAAGTTCAAAAGGTCAGATATGGACATCTATATGGCTTATGATGCATCAGAAGGAGTCTATGAGTATGTATAGAAAGCCCAAGATTGAGGACTCTTTGGCCAGAAATATGTTTAGGAGGTCAAAACCTCTGAATAGCTGATTTATCATCAAAAGGATTCTAGAACTTTATATAGTTTGAAAATTTTTGAGGACACTTTGACCACAATTAAGTTCAAAAGGTCAGATATGGACATCTATATGGCTTATGATGCATCAGAAGGAGTCTATATGTATAGAAAGCCCAAGATCGAGGACTCTTTGGCCAGAAATATGTTCAGGAGGTCAAAAGAGGACCTCTGAATAGCTGATTTATCATCAAAAGAATTCTATAACTTTATATAGTTTGAAAAATTTTGAGGACAATTTGACCACAAATGAGTTCAAAAGGTCAGATATGGACATCTATATGGCTTATGATGCATCAGAAGGAGTCTATGACTATGTATAGAAAGCCCAATATCGAGGAACCTTTGGCCAGAAATATGTTCAGGAGGTCAAAAGGGGACCTCTGAAATGCTGATTTATCATCAAAAGAATTCTATAACTTTATATAGTTTGAAAAATTTGGAGGACACTGACCACAAATAAGTTCAAAAGGTCAGATATGGACATCTATATGGCTTATGACGCATCAGAAGGAGTATGTATAGAAAGCACAAGTTTCGAATACTCCTTGGCCAGAAAAAAATTCAGTATGTCAAATATGGACTTTTGTCAGGAGGATATAACATACGAAGATATCAGTCTGAATGTATTGTATTAATCTTTTAGGACTCTTTGGCCAGAAATATGTTCAGTAGGTCAAAAGGAGAACTCTGAATAGCTGATTTATCATCAGAAAGAGTCTATAACTTTATATAGTTTAAAAACTTTTTAGGACCCTTTGACCAGAAATAAGTTGAAAAGGTCAGATATGGACATCTATATGGCTTTTGAAGCATCAGAGGGAGTCTATGAGTATATATAGAAAGCCCAAGATCGAGGACTCTTTGGCGAGAAATATGTTCAGGAGGTCAAATGACCTCTGAATAGCTGATATATCATCAAAAGAATTCTATAACTTTATATAGTTTGAAAAATTTTGAGGACACTTTGACCACAAATAAGTTCAAAAGGTCAGATATGGACATCTATATAGATTTTGAAGCATCAGAGGGAGTCTATGAGTATATATAGAAAGCCCAAGATCGATGACTCTTTGGCGAGAAATATGTTCAGGAGGTCAAAAGGGGACCTCTGAATAGCTGATTTATCATCAAAAGAATTCTATAAGTTTATATAGTTTAAAAACTTTTTAGGACCCTTTGACCAGAAATAAGTTCAAAAGGTCAGATATGGACATCTATGTGGCTTTTGAAGCATCAGAGGGAGTCTATGAGTATATATAGAAAGCCCAAGATCGAGGACTCTTTGGCCAGAAATATGTTCAGGAGGTCAAAAGGGGACCTCTGAATATCTGATTTATTATCAAAAGAATTCCATAACTTTATAAAGTTTGAAACATTTTGAGGACCCTTTGACCACAAATAAGTTCAAAAGGTCAGATATGGACATCTATATGGCTTATGATGCATCAGAAGGAGTCTATGAGTATGTATAGAAAGCCCAAGATCGAGGACTCTTTGGCCAGAAATATGTTCAGGAGGTCAAAACCACTGAATAGCTGATTTATCATCAAAAGGATTCTATAACTTTATATAGTTTAAAACATTTTGAGGAGCCTTTGACCACAAATAAGTTCAAAAGGTCAGATATGGACATATATATGGCTTATGAAGCATCAGAGGGAGTCTATGAGTATATATAGAAAGTCCAAGATCGAGGACTCTTTGGTGAGAAATATGTTCAGGAGGTCAAATGACTTCTGAATAGCTGATTTATCATCAAAAGAATTCTATAACTTTATATAGTTTGAAAAATTTTGAGGACACTTCGACCACAAATAGGTTCAAAAGGTCAGATATGGACATCTATATGGCTTATGAAGCATCAGATTGAGTCTATGAGTATGTATAGAAAGCCCAATATCGAGGACTCTTTGGCCAGAAACATGTTCAGGAGGTCAAAAGGGGACCTCTGAATAGCTGATTTATCATCAAAAGAATTCTATAACTTTATATAGTTTGAAAAATTTTGAGGACCCTTTGACCAGAAATAAGTTCAAAAGGTCAGATATGGACATCTATATAGATTTTGAAGCATCAGAGGGAGTCTATGAGTAAATATAAAAAGCCCAAGATCGATGACTCTTTGGTGAGAAATATGTTCAGGAGGTCAAAAGGGGACCTCTGAATAGCTGATTTATCATCAAAAGAATTCTATAACTTTATATAGTTTGAAACATTTTGAGGACACTTTGACCACAAATAGGTTCAAAAGGTCAGATATGGACATCTATATGGCTTATGAACCATCAGAAAGAGTCTATGAGTATGTATAGAAAGCCCAATATCGAGGACTCTTTGGCCAGAAATATGTTCAGGAGGTCAAAAGGGGACCTCTGAATATCTGATTTATCATCAAAAGAATTCTATAACTTTATATAGTTTGAAACATTTTGAGGACCCTTTGACCTCAAATAAGTTCAAAAGGTCAGATATGGACATCTATATGGCTTATGATGCATCAGAAGGAGTCTATGAGTATGTATAGAAAGCCCAAGATCGAGGACTCTTTGGCCAGAAATATGTTCAAGAGGTCAAAAGGGGACCTCTGAATAGCTGATTTATCATCAAAAGAATTCTATAACTTTATATAGTTTGAAAAATTTTGAGGACATTTTGACCACAAATAGGTTCAAAAGGTCAGATATGGACATCTATATGGCTTATGAAGCATCAGAAAGAGTCTATGAGTATGTATAGAAAGCCCAATATCGAGGACTCTTTGGCCAGAAACATGTTCAGGAGGTCAAAAGGGGACCTCTGAATAGCTGATTTATCATAAAAAGAATTCTATAACTTTATATAGTTTGAAAAATTTTGAGGACCCTTTGACCAGAAATAAGTTCAAAAGGTCAGATATGGACATCTATATAGATTTTGAAGCATCAGAGGGAGTCTATGAGTATATATAGAAAGCCCAAGATCGATGACTCTTTGGCGAGAAATATGTTCAGGAGGTCAAAAGGGGACCTCTGAATAGCTGATTTATCATCAAAAGAATTCTATAAGTTTATATAGTTTAAAAACTTTTTAGGACCCTTTGACCAGAAATAAGTTCAAAAGGTCAGATATGGACATCTATGTGGCTTTTGAAGCATCAGAGGGAGTCTATGAGTATATATAGAAAGCCCAAGATCGAGGACTCTTTGGCCAGAAATATGTTCAAGAGGTCAAAAGGGGACCTCTGAATATCTGATTTATTATCAAAAGAATTCCATAACTTTATATAGTTTGAAACATTTTGAGGACCCTTTGACCACAAATAAGTTTAAAAGGTCAGATATGGACATCTATATGGCTTATGATGCATCAGAAGGAGTCTATGAGTATGTATAGAAAGCCCAAGATCGAGGACTCTTTGGCCAGAAATATGTTCAGGAAGTTAAAACCTCTGAATAGCTGATTTATTATCAAAAGGATTCTATAACTTTATATAGTTTAAAACATTTTGAGTAGCCTTTGACAAAAAATAAGTTCAAAAGGTCAGATATGGACATATATATGGCTTATGAAGCATCAGAGGGAGTCTATGAGTATATATAGAAAGCCCAATATCGAGGACTCTTTGGCCAGAAATATGTTCAAGAGGTCAAAAAGGGACCTCTGAATAGCTGATTTATCATCAAAAGAATTCTATAACTTTATGTAGTTTGAAACATTTTGAGGACCCTTTGACCACAAATAAGTTCAAAAGGTCAGATATGGACATCTATATGGCTTATGATGCATCAGAAGGAGTATGTATAGAAAGCCCAAGTTTCGAATACTCCTTGTCCAGAAAAATATTCAGTATGTCAAATATGGACTTTTGTCAGGAGGATATAACATCCGAAGAAATCAGTCTGAATGTATGGTATTAATCTTTTAGGACTCTTTGGCCAGAAATATGTTCAGTAGGTCAAAAGGGGACCTCTGAATAGCTGATTTATCATCAGAAAGAGTCTATAACTTTATATAGTTTATAAACTTTTTAGGACCCTTTGACCAGAAATAAGTTCAAAAGGTCAAATATGGACATCTATGTGGCTTTTGAAGCATCAGAGGGAGTCTATGAGTATATATAGAAAGCCCAAGATCGAGGACTCTTTGGCCAGAAATATGTTCAGGAGGTCAAAAGGGGACCTCTGAATAGCTGATTTATAATCAAAAGAATTCTATAACTTTATATAGTTTGAAAAATTTTGAGGACCCTTTGACCAAAAATAAGTTCAAAAGGTCAGATATGGACATCTATATGGATTTTGAAGCATCAGTGGGAGTCTATGAGTATATATATAGAAAGGCCAAGATCGAGGACTCTTTGGCCAGAAATATGTTCAGGAGGTCAAAAGGGGACCTCTGAATATCTGAATTATTATCAAAAGAATTCCATATCTTTATATAGTTTGAAACATTTTGAGGACCCTTTGACCACAAATAAGTTCAAAAGGTCAGATATGGACATCTATATGGCTTATGATGCATCAGAAGGAGTCTATGAGTATGTATAGAAAGCCCAAGATCGAGGACTCTTTGGCCAGAAATATGTTCAGGAGGTCAAAACCTCTGAATAGCTGATTTATCATCAAAAGGATTCTATAACTTTATATAGTTTAAAACATTTTGAGGAGCCTTTGACCACAAATAAGTTCAAAAGGTCAGATATGGACATATATATGGCTTATGAAGCATCAGAGGGAGTCTATGAGTATATATAGAAAGCCCAATATCGAGGACTCTTTGGCCAGAAATATGTTCAAGAGGTCAAAAGGGGACCTCTGAATAGCTGATTTATCATCAAAAGAATTCTATAACTTTATATAGTTTGAAACATTTTGAGGACCCTTTGACCACAAATAAGTTCAAAAGGCCAGATATGGACATCTATATGGCTTATGATGCATCAGAAGGAGTATGTATAGAAAGCCCAAGTTTCGAATACTCCTTGTCCAGAAATATATTCAGTATGTCAAATATGGACTTTTGTCAGGAGGATATAACATCCGAAGATATCAGTCTGAATGTATGGTATTAATCTTTTAGGACTCTTTGGCCAGAAATATGTTCAGTAGGTCAAAAGGGGACCTCTGAATAGCTGATTTATCATCAGAAAGAGTCTATAACTTTATATAGTTTATAAACTTTTTAGGACCCTTTGACCAGAAATAAGTTCAAAAGGTCAAATATGGACATCTATGTGGCTTTTGAAGCATCAGAGGGAGTCTATGAGTATATATAGAAAGCCCAAGATCGAGGACTCTTTGGCCAGAAATATGTTCAGGAGGTCAAAAGGGGACCTCTGAATAGCTGATTTATAATCAAAAGAATTCTATAACTTTATATAGTTTGAAAAATTTTGAGGACCCTTTGACCAGAAATAAGTTCAAAAGGTCAGATATGGACATCTATATGGATTTTGAAGCATCAGTGGGAGTCTATGAGTATATATATAGAAAGCCCAAGATCGAGGACTCTTTGGCCAGAAATATGTTCAGGAGGTCAAAAGGGGCCCCATGAAATACTGATTTATCATCAAAAGGAGTCTATAGCTTTATATAGTTTAAAAACTTTTTAGGACCCTTTGACCACAAATAAGTTCAAAAGGTCAGATATGGACATCTATATTGCTTTTGAAGCGTCAGAGGGAGTCTATGAGTATATATAGAAAGCCCAAGATCGAGGACTCTTTGGCCAGAAATATGTTCAGGAGGTCAAAAGGGGACCTCTGAATAGCTGATTTATCATCAGAAAGAGTCTATAAGTTTATATAGTTTGAAAATTTTTGAGGACACTTTGACCACAAATAGGTTCAAAAGGTCAGATATGGACATGTATGTGGCTTTTGAAGCATCAGAGGGAGTCTATGAGTATACATAGAAAGCCCAAGATCGAGGACTCTTTGGCCAGAAATATGTTCAAGAGGTAAAAAGGGGACCTCTGAATAGCTGATTTATCATCAAAAGAATTCTATAACTTTATATTGTTTAAAACATTTTGAGGACCCTTTGACCACAAATAAGTTCAAAAGGTCAGATATGGACATATATATGGCTTATGAAGCATCAGAAGGAGTATGTATAGAAAGCCCAAGTTTCGAATACTCCTTGTCCAGAAAAATATTCAGTATGTCAAATATGGACTTTTGTCAGAAGGATATAACATCCGAAGATATCAGTCTGAATGTATGGTATTAATCTTTTAGGACTCTTTGGCCAGAAATATGTTAAGTAGGTCAAAAGGGGACCTCTGAATATCTGATTTATCATCAAAAGAATTCTATAACTTCATATAGTTTGAAAAATTTTGAGGACCCTTTGACCACAAATAAGTTCAAAAGGTCAGATATGGACATCTATATGGCTTTTGATGCATCAGAAGGAGTCTATGAGTATTTTTATAGAAAGCCCAAGATCGAGGACTCTTTGACCAGAAATATGTTCAGGAGGTCAAAACCTCTAAATAGCTGATTTATCATCAAAAGGATTCTATAACTTTATGTAGTTTGAAAATTTTTGAGCACACTTTGACCACAAATGAGTTCTAAAGGTCAGATATGGACATCTATATGGCTTATGAAGCATCAGAAGGAGTATGTATAGAAAGCCCAAGTTTCGAATACTCCTTGGCCAGGAAAAAAATCAGTATGTCAAATACGGTCTTTTGTCAGGAGGATATAACATCCGAAGATATCAGTCTGAATGTATTGTATTAATCTTTTAGGACTCTTTGGCCAGAAATATGTTCAGTAGGTCAAAAGGGGACCTCTGAATAGCTGATTTATCATCAGAAAGAGTCTATAACTTTATATAGTTTGAAAACTTTTGAGGACCCTTTGACCAGAAATAAGTTCAAAAGGTCAGATATGGACATCTATATAGATTTTGAAGCATCAGAGGTAGTCTATGAGTATATATAGAAAGCCCAAGATCAAGGACTCTTTGGCCAGAAATATGTTCAGGAGGTCAAAAGGGGATCTCTGAATAGCTGATTTATCATCAAAAGAATTCTATAACTTCATATAGTTTGAAAAATTTTGAGAACCCTTTGACCAGAAATAAGTTCAAAAGGTCAGATATGGACATATATATGGCTTATGATGCATCAGAAGGAGTCTATGAGTATGTATAGAAAGCCCAAGATCGAGGACTCTTTGGCCAGAAATATGTTACTTTGGACAAACATGTACTTACGTACATCAGGAGTCGAAGAGTATGTATAGAAAGTTAACATCAGTTGACTGAATGTATAAGTAAGTTAAAGTGCAGTGAAGGAAAATCATTGCACTAGCTGTTGCTTTACAATGGACACAATTATGGGAATTAGTTCTGGTGTGCAATGCAATGCGAAAAGTGCTTTATCTATATGTTTATTCTTAAGTGCATTCTGTCGTTGGGCAACTTTGGAATGCACTGAAGAATAAACATATAGATAAAGCACTTTTCGCATTGCATTACACACCAGAACTAACTCCTTCCCAAGTTCATTAAAGATATAAAATGTATGCATTGCACAAAGGATCTAACGTTGTCCACTGAACAATAACATATAGGCTATGCACTTCTTGGATTGCATTGCATTGCACAGTAGATCTAATTCATTCCCATGTTCATTAAAGAGATAACAAGTGTTGTTGCATTGCATTGCACAAACGATCTTACGTTGTGCATTGAAGAATAACATACAGGCTATGCACTTTATGCATTGTACACCAGAACTAACTCCTTCCCATGTTCATTAAAGGGATAACATGTTGCATTGTCTTGTACTGCACAAACGATATAATGCTGTGCATTGAAGAATAATATATAGGCTATGCACTTTTTGCACTGCTTTGCATTGCACATCAGAACTAACTCCTTCAAATGTTTATTAAAGAGATAACATTTTGCATTGCATTGCACAAACGATCTAACGTTGTGCACTGAAGAATAACATATAGGCCACGCACTTTTTGCATTGCATTGCATTGCACACCATAACTAACTCCTTTAAATATTTATTAAAGAGATAACATTTTGCATTGCATCGCACAAACGATCTAACTTTGTGCATTGAAGGATAACATATAGACTAAATGCATGCATTGTATTGCATTGCACACCCGAATTAACTCCTTCAAATGTTTATTAAAGAGATAACATTTTGCATTGCACAAACGATCTAACGTTGTGCATTGAAGAATAATATAGGTTATGCAATTCTTGCATTGGATTGCACACCAGAACTAAATCAATCCCATTTTCTTTAAAGAAATAAGGTGCAATGATGTTGTATTGCATTGCACAAACGATAACTTATGTTATGCAACATTATATTGCTTTGCAAAAACGACCTAACACTGTGCACTAAAGAATAACATTTATGCATTTTTGCATTGCATTGCACACCAGAACTAACTCCTTCAAATGTTTATGAAAGAGATAACATTTTGTACGATCTAACGTTGTGCATTGAAGAATAATATAGGTTATGCAATTCTTGCATTGGATTGCACACCAGAACTAAATCAATCCCATTTTCTTTAAAGAAATAAGGTGCAATGATGTTGTATTGCATTGCACAAACGATAACTTATGTTATGCAACATTATATTGCTTTGCAAAAACGACCTAACACTGTGCACTAAAGAATAACATTTATGCATTTTTGCATTGCATTGCACACCCGAACTAACTCCGTCCCATGTTCATTAAAGAGATAACATTTATGTTGTTGCATTGCATTGCACAAACGATCTAACGTTGTCCACTGAACAATAACATATAGGCTATGCACTTCTTGGATTGCATTGCATTGCACACTACAACTAATTCATTCCCATGTTCTTTAAAGAGATAACATATGTTGTTTCATTGCACAAATGATCTATTGTTGTGCATCATTGAAGAAAAACATATGCACTTCTATCCCTGCATTGCACACCAAAACTCCTTCTCATGTTCATTAAAGAGATAACATCTGTTGATGCATTGCATTGCACAAACGATCTAACGTTGTGCAATGAAGAGTGACATAGGCCATGCACTTTTTGCATTGCATTGCATTGCACTGCACTCCAGATGCACTCCTTCCCATGTTCAATAAAGAGATAATATGTTGCATTGCATTGCACAAACGATCTAACGTTGTGCATTGAAGAATAACATACAGGCTAAATGCATGCATTGTATTGTATTGCATTGCACACCCGAACTAACTCCTTCCCATGTTCATTAAAGAGATAACACATGTTGCATTGCATTGCATTGCATTGCAGAAACGATCTAACGTTGTGCAACATTTATGTACTTTTTGCATTGCATTGCACACTGAAACTAACTCCTTCCCATGTTCAGTAAAGAGATAACATGTTGCATTGCATTGAATTGCATTGCATTGCAGAAACGATCTAACGTTGTGCACTGAAGAATAACATTTAGGCACTTTTGGCATTGCATTGCACACCAGATCTTACTCCTTCAAATGTTCATTGAAGAGATAACATTTTGCATTGCATTGCGCAAACGATCTAACGTTGTGCATTGAAGAGAAACATAGACCATGCACTTTTTACATTGCATTGAATTGCACACCAGAACTAACTCTTTCCCATGTTCACTAAAGAGATAACATTTTGCATTGCGTTGCATTGCATTGCAGAAACGATCTAATGTTGTGCACTGAATAATAACATTTATGCCCTTTTTGCATTGCATTGCATTGCACACAAGAACTAACTCCTTCAAATGTTAGAAAAGTTAGTTATGGTTGTGCAATGGAATGCAATGCAAATAGTGAATAGCCAATGTTACTCTTCAATGCAAAACGTTAGATCGTTTGTGCATAACATATGTTATCTCTTTAATGAACATGGGCAGGAGTTCGGGTGTGCAATGCAATACAATGCATGCATATAGCCTATATGTTATTCTTCAATGCACAACGTTATGCAATGCACAATGCAATTCAAAATGTTATCTCTTTAATAAGCATTTGAAGGTGTTAGTTCTGGTGTGCAATGCGATGCAATGCAAAAAGTGCATAAATGTTATTCAGTGCACAGCGTTAAATCGTTTGTGCAAAGCAATGCAATGTTGCATAACATATGTTATCTTTTTAATGAACATGGGAAGGAGTTAGTTCGGCTGTACATGCAACACAATCCATGCATTTAGCTATGTCAACTATGTCATTCTTCAATGCACAACGTTAGATCGTTTGTGCAATGCAATGCAACATGTTATCTCTTTAATAAACATTTGAAGGAGTTAGTTCTTGTGTGCAATGCAATGCAAAGCAATGCAAAAAATGCATGGCCTATGTTACTCTTCAATGCACAACGTTAGATCGTTTGTGCAATGCAATACAAAATATTATCTCTTTAATAAACATGGGAAGTAGTTAGTTCTGGAGTGCAATGCAATTCAATGCAAAAAGTGCATAGCCTATATGTTATTCTTCAGTGCACAGCGTTAGATCATTCGTGCAATGCAATGCAACATGT
Source organism: Scardinius erythrophthalmus (assembly GCF_964197995.2). Taxonomy (NCBI): domain Eukaryota; kingdom Metazoa; phylum Chordata; class Actinopteri; order Cypriniformes; family Leuciscidae; genus Scardinius; species Scardinius erythrophthalmus. The sequence continues at coordinate 28,597,491 of NC_138232.1, read as the reverse complement.
TATCCCTTTAATGAACATGGGAAGGAGCTAGTTCTGGTGTGCAATGCAATGCAAAGCAAAAAGTGAATAGCCTATGTTACTCTTCAATGCACAAACAATGAAATGTTGCATAACATATGTTATCTCTTTAATGAACATGGGACGGAGTTAGTTCGGGTGTGCAATGCAATGCAAAAATGCATAAATGTTATTCTTTGGTGCACAGTGTTAGGTCGTTTGTGCAAAGCAATATAATGTTGCATTAACCATAACTAACTTTTCTAACACTTGAAGGAGTTAGTTCTGGTGTGCAATGCAATGCAATGCAAAAAGTGCATAAATGTTATTATTCAGTGCACAACATTAGATCGTTTCTGCAATGCAATGCAACGCAATGCAACATGTTATCTCTTTAGTGAACATGGGAAAGAGTTAGTTCTGGTGTGCAATGCAATGCAAAAAGTACATAAATGTTATTCTTCAATGCACAACGTTAGATCGTTTCTGCAATGCAACGCAATGCAATGCAACATGTGTTATATCTTTAATGAACATGGGAAGGAGTTATTTCTGGTATGCAATGCAATACAATGCATGTTATTCTTCAATGCACAACATTGATCGTTGAGACAAACGATCGTTTTGTGCAGTGCAATGGAAAATGTTATCTCTTTATGAACATGGGAAGAGGTTAGTTCTGCTGTGCAATGCAATGCAAAAAGTGCATAAATGTTATTCTTCAGTGCACATCGTTTGTGCAAAGCAATGCAATGTTGCATAACATGTTATCTCTTTAATGAACATGTGAATGAGTTAGTTAGGGTGTTCAATGCAATACAATGCATGCATATTTAGCCTGTATGTTATTCTTCAATGCACAACGTTAGATCGTTTGTGCAATGCAATGCAACATATTATCTCTTTATTGAACATGGGAAGGAGTTTGATCTGGTGTGCAATGCAATGCAATGCAAAAAGTGCATGGCCTATGTTACTCTTCATTGCACAACGTTAGATCGTTTGTGCAATGCAATGCAACAACAGATGTTATCTCTTTAATGAACATGGGAAGGAGTTAGTTTTGGTGTGCAATGCAGGGATAGAAGTGCATATGTTTTACTTCAATGATGCACAACGATAGATCGTTTGTGCAATGCAACAACATATGTTATCTCTTTAATGAACATGGGAATGAATTAGTTGTAGTGTGCAATGCAATGCAATCCAAGAAGTGCATAGCCTATATGTTATTGTTCAGTGGACAACGTTAGATCGTTTGTGCAATGCAAAGCAACAACATAAATGTTATCTCTTTAATGAACATGGGAAGGAGTTAGTTCTGGTGTGCAATGCAATGCGAAAAGTGCATTATCTATATGTTCCGATATTCTACCGTGCATTCTATCGTTGTCCAACGGAATGAGTTAATTGTCCACTGTAAAGCAAAACCCAGTGCAATGATTTTCCTTTACTGCACATTAATTAATATACTTATACATTCAGTCAACTGATGTTAACTTTCTATACATACTCTTCAACTCCTGATCAGCCAATACAGAAGTCCATATTTGACCAAAGTAACATATTTCTGGCCAAAGAGTCCTCGATTTCTATACATACATCATTGACTCCTGATGCTTCATAAGCCATGGATATCTATATGGATATCTATATGGCTTATATGGCTTATGGCTTACCTTTTAAACTTATTTCTGGTCAAAGTGTCCTCAAAATTTTTCAAACTATATAAAGTTATAGAATTCTTTTGATGATAAATCAGCTAATCAGATGTCCCCTTTTGACCTCCTGAACATATTTCTTGTCAAAGAGTCCTCGATATTGGGCTTTCTATATATAGTCATAGACTCCCTCTGATGCTTCAAAATCGATATAGATGTCCATATCTGACCTTTTGAACTTATTTCTGGTCAAAGGGTCCTCAAAATTTTTCGAACTACAGAAAGTTATAGAATCCTTTTGATGAAAAATTAGCTATTCAGAGGTTTTGACCTCCTGAACATGTTTCTGGCCAAAGAATCCTCGATCTTGGGCTTTCTATACATACTCATAGACTCCCTCTGATGCATCATAAGCCATATAGATGTCCATATCTGACCTTTTGAACTTATTTGTGGTCAAAGGGTCCTCAAAATGTTTCAAACTATATAAAGTTATAAAATCCTTTTGATGATAAATCAGATATTCAGAGGTCCCCTTTTGACCTCCTGAAAATATTTCTGGCCAAAGAGTCCTCGATATTGGGCTTTCTATACATACTCATAGACTCCTTCTGATGCATCATAAGCCATACAGATGTCCATATCTGACCTTTTGAACCTATTTGTGGTCAATGTGTCCTCAAAATTTTTCAAACTATATAAAGTTATAGAATTCTTTTCATGATAAATCAGCTATTGATTGGGTCAGATATGGACATCTATATGGCTTATGATGCATCAGCAGGAGTCTATGAGTATATATAGAAAGCCCAAGATCGAGGACTCTTTGGCCAGAAATATGTTCAAGAGGTCAAAAGGGGACCTCTGAATAGCTGATTTATCATCAAAAGAATTCTATAACTTTATATAGTTTGAAAAATTTTGAGGACCCTTTGACCAGAAATAAGTTCAAAAGGTCAGATATGGACATCTATATAGATTTTGAAGCATCAGAAGGAGTCTATGAGTATATATAGAAAGCCCAAGATCGATGACTCTTTGGCGAGAAATATGTTCAGTAGGTCAAAAGGGGACCTCTGAATAGCTGATTTATCATCAAAAGAATTCTATAACTTTATATAGTTTGAAAAATTTTGAGGACACTTTGACCACAAATAGGTTCAAAAGGTCAGATATGGACATCTATATGGCTTATGAACCATCAGAAAGAGTCTATGAGTATGTATAGAAAGCCCAATATCGAGGACTCTTTGGCCAGAAATATGTTCAGGAGGTCAAAAGGGGACCTCTGAATATCTGATTTATCATCAAAAGAATTCTATAACTTTATATAGTTTGAAACATTTTGAGGACCGTTTGACCACAAATAAGTTCAAAAGGTCAGATATGGACATCTATATGGCTTATGATGCATCAGCAGGAGTCTATGAGTATGTATAGAAAGCCCAAGATCGAGGACTCTTTGGCCAGAAAAATGTTCAAGAGGTCAATTGGGGACCTCTGAATAGCTGATTTATCATCAAAAGAATTCTATAACTTTATATAGTTTGAAAAATTTTGAGGACATTTTGACCACAAATAGGTTCAAAAGGTCAGATATGGACATATATATGGCTTATGAAGCATCAGAGGGAGTCTATGAGTATATATAGAAAACCCAAGATCGAGGACTCTTTGGCCAGAAATATGTTCAAGAGGTCAATTGGGGACCTCTGAATAGCTGATTTTTGAAACATTTTGAGGACCGTTTGACCACAAATAAGTTCAAAAGGTCAGATATGGACATCTATATGGCTTATGATGCATCAGCAGGAGTCTATGAGTATGTATAGAAAGCCCAAGATCGAGGACTCTTTGGCCAGAAAAATGTTCAAGAGGTCAATTGGGGACCTCTGAATAGCTGATTTATCATCAAAAGAATTCTATAACTTTATATAGTTTGAAAAATTTTGAGGACATTTTGACCACAAATAGGTTCAAAAGGTCAGATATGGACATATATATGGCTTATGAAGCATCAGAGGGAGTCTATGAGTATATATAGAAAACCCAAGATCGAGGACTCTTTGGCCAGAAATATGTTCAAGAGGTCAAAAGGGGACCTCTGAATAGCTGATTTATCATCAAAAGAATTCTATAACTTTATATAGTTTGAAAAATTTTGAGGACCCTTTGACCACAAATAAGTTCAAAAGGTCAGATATGGACATATATATGGCTTATGAAGCATCAGAAGGAGTATGTATAGAAAGCCCAAGTTTCGAATACTCCTTGGCCAGAAAAATATTCAGTATGTCAAATATGGACTTTTGTCAGGAGGATATAACACATCCGAAGATATCAGTCTGAATGTATTGTATTAATCTTTTAGGACTCTTTGGCCAGAAATATGTTCAGTAGGTCAAAAGGGGACCTCTGAATAGCTGATTTATCATCAAAAGAGTATATAACTTTATATAGTTTGAAAACTTTTGAGGACCCTTTGACCAGAAGTAACTTCAAAAGGTCAGATATGGACATCTATATGGCTTATGAAGCATCAGAAGGAGTATGTATAGAAAGCCCAAGTTTCGAATACTCCTTGGCCAGAAAAATATTCAGTATGTCAAATATGGACTTTTGTCAGGAGGATATAACACATCCGAAGATATCAGTCTGAATGTATTGTATTAATCTTTTAGGACTCTTTGGCCAGAAATATGTTCAGTAGGTCAAAAGGGGACCTCTGAATAGCTGATTTATCATCAAAAGAGTATATAACTTTATATAGTTTGAAAACTTTTGAGGACCCTTTGACCAGAAGTAACTTCAAAAGGTCAGATATGGACATCTATATGGCTTTTGAAGCATCAGAGGGAGTCTATGAGTATATATAGAAAGCCCAAGATCGAGGACTCTTTGGCCAGAAATATGTTCAGGAGGTCAAATGACTTCTGAATAGCTGATTTATCATCAAAAGAATTCTATAACTTTATATAGTTTGAAAAATTTTGAGGACACTTCGACCACAAATAGGTTCAAAAGGTCAGATATGGACATCTATATGGCTTATGAAGCATCAGAAAGAGTCTATGAGTATGTATAGAAAGCCCAATATCGAGGACTCTTTGGCCAGAAATATGTTCAGGAGGTCAAAAGAGGACCTCTGAATAGCTGATTTATCATCAGAAAGAGTATATAACTTTATATAGTTTGAAAAATTTCGAGGACCCTTTGACCAGAAATAAGTTTAAAAGGTCAGATATGGACATCTATATAGATTTTGAAGCATCAGAAGGAGTCTATGAGTATATATAGAAAGACCAAGATCGATGACTCTTTGGCGAGAAATATGTTCAGGAGGTCAAAAGGGGACCTCTGAATAGCTGATTTATCATCAAAAGAATTCTATAACTTTATATAGTTTGAAAATTTTTGAGGACCCTTTGACCAGAAATAAGTTTAAAAGGTCAGATATGGACATCTATATAGATTTTGAAGCATCAGAAGGAGTCTATGAGTATATATAGAAAGCCCAAGATCGATGACTCTTTGGCGAGAAATATGTTCAGGAGGTCAAAAGGGGACCTCTGAATAGCTGATTTATCATCAAAAGAATTCTATAACTTTATATAGTTTGAAAAATTTTGAGGACACTTTGACCGCAAATAGGTTCAAAAGGTCAGATATGGACATCTATATGGCTTATGATGCATCAGAAGGAGTCTATGAGTATGTATAGAAAGCCCAAGATCGAGGACTCTTTGGCCAGAAATATGTTCAAGAGGTCAAAAGGGGACCTCTAAATAGCTGATTTATCATCAAAAGAATTCTATAACTTTATATAGTTTGAAAAATTTTGAGGACATTTTGACCACAAATAGGTTCAAAAGGTCAGATATGGACAGATATATGGCTTATGAAGCATCAGAGGGAGTCTATGAGTATATATAGAAAGCCCAAGATCGAGGACTCTTTAGCCAGAAATATGTTCAAGAGGTCAAAAGGGGACCTCTGAATAGCTGATTTATCATCAAAAGAATTCTATAAGTTTATATAGTTTAAAAACTTTTTAGGACCCTTTGACCAGAAATAAGTTCAAAAGGTCAGATATGGACATCTATGTGGCTTTTGAAGCATCAGAGGGAGTCTATGAGTACATATAGAAAGCCCAAGATCGAGGAATCTTTGGCCAGAAATATGTTCAAGAGGTCAAAAGGGGACCTCTGAATAGCTGATTTATCACCAAAAGAATTCTATAACTTTATATAGTTTGAAAAATTTTGAGGACCCTTTGACCACAAATAAGTTCAAAAGGTCAGATATGGACATCTATATGGCTTATGATGCATCAGAAGGAGTCTGTGAGTATGTATAGAAAGCCCAAGATCGAGGACTCTTTGGCCAGAAATATGTTCAGGAGGTCAAAACCTCTGAATAGCTGATTTATCATCAAAAGGATTCTATAACTTTATGTAGTTTGAAAATTTTTGAGGACACTTTGACCACAAATAAGTTCTAAAGGTCAGATATGGACATCTATATGGCTTATGAAGCATCAGAAGGAGTATGTATAGAAAGCCCAAGTTTCGAATACTCCTTGGCCAGGAAAAAATTCAGTATGTCAAATATGGTCTTTTGTCAGGAGGATATAACATCCGAAGATATCAGTCTGAATGTATTGTATTAATCTTTTAGGACTCTTTGGCCAGAAATATGTTCAGTAGGTCAAAAGGGGACCTCTGAATAGCTGATTTATCATCAGAAAGAGTATATAACTTTATATAGTTTGAAAACTTTTGAGGACCCTTTGACCAGAAATAAGTTCAAAAGGTCAGATATGGACATCTATATAGATTTTGAAGCATCAGAGGTAGTCTATGAGTATATATAGAAAGCCCAAGATCAAGGACTCTTTGGCCAGAAATATGTTCAGGAGGTCAAAAGGGGACCTCTGAATAGCTGATTTATCATCAAAAGAATTCTATAACTTCATATAGTTTGAAAAATTTTGAGGACATTTTGACCACAAATAGGTTTAAAAGGTCAGATATGGACATATATATGGCTTATGAAGCATCAGAGGGAGTCTATGAGTATATATAGAAAGCCCAAGATCAAGGACTCTTTGGCGAGAAATATGTTCAGGAGGTCAAAAGGGGACCTCTGAATATCTGATTTATCATCAAAAGAATTCTATAACTTTATATAGTTTGAAACATTTTGAGGACCCTTTGACCACAAATAAGTTCAAAAGGTCAGATATGGACATCTATATGGCTTATGATGCATCAGAAGGAGTCTATGAGTATGTATAGAAAGCCCAAGATCGAGGACTCTTTGGCCAGAAATATGTTCAGGAGGTCAAAACCTCTGAAAAGCTGATTTATCATCAAAAGGATTCTATAGCTTTATATAGTTTAAAACATTTTGAGGACCCTTTGACCAGAAATAAGTTCAAAAGGTCAGATATGGACATCTATATGGCTTATGAAGCATCAGAAAGAGTCTATGAGTATGTATAGAAAGCCCAAGATCAAGGACTCTTTGGCCAGAAATATGTTCAGGAGGTCAAAAGGGGACCTCTGAATAGCTGATTTATCATCAAAAGAATTCTATAACTTTATATAGTTTGAAAATTTTTGAGGACCCTTTGACCAGAAATAAGTTTAAAAGGTCAGATATGGACATCTATATAGATTTTGAAGCATCAGAAGGAGTCTATGAGTATATGTAGAAAGCCCAAGATCGATGACTCTTTGGCGAGAAATATGTTCAGGAGGTCAAAAGGGGACCTCTGAATAGCTGATTTATCATCAAAAGAATTCTATAACTTTATATAGTTTGAAAAATTTTGAGGACACTTTGACCGCAAATAGGTTCAAAAGGTCAGATATGGACATCTATATGGCTTATGATGCATCAGAAGGAGTCTATGAGTATGTATAGAAAGCCCAAGATCGAGGACTCTTTGGCCAGAAATATGTTCAAGAGGTCAAAAGGGGACCTCTAAATAGCTGATTTATCATCAAAAGAATTCTATAACTTTATATAGTTTGAAAAATTTTGAGGACATTTTGACCACAAATAGGTTCAAAAGGTCAGATATGGACAGATATATGGCTTATGAAGCATCAGAGGGAGTCTATGAGTATATATAGAAAGCCCAAGATCGAGGACTCTTTAGCCAGAAATATGTTCAAGAGGTCAAAAGGGGACCTCTGAATAGCTGATTTATCATCAAAAGAATTCTATAAGTTTATATAGTTTAAAAACTTTTTAGGACCCTTTGACCAGAAATAAGTTCAAAAGGTCAGATATGGACATCTATGTGGCTTTTGAAGCATCAGAGGGAGTCTATGAGTACATATAGAAAGCCCAAGATCGAGGAATCTTTGGCCAGAAATATGTTCAAGAGGTCAAAAGGGGACCTCTGAATAGCTGATTTATCACCAAAAGAATTCTATAACTTTATATAGTTTGAAAAATTTTGAGGACCCTTTGACCACAAATAAGTTCAAAAGGTCAGATATGGACATCTATATGGCTTATGATGCATCAGAAGGAGTCTGTGAGTATGTATAGAAAGCCCAAGATCGAGGACTCTTTGGCCAGAAATATGTTCAGGAGGTCAAAACCTCTGAATAGCTGATTTATCATCAAAAGGATTCTATAACTTTATGTAGTTTGAAAATTTTTGAGGACACTTTGACCACAAATAAGTTCTAAAGGTCAGATATGGACATCTATATGGCTTATGAAGCATCAGAAGGAGTATGTATAGAAAGCCCAAGTTTCGAATACTCCTTGGCCAGGAAAAAATTCAGTATGTCAAATATGGTCTTTTGTCAGGAGGATATAACATCCGAAGATATCAGTCTGAATGTATTGTATTAATCTTTTAGGACTCTTTGGCCAGAAATATGTTCAGTAGGTCAAAAGGGGACCTCTGAATAGCTGATTTATCATCAGAAAGAGTATATAACTTTATATAGTTTGAAAACTTTTGAGGACCCTTTGACCAGAAATAAGTTCAAAAGGTCAGATATGGACATCTATATAGATTTTGAAGCATCAGAGGTAGTCTATGAGTATATATAGAAAGCCCAAGATCAAGGACTCTTTGGCCAGAAATATGTTCAGGAGGTCAAAAGGGGACCTCTGAATAGCTGATTTATCATCAAAAGAATTCTATAACTTCATATAGTTTGAAAAATTTTGAGGACATTTTGACCACAAATAGGTTTAAAAGGTCAGATATGGACATATATATGGCTTATGAAGCATCAGAGGGAGTCTATGAGTATATATAGAAAGCCCAAGATCAAGGACTCTTTGGCGAGAAATATGTTCAGGAGGTCAAAAGGGGACCTCTGAATATCTGATTTATCATCAAAAGAATTCTATAACTTTATATAGTTTGAAACATTTTGAGGACCCTTTGACCACAAATAAGTTCAAAAGGTCAGATATGGACATCTATATGGCTTATGATGCATCAGAAGGAGTCTATGAGTATGTATAGAAAGCCCAAGATCGAGGACTCTTTGGCCAGAAATATGTTCAGGAGGTCAAAACCTCTGAAAAGCTGATTTATCATCAAAAGGATTCTATAGCTTTATATAGTTTAAAACATTTTGAGGACCCTTTGACCAGAAATAAGTTCAAAAGGTCAGATATGGACATCTATATGGCTTATGAAGCATCAGAAAGAGTCTATGAGTATGTATAGAAAGCCCAAGATCGAGGACTCTTTGGCCAGAAATATGTTCAGGAGGTCAAAAGGGGACCTCTGAATAGCTGATTTATCATCAAAAGAATTCTATAACTTTATATAGTTTGAAAATTTTTGAGGACCCTTTGACCAGAAATAAGTTTAAAAGGTCAGATATGGACATCTATATAGATTTTGAAGCATCAGAAGGAGTCTATGAGTATATATAGAAAGCCCAAGATCGATGACTCTTTGGCGAGAAATATGTTCAGGAGGTCAAAAGGGGACCTCTGAATAGCTGATTTATCATCAAAAGAATTCTATAACTTTATATAGTTTGAAAAATTTTGAGGACACTTTGACCGCAAATAGGTTCAAAAGGTCAGATATGGACATCTATATGGCTTATGATGCATCAGAAGGAGTCTATGAGTATGTATAGAAAGCCCAAGATCGAGGACTCTTTGGCCAGAAATATGTTCAAGAGGTCAAAAGGGGACCTCTAAATAGCTGATTTATCATCAAAAGAATTCTATAACTTTATATAGTTTGAAAAATTTTGAGGACATTTTGACCACAAATAGGTTCAAAAGGTCAGATATGGACAGATATATGGCTTATGAAGCATCAGAGGGAGTCTATGAGTATATATAGAAAGCCCAAGATCGAGGACTCTTTAGCCAGAAATATGTTCAAGAGGTCAAAAGGGGACCTCTGAATAGCTGATTTATCATCAAAAGAATTCTATAAGTTTATATAGTTTAAAAACTTTTTAGGACCCTTTGACCAGAAATAAGTTCAAAAGGTCAGATATGGACATCTATGTGGCTTTTGAAGCATCAGAGGGAGTCTATGAGTACATATAGAAAGCCCAAGATCGAGGAATCTTTGGCCAGAAATATGTTCAAGAGGTCAAAAGGGGACCTCTGAATAGCTGATTTATCACCAAAAGAATTCTATAACTTTATATAGTTTGAAAAATTTTGAGGACCCTTTGACCACAAATAAGTTCAAAAGGTCAGATATGGACATCTATATGGCTTATGATGCATCAGAAGGAGTCTGTGAGTATGTATAGAAAGCCCAAGATCGAGGACTCTTTGGCCAGAAATATGTTCAGGAGGTCAAAACCTCTGAATAGCTGATTTATCATCAAAAGGATTCTATAACTTTATGTAGTTTGAAAATTTTTGAGGACACTTTGACCACAAATAAGTTCTAAAGGTCAGATATGGACATCTATATGGCTTATGAAGCATCAGAAGGAGTATGTATAGAAAGCCCAAGTTTCGAATACTCCTTGGCCAGGAAAAAATTCAGTATGTCAAATATGGTCTTTTGTCAGGAGGATATAACATCCGAAGATATCAGTCTGAATGTATTGTATTAATCTTTTAGGACTCTTTGGCCAGAAATATGTTCAGTAGGTCAAAAGGGGACCTCTGAATAGCTGATTTATCATCAGAAAGAGTATATAACTTTATATAGTTTGAAAACTTTTGAGGACCCTTTGACCAGAAATAAGTTCAAAAGGTCAGATATGGACATCTATATAGATTTTGAAGCATCAGAGGTAGTCTATGAGTATATATAGAAAGCCCAAGATCAAGGACTCTTTGGCCAGAAATATGTTCAGGAGGTCAAAAGGGGACCTCTGAATAGCTGATTTATCATCAAAAGAATTCTATAACTTCATATAGTTTGAAAAATTTTGAGGACATTTTGACCACAAATAGGTTTAAAAGGTCAGATATGGACATATATATGGCTTATGAAGCATCAGAGGGAGTCTATGAGTATATATAGAAAGCCCAAGATCAAGGACTCTTTGGCCAGAAATATGTTCAGGAGGTCAAAAGGGGACCTCTGAATATCTGATTTATCATCAAAAGAATTCTATAACTTTATATAGTTTGAAACATTTTGAGGACCCTTTGACCACAAATAAGTTCAAAAGGTCAGATATGGACATCTATATGGCTTATGATGCATCAGAAGGAGTCTATGAGTATGTATAGAAAGCCCAAGATCGAGGACTCTTTGGCCAGAAATATGTTCAGGAGGTCAAAACCTCTGAAAAGCTGATTTATCATCAAAAGGATTCTATAGCTTTATATAGTTTAAAACATTTTGAGGACCCTTTGACCAGAAATAAGTTCAAAAGGTCAGATATGGACATCTATATGGCTTATGAAGCATCAGAAAGAGTCTATGAGTATGTATAGAAAGCCCAATATCGAGGACTCTTTGGCCAGAAATATGTTCAGGAGGTCAAAAGGGGACCTCTGAATATCTGATTTATTATCAAAAGAATTCCATAACTTTATATAGTTTGAAACATTTTGAGGACCCTTTGACCAGAAATAACTTCAAAAGGTCAGATATGGACATCTATATGGCTTTTGAAGCATCAGAGGGAGTCTATGAGTATATATAGAAAGCCCAAGATCGAGGACTCTTTGGCGAGAAATATGTTCAGGAGGTCAAATGACTTCTGAATAGCTGATTTATCATCAAAAGAATTCTATAACTTTATATAGTTTGAAAAATTTTGAGGACACTTCGACCACAAATAGGTTCAAAAGGTCAGATATGGACATCTATATGGCTTATGAAGCATCAGAAAGAGTCTATGAGTATGTATAGAAAGCCAATATCGAGGACTCTTTGGCCAGAAACATGTTCAGGAGGTCAAAAGGGGACCTCTGAATAGCTGATTTATCATCAAAAGAATTCTATAACTTTATATAATTTGAAAAATTTTGAGGACCCTTTGACCAAAAATAAGTTCAAAAGGTCAGATATGGACATATATATGGCTTATGAAGCATCAGAAGGAGTATGTATAGAAAGCCCAAGTTTCGAATACTCCTTGGCCAGAAAAATATTCAGTATGTCAAATATGGACTTTTGTCAGGAGGATATAACACATCCGAAGATATCAGTCTGAATGTATTGTATTAATCTTTTAGGACTCTTTGGCCAGAAATATGTTCAGTAGGTCAAAAGGGGACCTCTGAATAGCTGATTCATCATCAGAAAGAGTATATAACTTTATATAGTTTGAAAACTTTTGAGGACCCTTTGACCAGAAGTAACTTCAAAAGGTCAGATATGGACATCTATATGGCTTTTGAAGCATCAGAGGGAGTCTATGAGTATATATAGAAAGCCCAAGATCGAGGACTATTTGGCGAGAAATATGTTCAGGAGGTCAAAAGGGGCCCCATGAAATACTGATTTATCATCAAAAGGAGTCTATAACTTTATATAGTTTAAAAACTTTTTAGGACCCTTTGACCAAAAATAAGTTCAAAAGGTCAGATATGGACATCTATATTGCTTTTGAAGCGTCAGAGGGAGTCTATGAGTATATATAGAAAGCCCAAGATCGAGGACTCTTTGGCCAGAAATATGTTCAGGAGGTCAAAAGGGGACCTCTGAATAGCTGATTTATCATCAGAAAGAGTCTATAAGTTTATATAGTTTAAAAACTTTTTAGGACCCTTTGACCAGAAATAAGTTCAAAAGGTCAGATATGGACATCTATGTGGCTTTTGAAGCATCAGAGGGAGTCTATGAGTATATATAGAAAGCCCAAGAGCGAGGACTCTTTGGTGAGAAATATGTTCAGGAGGTCAAATGACCTCTGAATAGCTGATTTATCATCAAAAGAATTCTATAACTTTATATAGTTTGAAAATTTTTGAGGACACTTTTACCACAAATAAGTTCAAAAGGTCAGATATGGACATATATATGGCTTATGAAGCATCAGAAGGAGTATGTATAGAAAGCCCAAGTTTCGAATACTCCTTGGACCAGAAAAAAATTCATTATGTCAAATATGGTCTTTTGTCAGGAGGATATAACATCCGAAGATATCAGTATGAATGTATTGTATTAATCGTTTAGGACTCTTTAGCCCGAAATATGTTCAGTAGGTCAATAGTGGACCTCTGAATAGCAGATTAATCATCAGAAAGAATCTATAACTTTATATAGTTTGAAAACTTTTGAGGACCCTTTGACCACAAATAAGTTCAAAAGGTCAGATATGGACATCTATATTGCTTTTGAAGCGTCAGAGGGAGTCTATGAGTATATATAGAAAGCCCAAGATCGAGGACTCTTTGGCCAGAAATATGTTCAGGAGGTCAAAAGGGGACCTCTGAATAGCTGATTTATCATCAGAAAGAGTCTATAAGTTTATATAGTTTAAAAACTTTTTAGGACCCTTTGACCAGAAATAAGTTCAAAAGGTCAGATATGGACATCTATGTGGCTTTTGAAGCATCAGAGGGAGTCTATGAGTATATATAGAAAGCCCAAGATCGAGGACTCTTTGGCCAGAAATATGTTCAAGAGGTCAAAAGGGGACCTCTGAATATCTGATTTATCACCAAAAGAATTCTATAACTTTATATAGTTTGAAAATTTTTGAGGACACTTTGACCACAAATAGGTTCAAAAGTTCAGATATGGACATCTATGTGGCTTTTGAAGCATCAGAGGGAGTCTATGAGTATATATAGAAAGCCCAAGATCGAGGACTCTTTGGCCAGAAATATGTTCAGGAGGTCAAATGACTTCTGAATAGCTGATTTATCATCAAAAGAATTCTATAACTTTATATAGTTTGAAAAATTTTGAGGACACTTCGACCACAAATAGGTTCAAAAGGTCAGATATGGACATCTATATGGCTTATGAAGCATCAGAAAGAGTCTATGAGTATGTTAGAAAGCCAATATCGAGGACTCTTTGGCCAGAAACATGTTCAGGAGGTCAAAAGGGGACCTCTGAATAGCTGATTTATCATCAAAAGAATTCTATAACTTTATATAGTTTGAAAAATTTTGAGGACCCTTTGACCAGAAATAAGTTCAAAAGGTCAGATATGGACATCTATATGGCTTTTGAAGCATCAGAGGGAGTCTATGAGTATATATAGAAAGCCAATATCGAGGACTCTTTGGCCAGAAACATGTTCAGGAGGTCAAAAGGGGACCTCTGAATAGCTGATTTATCATCAAAAGAATTCTATAACTTTATATAGTTTGAAAAATTTTGAGGACATTTTGACCACAAATAGGTTCAAAAGGTCAGATATGGACATATATATGGCTTATGAAGCATCAGAAGGAGTATGTATAGAAAGCCCAAGTTTCGAATACTCCTTGGCCAGAAAAATATTCAGTATGTCAAATATGGACTTTTGTCAGGAGGATATAACACATCCGAAGATATCAGTCTGAATGTATTGTATTAATCTTTTAGGACTCTTTGGCCAGAAATATGTTCAGTAGGTCAAAAGGGGACCTCTGAATAGCTGATTTATCATCAGAAAGAGTATATAACTTTATATAGTTTGAAAACTTTTGAGGACCCTTTGACCAGAAGTAACTTCAAAAGGTCAGATATGGACATCTATATGGCTTTTGAAGCATCAGAGGGAGTCTATGAGTATATATAGAAAGCCCAAGATCGAGGACTCTTTGGCAAGAAATATGTTCAGGAGGTCAAATGACTTCTGAATAGCTGATTTATCATTAAAAAAATTCTATAACTTTATATGGTTTGAAAAATTTTGAGGACACTTCGACCACAAATAGGTTCAAAAGGTCAGATATGGACATCTATATGGTTTATGAAGCATCAGATAGAGTCTATGAGTATGTATAGAAAGCCCAATGTCGAGGACTCTTTGGCCAGAAACATGTTCAGGAGGTCAAAAGGGGACCTCTGAATAGCTGATTTATCATAAAAAGAATTCTATAACTTTATATAGTTTGAAAAATTTTGAGGACCCTTTGACCAGAAATAAGTTCAAAAGGTCAGATATGGACATCTATATAGATTTTGAAGCATCAGAGGGAGTCTATGAGTATATATAGAAAGCCCAAGATCGATGACTCTTTGGCGAGAAATATGTTCAGGAGGTCAAAAGGGGACCTCTGAATAGCTGATTTATCATCAAAAGAATTCTATAACTTTATATAGTTTGAAAAATTTTGAGGACACTTTGACCACAAATAGGTTCAAAAGGTCAGATATGGACATCTATATGGCTTATGGACCATCAGAAAGAGTCTATGAGTATGTATAGAAAGCCCAATATCGAGGACTCTTTGGCCAGAAATATGTTCAGGAGGTCAAAAGGGGACCTCTGAATAGCTGATTTATCATCAAAAGAATTCTATAACTTTATATAGTTTGAAAAATTTTGAGGACACTTTGACCACAAATAGGTTCAAAAGGTCAGATATGGACATCTATATGGCTTATGAACCATCAGAAAGAGTCTATGAGTATGTATAGAAAGCCCAATATCGAGGACTCTTTGGCCAGAAATATGTTCAGGAGGTCAAAAGGGGACCTCTGAATAGCTGATTTATCATCAAAAGAATTCTATAACTTTATATAGTTTGAAAAATTTTGAGGACATTTTGACCACAAATAGGTTCAAAAGGTCAGATATGGACATATATATGGCTTATGAAGCATCAGAGGGAGTCTATGAGTATATATAGAAAGCCCAAGATCGAGGACTCTTTGGCCAGAAATATGTTCAAGAGGTCAAAAGGGGACCTCTGAATAGCTGATTTATCATCAAAAGAATTCTATAACTTTATATAGTTTGAAAAATTTTGAGGACCCTTTGACCACAAATAAGTTCAAAAGGTCAGATATGGACATACATATGGCTTATGAAGCATCAGAGGGAGTCTATGAGTATATATAGAAAGCCCAAGATCGAGGACTCTTTGGCCAGAAATATGTTCAAGAGGTCAAAAGGGGACCTCTGAATAGCTGATTTATCATCAAAAGAATTCTATAACTTTATATAATTTGAAAAATTTTGAGGACCCTTTGACCAAAAATAAGTTCAAAAGGTCAGATATGGACATATATATGGCTTATGAAGCATCAGAAGGAGTATGTATAGAAAGCCCAAGTTTCGAATACTCCTTGGACCAGAAAAAAATTCATTATGTCAAATATGGTCTTTTGTCAGGAGGATATAACATCCGAAGATATCAGTATGAATGTATTGTATTAATCGTTTAGGACTCTTTAGCCCGAAATATGTTCAGTAGGTCAATAGTGGACCTCTGAATAGCAGATTAATCATCAGAAAGAATCTATAACTTTATATAGTTTGAAAACTTTTGAGGACCCTTTGACCACAAATAAGTTCAAAAGGTCAGATATGGACATCTATATTGCTTTTGAAGCGTCAGAGGGAGTCTATGAGTATATATAGAAAGCCCAAGATCGAGGACTCTTTGGCCAGAAATATGTTCAGGAGGTCAAAAGGGGACCTCTGAATAGCTGATTTATCATCAGAAAGAGTCTATAAGTTTATATAGTTTAAAAACTTTTTAGGACCCTTTGACCAGAAATAAGTTCAAAAGGTCAGATATGGACATCTATGTGGCTTTTGAAGCATCAGAGGGAGTCTATGAGTATATATAGAAAGCCCAAGATCGAGGACTCTTTGGCCAGAAATATGTTCAAGAGGTCAAAAGGGGACCTCTGAATATCTGATTTATCACCAAAAGAATTCTATAACTTTATATAGTTTGAAAATTTTTGAGGACACTTTGACCACAAATAGGTTCAAAAGTTCAGATATGGACATCTATGTGGCTTTTGAAGCATCAGAGGGAGTCTATGAGTATATATAGAAAGCCCAAGATCGAGGACTCTTTGGCCAGAAATATGTTCAGGAGGTCAAATGACTTCTGAATAGCTGATTTATCATCAAAAGAATTCTATAACTTTATATAGTTTGAAAAATTTTGAGGACACTTCGACCACAAATAGGTTCAAAAGGTCAGATATGGACATCTATATGGCTTATGAAGCATCAGAAAGAGTCTATGAGTATGTTAGAAAGCCAATATCGAGGACTCTTTGGCCAGAAACATGTTCAGGAGGTCAAAAGGGGACCTCTGAATAGCTGATTTATCATCAAAAGAATTCTATAACTTTATATAGTTTGAAAAATTTTGAGGACCCTTTGACCAGAAATAAGTTCAAAAGGTCAGATATGGACATCTATATGGCTTTTGAAGCATCAGAGGGAGTCTATGAGTATATATAGAAAGCCAATATCGAGGACTCTTTGGCCAGAAACATGTTCAGGAGGTCAAAAGGGGACCTCTGAATAGCTGATTTATCATCAAAAGAATTCTATAACTTTATATAGTTTGAAAAATTTTGAGGACATTTTGACCACAAATAGGTTCAAAAGGTCAGATATGGACATATATATGGCTTATGAAGCATCAGAAGGAGTATGTATAGAAAGCCCAAGTTTCGAATACTCCTTGGCCAGAAAAATATTCAGTATGTCAAATATGGACTTTTGTCAGGAGGATATAACACATCCGAAGATATCAGTCTGAATGTATTGTATTAATCTTTTAGGACTCTTTGGCCAGAAATATGTTCAGTAGGTCAAAAGGGGACCTCTGAATAGCTGATTTATCATCAGAAAGAGTATATAACTTTATATAGTTTGAAAACTTTTGAGGACCCTTTGACCAGAAGTAACTTCAAAAGGTCAGATATGGACATCTATATGGCTTTTGAAGCATCAGAGGGAGTCTATGAGTATATATAGAAAGCCCAAGATCGAGGACTCTTTGGCAAGAAATATGTTCAGGAGGTCAAATGACTTCTGAATAGCTGATTTATCATTAAAAAAATTCTATAACTTTATATGGTTTGAAAAATTTTGAGGACACTTCGACCACAAATAGGTTCAAAAGGTCAGATATGGACATCTATATGGTTTATGAAGCATCAGATAGAGTCTATGAGTATGTATAGAAAGCCCAATGTCGAGGACTCTTTGGCCAGAAACATGTTCAGGAGGTCAAAAGGGGACCTCTGAATAGCTGATTTATCATAAAAAGAATTCTATAACTTTATATAGTTTGAAAAATTTTGAGGACCCTTTGACCAGAAATAAGTTCAAAAGGTCAGATATGGACATCTATATAGATTTTGAAGCATCAGAGGGAGTCTATGAGTATATATAGAAAGCCCAAGATCGATGACTCTTTGGCGAGAAATATGTTCAGGAGGTCAAAAGGGGACCTCTGAATAGCTGATTTATCATCAAAAGAATTCTATAACTTTATATAGTTTGAAAAATTTTGAGGACACTTTGACCACAAATAGGTTCAAAAGGTCAGATATGGACATCTATATGGCTTATGGACCATCAGAAAGAGTCTATGAGTATGTATAGAAAGCCCAATATCGAGGACTCTTTGGCCAGAAATATGTTCAGGAGGTCAAAAGGGGACCTCTGAATAGCTGATTTATCATCAAAAGAATTCTATAACTTTATATAGTTTGAAAAATTTTGAGGACACTTTGACCACAAATAGGTTCAAAAGGTCAGATATGGACATCTATATGGCTTATGAACCATCAGAAAGAGTCTATGAGTATGTATAGAAAGCCCAATATCGAGGACTCTTTGGCCAGAAATATGTTCAGGAGGTCAAAAGGGGACCTCTGAATAGCTGATTTATCATCAAAAGAATTCTATAACTTTATATAGTTTGAAAAATTTTGAGGACATTTTGACCACAAATAGGTTCAAAAGGTCAGATATGGACATATATATGGCTTATGAAGCATCAGAGGGAGTCTATGAGTATATATAGAAAGCCCAAGATCGAGGACTCTTTGGCCAGAAATATGTTCAAGAGGTCAAAAGGGGACCTCTGAATAGCTGATTTATCATCAAAAGAATTCTATAACTTTATATAGTTTGAAAAATTTTGAGGACCCTTTGACCACAAATAAGTTCAAAAGGTCAGATATGGACATACATATGGCTTATGAAGCATCAGAGGGAGTCTATGAGTATATATAGAAAGCCCAAGATCGAGGACTCTTTGGCCAGAAATATGTTCAAGAGGTCAAAAGGGGACCTCTGAATAGCTGATTTATCATCAAAAGAATTCTATAACTTTATATAATTTGAAAAATTTTGAGGACCCTTTGACCAAAAATAAGTTCAAAAGGTCAGATATGGACATATATATGGCTTATGAAGCATCAGAAGGAGTATGTATAGAAAGCCCAAGTTTCGAATACTCCTTGGCCAGAAAAATATTCAGTATGTCAAATATGGACTTTTGTCAGGAGGATATAACACATCCGAAGATATCAGTCTGAATGTATTGTATTAATCTTTTAGGACTCTTTGGCCAGAAATATGTTCAGTAGGTCAAAAGGGGACCTCTGAATAGCTGATTTATCATCAGAAAGAGTATATAACTTTATATAGTTTGAAAAGTTTTGAGGACCCTTTGACCAGAAGTAACTTCAAAAGGTCAGATATGGACATCTATATGGCTTTTGAAGCATCAGAGGGAGTCTATGAGTATATATAGAAAGCCCAAGATCGAGGACTCTTTGGCAAGAAATATGTTCAGGAGGTCAAATGACTTCTGAATAGCTGATTTATCATTAAAAAAATTCTATAACTTTATATGGTTTGAAAAATTTTGAGGACACTTCGACCACAAATAGGTTCAAAAGGTCAGATATGGACATCTATATGGTTTATGAAGCATCAGATAGAGTCTATGAGTATGTATAGAAAGCCCAATGTCGAGGACTCTTTGGCCAGAAACATGTTCAGGAGGTCAAAAGGGGACCTCTGAATAGCTGATTTATCATCAAAAGAATTCTATAACTTTATATAGTTTGAAAAATTTTGAGGACCTTTTGACCACAAATAAGTTCAAAAGGTCAGATATGGACATATATATGGCTTATGAAGCATCAGAAGGAGTATGTATAGAATGCCCAAGTTTCGAATACTCCTTGGCCAGAAAAATTTTCAGTATGTCAAATATGGACTTTTGTCAGGAGAATATAACACATCCGAAGATATCAGTCTGAATGTATTGTATTAATCTTTTAGGACTCTTTGGACAGAAATATGTTCAGTAGGTCAAAAGGGGACCTCTGAATATCTGATTTATCATCAGAAAGAGTATATAACTTTATATAGTTTGAAAACTTTTGAGGACCCTTTGACCAGAAGTAACTTCAAAAGGTCAGATATGGACATCTATATGGCTTTTGAAGCATCAGAGGGAGTCTATGAGTATATATAGAAAGCCCAAGATCGAGGACTATTTGGCGAGAAATATGTTCAGGAGGTCAAAAGGGGCCCCATGAAATACTGATTTATCATCAAAAGGAGTCTATAACTTTATATAGTTTAAAAACTTTTTAGGACCCTTTGACCAAAAATAAGTTCAAAAGGTCAGATATGGACATCTATATTGCTTTTGAAGCGTCAGAGGGAGTCTATGAGTATATATAGAAAGCCCAATATCGAGGACTCTTTGGCCAAAAACATGTTCAGGAGGTCAAAAGGGGACCTCTGAATAGCTGATTTATCGTAAAAAGAATTCTATAACTTTATATAGTTTGAAAAATTTTGAGGACCCTTTGACCAGAAATAAGTTCAAAAGGTCAGATATGGACATCTATATAGATTTTGAAGCATCAGATGGAGTCTATGAGTATATATAGAAAGCCCAAGATCGATGACTCTTTGGCGAGAAATATGTTCAGGAGGTCAAAAGGGGACCTCTGAATAGCTGATTTATCATCAAAAGAATTCTATAACTTTATATAGTTTGAAAAATTTTGAGGACACTTTGACCACAAATAGGTTCAAAAGGTCAGATATGGACATCTATATGGCTTATGAAGCATCAGAGGGAGTCTATGAGTATATATAGAAAACCCAAGATCGAGGACTCTTTGGCCAGAAATATGTTCAAGAGGTCAAAAGGGGACCTCTGAATAGCTGATTTATCATCAAAAGAATTCTATAACTTTATATAGTTTGAAAAATTTTGAGGACCCTTTGACCACAAATAAGTTCAAAAGGTCAGATATGGACATATATATGGCTTATGAAGCATCAGAAGGAGTATGTATAGAAAGCCCAAGTTTCGAATACTCCTTGGCCAGAAAAATATTCAGTATGTCAAATATGGACTTTTGTCAGGAGGATATAACACATCCGAAGATATCAGTCTGAATGTATTGTATTAATCTTTTAGGACTCTTTGGCCAGAAATATGTTCAGTAGGTCAAAAGGGGACCTCTGAATAGCTGATTTATCATCAAAAGAGTATATAACTTTATATAGTTTGAAAACTTTTGAGGACCCTTTGACCAGAAGTAACTTCAAAAGGTCAGATATGGACATCTATATGGCTTATGAAGCATCAGAAGGAGTATGTATAGAAAGCCCAAGTTTCGAATACTCCTTGGCCAGAAAAATATTCAGTATGTCAAATATGGACTTTTGTCAGGAGGATATAACACATCCGAAGATATCAGTCTGAATGTATTGTATTAATCTTTTAGGACTCTTTGGCCAGAAATATGTTCAGTAGGTCAAAAGGGGACCTCTGAATAGCTGATTTATCATCAAAAGAGTATATAACTTTATATAGTTTGAAAACTTTTGAGGACCCTTTGACCAGAAGTAACTTCAAAAGGTCAGATATGGACATCTATATGGCTTTTGAAGCATCAGAGGGAGTCTATGAGTATATATAGAAAGCCCAAGATCGAGGACTCTTTGGCCAGAAATATGTTCAGGAGGTCAAATGACTTCTGAATAGCTGATTTATCATCAAAAGAATTCTATAACTTTATATAGTTTGAAAAATTTTGAGGACACTTCGACCACAAATAGGTTCAAAAGGTCAGATATGGACATCTATATGGCTTATGAAGCATCAGAAAGAGTCTATGAGTATGTATAGAAAGCCCAATATCGAGGACTCTTTGGCCAGAAATATGTTCAGGAGGTCAAAAGAGGACCTCTGAATAGCTGATTTATCATCAGAAAGAGTATATAACTTTATATAGTTTGAAAAATTTCGAGGACCCTTTGACCAGAAATAAGTTTAAAAGGTCAGATATGGACATCTATATAGATTTTGAAGCATCAGAAGGAGTCTATGAGTATATATAGAAAGACCAAGATCGATGACTCTTTGGCGAGAAATATGTTCAGGAGGTCAAAAGGGGACCTCTGAATAGCTGATTTATCATCAAAAGAATTCTATAACTTTATATAGTTTGAAAATTTTTGAGGACCCTTTGACCAGAAATAAGTTTAAAAGGTCAGATATGGACATCTATATAGATTTTGAAGCATCAGAAGGAGTCTATGAGTATATATAGAAAGCCCAAGATCGATGACTCTTTGGCGAGAAATATGTTCAGGAGGTCAAAAGGGGACCTCTGAATAGCTGATTTATCATCAAAAGAATTCTATAACTTTATATAGTTTGAAAAATTTTGAGGACACTTTGACCGCAAATAGGTTCAAAAGGTCAGATATGGACATCTATATGGCTTATGATGCATCAGAAGGAGTCTATGAGTATGTATAGAAAGCCCAAGATCGAGGACTCTTTGGCCAGAAATATGTTCAAGAGGTCAAAAGGGGACCTCTAAATAGCTGATTTATCATCAAAAGAATTCTATAACTTTATATAGTTTGAAAAATTTTGAGGACATTTTGACCACAAATAGGTTCAAAAGGTCAGATATGGACAGATATATGGCTTATGAAGCATCAGAGGGAGTCTATGAGTATATATAGAAAGCCCAAGATCGAGGACTCTTTAGCCAGAAATATGTTCAAGAGGTCAAAAGGGGACCTCTGAATAGCTGATTTATCATCAAAAGAATTCTATAAGTTTATATAGTTTAAAAACTTTTTAGGACCCTTTGACCAGAAATAAGTTCAAAAGGTCAGATATGGACATCTATGTGGCTTTTGAAGCATCAGAGGGAGTCTATGAGTACATATAGAAAGCCCAAGATCGAGGAATCTTTGGCCAGAAATATGTTCAAGAGGTCAAAAGGGGACCTCTGAATAGCTGATTTATCACCAAAAGAATTCTATAACTTTATATAGTTTGAAAAATTTTGAGGACCCTTTGACCACAAATAAGTTCAAAAGGTCAGATATGGACATCTATATGGCTTATGATGCATCAGAAGGAGTCTGTGAGTATGTATAGAAAGCCCAAGATCGAGGACTCTTTGGCCAGAAATATGTTCAGGAGGTCAAAACCTCTGAATAGCTGATTTATCATCAAAAGGATTCTATAACTTTATGTAGTTTGAAAATTTTTGAGGACACTTTGACCACAAATAAGTTCTAAAGGTCAGATATGGACATCTATATGGCTTATGAAGCATCAGAAGGAGTATGTATAGAAAGCCCAAGTTTCGAATACTCCTTGGCCAGGAAAAAATTCAGTATGTCAAATATGGTCTTTTGTCAGGAGGATATAACATCCGAAGATATCAGTCTGAATGTATTGTATTAATCTTTTAGGACTCTTTGGCCAGAAATATGTTCAGTAGGTCAAAAGGGGACCTCTGAATAGCTGATTTATCATCAGAAAGAGTATATAACTTTATATAGTTTGAAAACTTTTGAGGACCCTTTGACCAGAAATAAGTTCAAAAGGTCAGATATGGACATCTATATAGATTTTGAAGCATCAGAGGTAGTCTATGAGTATATATAGAAAGCCCAAGATCAAGGACTCTTTGGCCAGAAATATGTTCAGGAGGTCAAAAGGGGACCTCTGAATAGCTGATTTATCATCAAAAGAATTCTATAACTTCATATAGTTTGAAAAATTTTGAGGACATTTTGACCACAAATAGGTTTAAAAGGTCAGATATGGACATATATATGGCTTATGAAGCATCAGAGGGAGTCTATGAGTATATATAGAAAGCCCAAGATCAAGGACTCTTTGGCGAGAAATATGTTCAGGAGGTCAAAAGGGGACCTCTGAATATCTGATTTATCATCAAAAGAATTCTATAACTTTATATAGTTTGAAACATTTTGAGGACCCTTTGACCACAAATAAGTTCAAAAGGTCAGATATGGACATCTATATGGCTTATGATGCATCAGAAGGAGTCTATGAGTATGTATAGAAAGCCCAAGATCGAGGACTCTTTGGCCAGAAATATGTTCAGGAGGTCAAAACCTCTGAAAAGCTGATTTATCATCAAAAGGATTCTATAGCTTTATATAGTTTAAAACATTTTGAGGACCCTTTGACCAGAAATAAGTTCAAAAGGTCAGATATGGACATCTATATGGCTTATGAAGCATCAGAAAGAGTCTATGAGTATGTATAGAAAGCCCAAGATCAAGGACTCTTTGGCCAGAAATATGTTCAGGAGGTCAAAAGGGGACCTCTGAATAGCTGATTTATCATCAAAAGAATTCTATAACTTTATATAGTTTGAAAATTTTTGAGGACCCTTTGACCAGAAATAAGTTTAAAAGGTCAGATATGGACATCTATATAGATTTTGAAGCATCAGAAGGAGTCTATGAGTATATGTAGAAAGCCCAAGATCGATGACTCTTTGGCGAGAAATATGTTCAGGAGGTCAAAAGGGGACCTCTGAATAGCTGATTTATCATCAAAAGAATTCTATAACTTTATATAGTTTGAAAAATTTTGAGGACACTTTGACCGCAAATAGGTTCAAAAGGTCAGATATGGACATCTATATGGCTTATGATGCATCAGAAGGAGTCTATGAGTATGTATAGAAAGCCCAAGATCGAGGACTCTTTGGCCAGAAATATGTTCAAGAGGTCAAAAGGGGACCTCTAAATAGCTGATTTATCATCAAAAGAATTCTATAACTTTATATAGTTTGAAAAATTTTGAGGACATTTTGACCACAAATAGGTTCAAAAGGTCAGATATGGACAGATATATGGCTTATGAAGCATCAGAGGGAGTCTATGAGTATATATAGAAAGCCCAAGATCGAGGACTCTTTAGCCAGAAATATGTTCAAGAGGTCAAAAGGGGACCTCTGAATAGCTGATTTATCATCAAAAGAATTCTATAAGTTTATATAGTTTAAAAACTTTTTAGGACCCTTTGACCAGAAATAAGTTCAAAAGGTCAGATATGGACATCTATGTGGCTTTTGAAGCATCAGAGGGAGTCTATGAGTACATATAGAAAGCCCAAGATCGAGGAATCTTTGGCCAGAAATATGTTCAAGAGGTCAAAAGGGGACCTCTGAATAGCTGATTTATCACCAAAAGAATTCTATAACTTTATATAGTTTGAAAAATTTTGAGGACCCTTTGACCACAAATAAGTTCAAAAGGTCAGATATGGACATCTATATGGCTTATGATGCATCAGAAGGAGTCTGTGAGTATGTATAGAAAGCCCAAGATCGAGGACTCTTTGGCCAGAAATATGTTCAGGAGGTCAAAACCTCTGAATAGCTGATTTATCATCAAAAGGATTCTATAACTTTATGTAGTTTGAAAATTTTTGAGGACACTTTGACCACAAATAAGTTCTAAAGGTCAGATATGGACATCTATATGGCTTATGAAGCATCAGAAGGAGTATGTATAGAAAGCCCAAGTTTCGAATACTCCTTGGCCAGGAAAAAATTCAGTATGTCAAATATGGTCTTTTGTCAGGAGGATATAACATCCGAAGATATCAGTCTGAATGTATTGTATTAATCTTTTAGGACTCTTTGGCCAGAAATATGTTCAGTAGGTCAAAAGGGGACCTCTGAATAGCTGATTTATCATCAGAAAGAGTATATAACTTTATATAGTTTGAAAACTTTTGAGGACCCTTTGACCAGAAATAAGTTCAAAAGGTCAGATATGGACATCTATATAGATTTTGAAGCATCAGAGGTAGTCTATGAGTATATATAGAAAGCCCAAGATCAAGGACTCTTTGGCCAGAAATATGTTCAGGAGGTCAAAAGGGGACCTCTGAATAGCTGATTTATCATCAAAAGAATTCTATAACTTCATATAGTTTGAAAAATTTTGAGGACATTTTGACCACAAATAGGTTTAAAAGGTCAGATATGGACATATATATGGCTTATGAAGCATCAGAGGGAGTCTATGAGTATATATAGAAAGCCCAAGATCAAGGACTCTTTGGCGAGAAATATGTTCAGGAGGTCAAAAGGGGACCTCTGAATATCTGATTTATCATCAAAAGAATTCTATAACTTTATATAGTTTGAAACATTTTGAGGACCCTTTGACCACAAATAAGTTCAAAAGGTCAGATATGGACATCTATATGGCTTATGATGCATCAGAAGGAGTCTATGAGTATGTATAGAAAGCCCAAGATCGAGGACTCTTTGGCCAGAAATATGTTCAGGAGGTCAAAACCTCTGAAAAGCTGATTTATCATCAAAAGGATTCTATAGCTTTATATAGTTTAAAACATTTTGAGGACCCTTTGACCAGAAATAAGTTCAAAAGGTCAGATATGGACATCTATATGGCTTATGAAGCATCAGAAAGAGTCTATGAGTATGTATAGAAAGCCCAAGATCGAGGACTCTTTGGCCAGAAATATGTTCAGGAGGTCAAAAGGGGACCTCTGAATAGCTGATTTATCATCAAAAGAATTCTATAACTTTATATAGTTTGAAAATTTTTGAGGACCCTTTGACCAGAAATAAGTTTAAAAGGTCAGATATGGACATCTATATAGATTTTGAAGCATCAGAAGGAGTCTATGAGTATATATAGAAAGCCCAAGATCGATGACTCTTTGGCGAGAAATATGTTCAGGAGGTCAAAAGGGGACCTCTGAATAGCTGATTTATCATCAAAAGAATTCTATAACTTTATATAGTTTGAAAAATTTTGAGGACACTTTGACCGCAAATAGGTTCAAAAGGTCAGATATGGACATCTATATGGCTTATGATGCATCAGAAGGAGTCTATGAGTATGTATAGAAAGCCCAAGATCGAGGACTCTTTGGCCAGAAATATGTTCAAGAGGTCAAAAGGGGACCTCTAAATAGCTGATTTATCATCAAAAGAATTCTATAACTTTATATAGTTTGAAAAATTTTGAGGACATTTTGACCACAAATAGGTTCAAAAGGTCAGATATGGACAGATATATGGCTTATGAAGCATCAGAGGGAGTCTATGAGTATATATAGAAAGCCCAAGATCGAGGACTCTTTAGCCAGAAATATGTTCAAGAGGTCAAAAGGGGACCTCTGAATAGCTGATTTATCATCAAAAGAATTCTATAAGTTTATATAGTTTAAAAACTTTTTAGGACCCTTTGACCAGAAATAAGTTCAAAAGGTCAGATATGGACATCTATGTGGCTTTTGAAGCATCAGAGGGAGTCTATGAGTACATATAGAAAGCCCAAGATCGAGGAATCTTTGGCCAGAAATATGTTCAAGAGGTCAAAAGGGGACCTCTGAATAGCTGATTTATCACCAAAAGAATTCTATAACTTTATATAGTTTGAAAAATTTTGAGGACCCTTTGACCACAAATAAGTTCAAAAGGTCAGATATGGACATCTATATGGCTTATGATGCATCAGAAGGAGTCTGTGAGTATGTATAGAAAGCCCAAGATCGAGGACTCTTTGGCCAGAAATATGTTCAGGAGGTCAAAACCTCTGAATAGCTGATTTATCATCAAAAGGATTCTATAACTTTATGTAGTTTGAAAATTTTTGAGGACACTTTGACCACAAATAAGTTCTAAAGGTCAGATATGGACATCTATATGGCTTATGAAGCATCAGAAGGAGTATGTATAGAAAGCCCAAGTTTCGAATACTCCTTGGCCAGGAAAAAATTCAGTATGTCAAATATGGTCTTTTGTCAGGAGGATATAACATCCGAAGATATCAGTCTGAATGTATTGTATTAATCTTTTAGGACTCTTTGGCCAGAAATATGTTCAGTAGGTCAAAAGGGGACCTCTGAATAGCTGATTTATCATCAGAAAGAGTATATAACTTTATATAGTTTGAAAACTTTTGAGGACCCTTTGACCAGAAATAAGTTCAAAAGGTCAGATATGGACATCTATATAGATTTTGAAGCATCAGAGGTAGTCTATGAGTATATATAGAAAGCCCAAGATCAAGGACTCTTTGGCCAGAAATATGTTCAGGAGGTCAAAAGGGGACCTCTGAATAGCTGATTTATCATCAAAAGAATTCTATAACTTCATATAGTTTGAAAAATTTTGAGGACATTTTGACCACAAATAGGTTTAAAAGGTCAGATATGGACATATATATGGCTTATGAAGCATCAGAGGGAGTCTATGAGTATATATAGAAAGCCCAAGATCAAGGACTCTTTGGCCAGAAATATGTTCAGGAGGTCAAAAGGGGACCTCTGAATATCTGATTTATCATCAAAAGAATTCTATAACTTTATATAGTTTGAAACATTTTGAGGACCCTTTGACCACAAATAAGTTCAAAAGGTCAGATATGGACATCTATATGGCTTATGATGCATCAGAAGGAGTCTATGAGTATGTATAGAAAGCCCAAGATCGAGGACTCTTTGGCCAGAAATATGTTCAGGAGGTCAAAACCTCTGAAAAGCTGATTTATCATCAAAAGGATTCTATAGCTTTATATAGTTTAAAACATTTTGAGGACCCTTTGACCAGAAATAAGTTCAAAAGGTCAGATATGGACATCTATATGGCTTATGAAGCATCAGAAAGAGTCTATGAGTATGTATAGAAAGCCCAATATCGAGGACTCTTTGGCCAGAAATATGTTCAGGAGGTCAAAAGGGGACCTCTGAATATCTGATTTATTATCAAAAGAATTCCATAACTTTATATAGTTTGAAACATTTTGAGGACCCTTTGACCAGAAATAACTTCAAAAGGTCAGATATGGACATCTATATGGCTTTTGAAGCATCAGAGGGAGTCTATGAGTATATATAGAAAGCCCAAGATCGAGGACTCTTTGGCGAGAAATATGTTCAGGAGGTCAAATGACTTCTGAATAGCTGATTTATCATCAAAAGAATTCTATAACTTTATATAGTTTGAAAAATTTTGAGGACACTTCGACCACAAATAGGTTCAAAAGGTCAGATATGGACATCTATATGGCTTATGAAGCATCAGAAAGAGTCTATGAGTATGTATAGAAAGCCAATATCGAGGACTCTTTGGCCAGAAACATGTTCAGGAGGTCAAAAGGGGACCTCTGAATAGCTGATTTATCATCAAAAGAATTCTATAACTTTATATAATTTGAAAAATTTTGAGGACCCTTTGACCAAAAATAAGTTCAAAAGGTCAGATATGGACATATATATGGCTTATGAAGCATCAGAAGGAGTATGTATAGAAAGCCCAAGTTTCGAATACTCCTTGGCCAGAAAAATATTCAGTATGTCAAATATGGACTTTTGTCAGGAGGATATAACACATCCGAAGATATCAGTCTGAATGTATTGTATTAATCTTTTAGGACTCTTTGGCCAGAAATATGTTCAGTAGGTCAAAAGGGGACCTCTGAATAGCTGATTCATCATCAGAAAGAGTATATAACTTTATATAGTTTGAAAACTTTTGAGGACCCTTTGACCAGAAGTAACTTCAAAAGGTCAGATATGGACATCTATATGGCTTTTGAAGCATCAGAGGGAGTCTATGAGTATATATAGAAAGCCCAAGATCGAGGACTATTTGGCGAGAAATATGTTCAGGAGGTCAAAAGGGGCCCCATGAAATACTGATTTATCATCAAAAGGAGTCTATAACTTTATATAGTTTAAAAACTTTTTAGGACCCTTTGACCAAAAATAAGTTCAAAAGGTCAGATATGGACATCTATATTGCTTTTGAAGCGTCAGAGGGAGTCTATGAGTATATATAGAAAGCCCAAGATCGAGGACTCTTTGGCCAGAAATATGTTCAGGAGGTCAAAAGGGGACCTCTGAATAGCTGATTTATCATCAGAAAGAGTCTATAAGTTTATATAGTTTAAAAACTTTTTAGGACCCTTTGACCAGAAATAAGTTCAAAAGGTCAGATATGGACATCTATGTGGCTTTTGAAGCATCAGAGGGAGTCTATGAGTATATATAGAAAGCCCAAGAGCGAGGACTCTTTGGTGAGAAATATGTTCAGGAGGTCAAATGACCTCTGAATAGCTGATTTATCATCAAAAGAATTCTATAACTTTATATAGTTTGAAAATTTTTGAGGACACTTTTACCACAAATAAGTTCAAAAGGTCAGATATGGACATATATATGGCTTATGAAGCATCAGAAGGAGTATGTATAGAAAGCCCAAGTTTCGAATACTCCTTGGACCAGAAAAAAATTCATTATGTCAAATATGGTCTTTTGTCAGGAGGATATAACATCCGAAGATATCAGTATGAATGTATTGTATTAATCGTTTAGGACTCTTTAGCCCGAAATATGTTCAGTAGGTCAATAGTGGACCTCTGAATAGCAGATTAATCATCAGAAAGAATCTATAACTTTATATAGTTTGAAAACTTTTGAGGACCCTTTGACCACAAATAAGTTCAAAAGGTCAGATATGGACATCTATATTGCTTTTGAAGCGTCAGAGGGAGTCTATGAGTATATATAGAAAGCCCAAGATCGAGGACTCTTTGGCCAGAAATATGTTCAGGAGGTCAAAAGGGGACCTCTGAATAGCTGATTTATCATCAGAAAGAGTCTATAAGTTTATATAGTTTAAAAACTTTTTAGGACCCTTTGACCAGAAATAAGTTCAAAAGGTCAGATATGGACATCTATGTGGCTTTTGAAGCATCAGAGGGAGTCTATGAGTATATATAGAAAGCCCAAGATCGAGGACTCTTTGGCCAGAAATATGTTCAAGAGGTCAAAAGGGGACCTCTGAATATCTGATTTATCACCAAAAGAATTCTATAACTTTATATAGTTTGAAAATTTTTGAGGACACTTTGACCACAAATAGGTTCAAAAGTTCAGATATGGACATCTATGTGGCTTTTGAAGCATCAGAGGGAGTCTATGAGTATATATAGAAAGCCCAAGATCGAGGACTCTTTGGCCAGAAATATGTTCAGGAGGTCAAATGACTTCTGAATAGCTGATTTATCATCAAAAGAATTCTATAACTTTATATAGTTTGAAAAATTTTGAGGACACTTCGACCACAAATAGGTTCAAAAGGTCAGATATGGACATCTATATGGCTTATGAAGCATCAGAAAGAGTCTATGAGTATGTTAGAAAGCCAATATCGAGGACTCTTTGGCCAGAAACATGTTCAGGAGGTCAAAAGGGGACCTCTGAATAGCTGATTTATCATCAAAAGAATTCTATAACTTTATATAGTTTGAAAAATTTTGAGGACCCTTTGACCAGAAATAAGTTCAAAAGGTCAGATATGGACATCTATATGGCTTTTGAAGCATCAGAGGGAGTCTATGAGTATATATAGAAAGCCAATATCGAGGACTCTTTGGCCAGAAACATGTTCAGGAGGTCAAAAGGGGACCTCTGAATAGCTGATTTATCATCAAAAGAATTCTATAACTTTATATAGTTTGAAAAATTTTGAGGACATTTTGACCACAAATAGGTTCAAAAGGTCAGATATGGACATATATATGGCTTATGAAGCATCAGAAGGAGTATGTATAGAAAGCCCAAGTTTCGAATACTCCTTGGCCAGAAAAATATTCAGTATGTCAAATATGGACTTTTGTCAGGAGGATATAACACATCCGAAGATATCAGTCTGAATGTATTGTATTAATCTTTTAGGACTCTTTGGCCAGAAATATGTTCAGTAGGTCAAAAGGGGACCTCTGAATAGCTGATTTATCATCAGAAAGAGTATATAACTTTATATAGTTTGAAAACTTTTGAGGACCCTTTGACCAGAAGTAACTTCAAAAGGTCAGATATGGACATCTATATGGCTTTTGAAGCATCAGAGGGAGTCTATGAGTATATATAGAAAGCCCAAGATCGAGGACTCTTTGGCAAGAAATATGTTCAGGAGGTCAAATGACTTCTGAATAGCTGATTTATCATTAAAAAAATTCTATAACTTTATATGGTTTGAAAAATTTTGAGGACACTTCGACCACAAATAGGTTCAAAAGGTCAGATATGGACATCTATATGGTTTATGAAGCATCAGATAGAGTCTATGAGTATGTATAGAAAGCCCAATGTCGAGGACTCTTTGGCCAGA
Organism: Scardinius erythrophthalmus; assembly: GCF_964197995.2. Taxonomy (NCBI): domain Eukaryota; kingdom Metazoa; phylum Chordata; class Actinopteri; order Cypriniformes; family Leuciscidae; genus Scardinius; species Scardinius erythrophthalmus. The sequence goes on along the minus strand of NC_138232.1, from coordinate 28,564,983 downwards.
AACATGTTCAGGAGGTCAAAAGGGGACCTCTGAATAGCTGATTTATCATAAAAAGAATTCTATAACTTTATATAGTTTGAAAAATTTTGAGGACCCTTTGACCAGAAATAAGTTCAAAAGGTCAGATATGGACATCTATATAGATTTTGAAGCATCAGAGGGAGTCTATGAGTATATATAGAAAGCCCAAGATCGATGACTCTTTGGCGAGAAATATGTTCAGGAGGTCAAAAGGGGACCTCTGAATAGCTGATTTATCATCAAAAGAATTCTATAACTTTATATAGTTTGAAAAATTTTGAGGACACTTTGACCACAAATAGGTTCAAAAGGTCAGATATGGACATCTATATGGCTTATGGACCATCAGAAAGAGTCTATGAGTATGTATAGAAAGCCCAATATCGAGGACTCTTTGGCCAGAAATATGTTCAGGAGGTCAAAAGGGGACCTCTGAATAGCTGATTTATCATCAAAAGAATTCTATAACTTTATATAGTTTGAAAAATTTTGAGGACACTTTGACCACAAATAGGTTCAAAAGGTCAGATATGGACATCTATATGGCTTATGAACCATCAGAAAGAGTCTATGAGTATGTATAGAAAGCCCAATATCGAGGACTCTTTGGCCAGAAATATGTTCAGGAGGTCAAAAGGGGACCTCTGAATAGCTGATTTATCATCAAAAGAATTCTATAACTTTATATAGTTTGAAAAATTTTGAGGACATTTTGACCACAAATAGGTTCAAAAGGTCAGATATGGACATATATATGGCTTATGAAGCATCAGAGGGAGTCTATGAGTATATATAGAAAGCCCAAGATCGAGGACTCTTTGGCCAGAAATATGTTCAAGAGGTCAAAAGGGGACCTCTGAATAGCTGATTTATCATCAAAAGAATTCTATAACTTTATATAGTTTGAAAAATTTTGAGGACCCTTTGACCACAAATAAGTTCAAAAGGTCAGATATGGACATACATATGGCTTATGAAGCATCAGAGGGAGTCTATGAGTATATATAGAAAGCCCAAGATCGAGGACTCTTTGGCCAGAAATATGTTCAAGAGGTCAAAAGGGGACCTCTGAATAGCTGATTTATCATCAAAAGAATTCTATAACTTTATATAATTTGAAAAATTTTGAGGACCCTTTGACCAAAAATAAGTTCAAAAGGTCAGATATGGACATATATATGGCTTATGAAGCATCAGAAGGAGTATGTATAGAAAGCCCAAGTTTCGAATACTCCTTGGACCAGAAAAAAATTCATTATGTCAAATATGGTCTTTTGTCAGGAGGATATAACATCCGAAGATATCAGTATGAATGTATTGTATTAATCGTTTAGGACTCTTTAGCCCGAAATATGTTCAGTAGGTCAATAGTGGACCTCTGAATAGCAGATTAATCATCAGAAAGAATCTATAACTTTATATAGTTTGAAAACTTTTGAGGACCCTTTGACCACAAATAAGTTCAAAAGGTCAGATATGGACATCTATATTGCTTTTGAAGCGTCAGAGGGAGTCTATGAGTATATATAGAAAGCCCAAGATCGAGGACTCTTTGGCCAGAAATATGTTCAGGAGGTCAAAAGGGGACCTCTGAATAGCTGATTTATCATCAGAAAGAGTCTATAAGTTTATATAGTTTAAAAACTTTTTAGGACCCTTTGACCAGAAATAAGTTCAAAAGGTCAGATATGGACATCTATGTGGCTTTTGAAGCATCAGAGGGAGTCTATGAGTATATATAGAAAGCCCAAGATCGAGGACTCTTTGGCCAGAAATATGTTCAAGAGGTCAAAAGGGGACCTCTGAATATCTGATTTATCACCAAAAGAATTCTATAACTTTATATAGTTTGAAAATTTTTGAGGACACTTTGACCACAAATAGGTTCAAAAGTTCAGATATGGACATCTATGTGGCTTTTGAAGCATCAGAGGGAGTCTATGAGTATATATAGAAAGCCCAAGATCGAGGACTCTTTGGCCAGAAATATGTTCAGGAGGTCAAATGACTTCTGAATAGCTGATTTATCATCAAAAGAATTCTATAACTTTATATAGTTTGAAAAATTTTGAGGACACTTCGACCACAAATAGGTTCAAAAGGTCAGATATGGACATCTATATGGCTTATGAAGCATCAGAAAGAGTCTATGAGTATGTTAGAAAGCCAATATCGAGGACTCTTTGGCCAGAAACATGTTCAGGAGGTCAAAAGGGGACCTCTGAATAGCTGATTTATCATCAAAAGAATTCTATAACTTTATATAGTTTGAAAAATTTTGAGGACCCTTTGACCAGAAATAAGTTCAAAAGGTCAGATATGGACATCTATATGGCTTTTGAAGCATCAGAGGGAGTCTATGAGTATATATAGAAAGCCAATATCGAGGACTCTTTGGCCAGAAACATGTTCAGGAGGTCAAAAGGGGACCTCTGAATAGCTGATTTATCATCAAAAGAATTCTATAACTTTATATAGTTTGAAAAATTTTGAGGACATTTTGACCACAAATAGGTTCAAAAGGTCAGATATGGACATATATATGGCTTATGAAGCATCAGAAGGAGTATGTATAGAAAGCCCAAGTTTCGAATACTCCTTGGCCAGAAAAATATTCAGTATGTCAAATATGGACTTTTGTCAGGAGGATATAACACATCCGAAGATATCAGTCTGAATGTATTGTATTAATCTTTTAGGACTCTTTGGCCAGAAATATGTTCAGTAGGTCAAAAGGGGACCTCTGAATAGCTGATTTATCATCAGAAAGAGTATATAACTTTATATAGTTTGAAAACTTTTGAGGACCCTTTGACCAGAAGTAACTTCAAAAGGTCAGATATGGACATCTATATGGCTTTTGAAGCATCAGAGGGAGTCTATGAGTATATATAGAAAGCCCAAGATCGAGGACTCTTTGGCAAGAAATATGTTCAGGAGGTCAAATGACTTCTGAATAGCTGATTTATCATTAAAAAAATTCTATAACTTTATATGGTTTGAAAAATTTTGAGGACACTTCGACCACAAATAGGTTCAAAAGGTCAGATATGGACATCTATATGGTTTATGAAGCATCAGATAGAGTCTATGAGTATGTATAGAAAGCCCAATGTCGAGGACTCTTTGGCCAGAAACATGTTCAGGAGGTCAAAAGGGGACCTCTGAATAGCTGATTTATCATAAAAAGAATTCTATAACTTTATATAGTTTGAAAAATTTTGAGGACCCTTTGACCAGAAATAAGTTCAAAAGGTCAGATATGGACATCTATATAGATTTTGAAGCATCAGAGGGAGTCTATGAGTATATATAGAAAGCCCAAGATCGATGACTCTTTGGCGAGAAATATGTTCAGGAGGTCAAAAGGGGACCTCTGAATAGCTGATTTATCATCAAAAGAATTCTATAACTTTATATAGTTTGAAAAATTTTGAGGACACTTTGACCACAAATAGGTTCAAAAGGTCAGATATGGACATCTATATGGCTTATGGACCATCAGAAAGAGTCTATGAGTATGTATAGAAAGCCCAATATCGAGGACTCTTTGGCCAGAAATATGTTCAGGAGGTCAAAAGGGGACCTCTGAATAGCTGATTTATCATCAAAAGAATTCTATAACTTTATATAGTTTGAAAAATTTTGAGGACACTTTGACCACAAATAGGTTCAAAAGGTCAGATATGGACATCTATATGGCTTATGAACCATCAGAAAGAGTCTATGAGTATGTATAGAAAGCCCAATATCGAGGACTCTTTGGCCAGAAATATGTTCAGGAGGTCAAAAGGGGACCTCTGAATAGCTGATTTATCATCAAAAGAATTCTATAACTTTATATAGTTTGAAAAATTTTGAGGACATTTTGACCACAAATAGGTTCAAAAGGTCAGATATGGACATATATATGGCTTATGAAGCATCAGAGGGAGTCTATGAGTATATATAGAAAGCCCAAGATCGAGGACTCTTTGGCCAGAAATATGTTCAAGAGGTCAAAAGGGGACCTCTGAATAGCTGATTTATCATCAAAAGAATTCTATAACTTTATATAGTTTGAAAAATTTTGAGGACCCTTTGACCACAAATAAGTTCAAAAGGTCAGATATGGACATACATATGGCTTATGAAGCATCAGAGGGAGTCTATGAGTATATATAGAAAGCCCAAGATCGAGGACTCTTTGGCCAGAAATATGTTCAAGAGGTCAAAAGGGGACCTCTGAATAGCTGATTTATCATCAAAAGAATTCTATAACTTTATATAATTTGAAAAATTTTGAGGACCCTTTGACCAAAAATAAGTTCAAAAGGTCAGATATGGACATATATATGGCTTATGAAGCATCAGAAGGAGTATGTATAGAAAGCCCAAGTTTCGAATACTCCTTGGCCAGAAAAATATTCAGTATGTCAAATATGGACTTTTGTCAGGAGGATATAACACATCCGAAGATATCAGTCTGAATGTATTGTATTAATCTTTTAGGACTCTTTGGCCAGAAATATGTTCAGTAGGTCAAAAGGGGACCTCTGAATAGCTGATTTATCATCAGAAAGAGTATATAACTTTATATAGTTTGAAAAGTTTTGAGGACCCTTTGACCAGAAGTAACTTCAAAAGGTCAGATATGGACATCTATATGGCTTTTGAAGCATCAGAGGGAGTCTATGAGTATATATAGAAAGCCCAAGATCGAGGACTCTTTGGCAAGAAATATGTTCAGGAGGTCAAATGACTTCTGAATAGCTGATTTATCATTAAAAAAATTCTATAACTTTATATGGTTTGAAAAATTTTGAGGACACTTCGACCACAAATAGGTTCAAAAGGTCAGATATGGACATCTATATGGTTTATGAAGCATCAGATAGAGTCTATGAGTATGTATAGAAAGCCCAATGTCGAGGACTCTTTGGCCAGAAACATGTTCAGGAGGTCAAAAGGGGACCTCTGAATAGCTGATTTATCATCAAAAGAATTCTATAACTTTATATAGTTTGAAAAATTTTGAGGACCTTTTGACCACAAATAAGTTCAAAAGGTCAGATATGGACATATATATGGCTTATGAAGCATCAGAAGGAGTATGTATAGAATGCCCAAGTTTCGAATACTCCTTGGCCAGAAAAATTTTCAGTATGTCAAATATGGACTTTTGTCAGGAGAATATAACACATCCGAAGATATCAGTCTGAATGTATTGTATTAATCTTTTAGGACTCTTTGGACAGAAATATGTTCAGTAGGTCAAAAGGGGACCTCTGAATATCTGATTTATCATCAGAAAGAGTATATAACTTTATATAGTTTGAAAACTTTTGAGGACCCTTTGACCAGAAGTAACTTCAAAAGGTCAGATATGGACATCTATATGGCTTTTGAAGCATCAGAGGGAGTCTATGAGTATATATAGAAAGCCCAAGATCGAGGACTATTTGGCGAGAAATATGTTCAGGAGGTCAAAAGGGGCCCCATGAAATACTGATTTATCATCAAAAGGAGTCTATAACTTTATATAGTTTAAAAACTTTTTAGGACCCTTTGACCAAAAATAAGTTCAAAAGGTCAGATATGGACATCTATATTGCTTTTGAAGCGTCAGAGGGAGTCTATGAGTATATATAGAAAGCCCAATATCGAGGACTCTTTGGCCAAAAACATGTTCAGGAGGTCAAAAGGGGACCTCTGAATAGCTGATTTATCGTAAAAAGAATTCTATAACTTTATATAGTTTGAAAAATTTTGAGGACCCTTTGACCAGAAATAAGTTCAAAAGGTCAGATATGGACATCTATATAGATTTTGAAGCATCAGATGGAGTCTATGAGTATATATAGAAAGCCCAAGATCGATGACTCTTTGGCGAGAAATATGTTCAGGAGGTCAAAAGGGGACCTCTGAATAGCTGATTTATCATCAAAAGAATTCTATAACTTTATATAGTTTGAAAAATTTTGAGGACACTTTGACCACAAATAGGTTCAAAAGGTCAGATATGGACATCTATATGGCTTATGGACCATCAGAAAGAGTCTATGAGTATGTATAGAAAGCCCAATATCGAGGACTCTTTGGCCAGAAATATGTTCAGGAGGTCAAAAGGGGACCTCTGAATATCTGATTTATCATCAAAAGAATTCTATAACTTTATATAGTTTGAAACATTTTGAGGACCCTTTGACCACAAATAAGTTCAAAAGGTCAGATATGGACATCTATATGGCTTATGATGCATCAGAAGGAGTCTATGAGTATGTATAGAAAGCCCAAGATCGAGGACTCTTTGGCCAGAAATATGTTCAAGAGGTCAAAAGGGGACCTCTGAATAGCTGATTTTTCATCAAAAGAATTCTATAACTTTATATAGTTTGAAAAATTTTGAGGACATTTTGACCACAAATAGGTTCAAAAGGTCAGATATGGACATATATATGGCTTATGAAGCATCAGAGGGAGTCTATGAGTATATATAGAAAGCCCAAGATCGAGGACTCTTCGGCCAGAAATATGTTCAAGAGGTCAAAAGGGGACCTCTGAATAGCTGATTTATCATCAAAAGAATTCTATAACTTTATATAGTTTGAAAAATTTTGAGGACCATTTGACCACAAATAAGTTCAAAAGGTCAGATATGGACATATATATGGCTCATGAAGCATCAGAAGGAGTATGTATAGAAAGCCCAAGTTTCGAATACTCCTTGGCCAGAAAAATATTCAGTATGTCAAATATGGACTTTTGTCAGGAGGATATAACACATCCGAAGATATCAGTCTGAATGTATTGTATTAATCTTTTAGGACTCTTTGGCCAGAAATATGTTCAGTAGGTCAAAAGGGGACCTCTGAATAGCTGATTTATCATCAGAAAGAGTATATAACTTTATATAGTTTGAAAACTTTTGAGGACCCTTTGACCAGAAGTAACATCAAAAGGTCAGATATGGACATCTATATGGCTTTTGAAGCATCAGAGGGAGTCTATGAGTATATATAGAAAGCCCAAGATCGAGGACTCTTTGGCGAGAAATATGTTCAGGAGGTCAAATGACTTCTGAATAGCTGATTTATCATCAAAAGAATTCTATAACTTTATATAGTTTGAAAAATTTTGAGGACACTTCGACCACAAATAGGTTCAAAAGGTCAGATATGGACATCTATATGGCTTATGAAGCATCAGATAGAGTCTATGAGTATGTATAGAAAGCCCAATATCGAGGACTCTTTGGCCAGAAACATGTTCAGGAGGTCCAAAGGGGACCTCTGAATAGCTGATTTATCATCAAAAGAATTCTATAACTTTATATAGTTTGAAAAATTTTGAGGACATTTTGACCACAAATAGGTTCAAAAGGTCAGATATGGACATATATATGGCTTATGACGCATCAGAGGGAGTCTATGAGTATATATAGAAAGCCCAAGATCGAGGACTCTTTGGCCAGAAATATGTTCAAGAGGTCAAAAGGGGACCTCTGAATAGCTGATTTATCATCAAAAGAATTCTATAACTTTATATAGTTTGAAAAATTTTGAGGACCCTTTGACCACAAATAAGTTCAAAAGGTCAGATATGGACATATATATGGCTTATGAAGCATCAGAAGGAGTATGTATAGAATGCCCAAGTTTCGAATACTCCTTGGCCAGAAAAATTTTCAGTATGTCAAATATGGACTTTTGTCAGGAGAATATAACACATCCGAAGATATCAGTCTGAATGTATTGTATTAATCTTTTAGGACTCTTTGGACAGAAATATGTTCAGTAGGTCAAAAGGGGACCTCTGAATATCTGATTTATCATCAGAAAGAGTATATAACTTTATATAGTTTGAAAACTTTTGAGGACCCTTTGACCAGAAGTAACTTCAAAAGGTCAGATATGGACATCTATATGGCTTTTGAAGCATCAGAGGGAGTCTATGAGTATATATAGAAAGCCCAAGATCGAGGACTATTTGGCGAGAAATATGTTCAGGAGGTCAAAAGGGGCCCCATGAAATACTGATTTATCATCAAAAGGAGTCTATAACTTTATATAGTTTAAAAACTTTTTAGGACCCTTTGACCAAAAATAAGTTCAAAAGGTCAGATATGGACATCTATATTGCTTTTGAAGCGTCAGAGGGAGTCTATGAGTATATATAGAAAGCCCAATATCGAGGACTCTTTGGCCAAAAACATGTTCAGGAGGTCAAAAGGGGACCTCTGAATAGCTGATTTATCGTAAAAAGAATTCTATAACTTTATATAGTTTGAAAAATTTTGAGGACCCTTTGACCAGAAATAAGTTCAAAAGGTCAGATATGGACATCTATATAGATTTTGAAGCATCAGATGGAGTCTATGAGTATATATAGAAAGCCCAAGATCGATGACTCTTTGGCGAGAAATATGTTCAGGAGGTCAAAAGGGGACCTCTGAATAGCTGATTTATCATCAAAAGAATTCTATAACTTTATATAGTTTGAAAAATTTTGAGGACACTTTGACCACAAATAGGTTCAAAAGGTCAGATATGGACATCTATATGGCTTATGGACCATCAGAAAGAGTCTATGAGTATGTATAGAAAGCCCAATATCGAGGACTCTTTGGCCAGAAATATGTTCAGGAGGTCAAAAGGGGACCTCTGAATATCTGATTTATCATCAAAAGAATTCTATAACTTTATATAGTTTGAAACATTTTGAGGACCCTTTGACCACAAATAAGTTCAAAAGGTCAGATATGGACATCTATATGGCTTATGATGCATCAGAAGGAGTCTATGAGTATGTATAGAAAGCCCAAGATCGAGGACTCTTTGGCCAGAAATATGTTCAAGAGGTCAAAAGGGGACCTCTGAATAGCTGATTTTTCATCAAAAGAATTCTATAACTTTATATAGTTTGAAAAATTTTGAGGACATTTTGACCACAAATAGGTTCAAAAGGTCAGATATGGACATATATATGGCTTATGAAGCATCAGAGGGAGTCTATGAGTATATATAGAAAGCCCAAGATCGAGGACTCTTCGGCCAGAAATATGTTCAAGAGGTCAAAAGGGGACCTCTGAATAGCTGATTTATCATCAAAAGAATTCTATAACTTTATATAGTTTGAAAAATTTTGAGGACCATTTGACCACAAATAAGTTCAAAAGGTCAGATATGGACATATATATGGCTCATGAAGCATCAGAAGGAGTATGTATAGAAAGCCCAAGTTTCGAATACTCCTTGGCCAGAAAAATATTCAGTATGTCAAATATGGACTTTTGTCAGGAGGATATAACACATCCGAAGATATCAGTCTGAATGTATTGTATTAATCTTTTAGGACTCTTTGGCCAGAAATATGTTCAGTAGGTCAAAAGGGGACCTCTGAATAGCTGATTTATCATCAGAAAGAGTATATAACTTTATATAGTTTGAAAACTTTTGAGGACCCTTTGACCAGAAGTAACTTCAAAAGGTCAGATATGGACATCTATATGGCTTTTGAAGCATCAGAGGGAGTCTATGAGTATATATAGAAAGCCCAAGATCGAGGACTCTTTGGCGAGAAATATGTTCAGGAGTTCAAATGACTTCTGAATAGCTGATTTATCATCAAAAGAATTCTATAACTTTATATAGTTTGAAAAATTTTGAGGACACTTCGACCACAAATAGGTTCAAAAGGTCAGATATGGACATCTATATGGCTTATGAAGCATCAGAAAGAGTCTATGAGTATATATAGAAAGGCCAAGATCGATGACTCTTTGGCGAGAAATATGTTCAGGAGGTCAAAAGGGGACCTCTGAATAGCTGATTTATCATCAAAAGAATTCTATAACTTTATATAGTTTGAAAAATTTTGAGGACACTTTGACCACAAATAGGTTCAAAAGGTCAGATATGGACATCTATATGGCTTATGAACCATCAGAAAGAGTCTATGAGTATGTATAGAAAGCCCAATATCGAGGACTCTTTGGCCAGAAATATGTTCAGGAGGTCAAAAGGGGACCTCTGAATATCTGATTTATCATCAAAAGAATTCTATAACTTTATATAGTTTGAAAAATTTTGAGGACCCTTTGACCAAAAATAAGTTCAAAAGGTCAGATATGGACATATATATGGCTTATGAAGCATCAGAAGGAGTATGTATAGAAAGCCCAAGTTTCGAATACTCCTTGGTCAGAAAAATATTCAGTATGTCAAATATGGACTTTTGTCAGGAGGATATAACACATCCGAAGATATCAGTCTGAATGTATTGTATTAATCTTTTAGGACTCTTTGGCCAGAAATATGTTCAGTAGGTCAAAAGGGGACCTCTGAATAGCTGATTTATCATCAGAAAGAGTATATAACTTTATATAGTTTGAAAACTTTTGAGGACCCTTTGACCAGAAGTAACATCAAAAGGTCAGATATGGACATCTATATGGCTTTTGAAGCATCAGAGGGAGTCTATGAGTATATATAGAAAGCCCAAGATCGAGGACTCTTTGGCGAGAAATATGTTCAGGAGGTCAAATGACTTCTGAATAGCTGATTTATCATCAAAAGAATTCTATAACTTTATATAGTTTGAACAATTTTGAGGACACTTCGACCACAAATAGGTTCAAAAGGTCAGATATGGACATCTATATGGCCTATGATGCATCAGGAGTCTATGAGTAGAAAGCCCAATATCGAGGACTCTTTGGCCAGAAATATGTTCAGGAGGTCAAAAGGGGACCACTGAATTTCTGATTTATCATCAAAAGAATTCTATAACTTTATATAGTTTGAAACATTTTGAGGACCCTTTGACCACAAATAAGTTCAAAAGGTCAGATATGGACATCTATATGGCTTATGATGCATCAGAAGGAGTATGTATAGAAAGCCCAAGTTTCGAATACTCCTTGTCCAGAAAAATATTCAGTATGTCAAATATGGACTTTTGTCAGGAGGATATAACACATCCGAAGATATCAGTCTGAATGTATTGTATTAATCTTTTAGGACTCTTTGGCCAGAAATATGTTCAGGAGGTCAAAAGGGGACCTCTGAATAGCTGATTTATCATCAAAAGAATTCTATAACTTTATATAGTTTGAAAAATTTTGAGGACCCTTTGACCACAAATAAGTTCAAAAGGTCAGATATGGACATCTATATGGCTTTTGAAGCATCAGAGGGAGTCTATGAGTATATATAGAAAGCCCAAGATCGAGGACTCTTTGGCGAGAAATATGTTCAGGAGGTCAAATGACTTCTGAATAGCTGATTTATCATCAAAAGAATTCTATAACTTTATATAGTTTGAAAAATTTTGAGGACACTTCGACCACAAATAGGTTCAAAAGGTCAGATATGGACATCTATATGGCTTATGAAGCATCAGATAGAGTCTATGAGTATGTATAGAAAGCCCAATATCGAGGACTCTTTGGCCAGAAACATGTTCAGGAGGTCCAAAGGGGACCTCTGAATAGCTGATTTATCATCAAAAGAATTCTATAACTTTATATAGTTTGAAAAATTTTGAGGACATTTTGACCACAAATAGGTTCAAAAGGTCAGATATGGACATATATATGGCTTATGACGCATCAGAGGGAGTCTATGAGTATATATAGAAAGCCCAAGATCGAGGACTCTTTGGCCAGAAATATGTTCAAGAGGTCAAAAGGGGACCTCTGAATAGCTGATTTATCATCAAAAGAATTCTATAACTTTATATAGTTTGAAAAATTTTGAGGACCCTTTGACCACAAATAAGTTCAAAAGGTCAGATATGGACATATATATGGCTTATGAAGCATCAGAAGGAGTATGTATAGAATGCCCAAGTTTCGAATACTCCTTGGCCAGAAAAATTTTCAGTATGTCAAATATGGACTTTTGTCAGGAGAATATAACACATCCGAAGATATCAGTCTGAATGTATTGTATTAATCTTTTAGGACTCTTTGGCCAGAAATATGTTCAGTAGGTCAAAAGGGGACCTCTGAATATCTGATTTATCATCAGAAAGAGTATATAACTTTATATAGTTTGAAAACTTTTGAGGACCCTTTGACCAGAAGTAACTTCAAAAGGTCAGATATGGACATCTATATGGCTTTTGAAGCATCAGAGGGAGTCTATGAGTATATATAGAAAGCCCAAGATCGAGGACTATTTGGCGAGAAATATGTTCAGGAGGTCAAAAGGGGCCCCATGAAATACTGATTTATCATCAAAAGGAGTCTATAACTTTATATAGTTTAAAAACTTTTTAGGACCCTTTGACCAAAAATAAGTTCAAAAGGTCAGATATGGACATCTATATTGCTTTTGAAGCGTCAGAGGGAGTCTATGAGTATATATAGAAAGCCCAATATCGAGGACTCTTTGGCCAAAAACATGTTCAGGAGGTCAAAAGGGGACCTCTGAATAGCTGATTTATCGTAAAAAGAATTCTATAACTTTATATAGTTTGAAAAATTTTGAGGACCCTTTGACCAGAAATAAGTTCAAAAGGTCAGATATGGACATCTATATAGATTTTGAAGCATCAGATGGAGTCTATGAGTATATATAGAAAGCCCAAGATCGATGACTCTTTGGCGAGAAATATGTTCAGGAGGTCAAAAGGGGACCTCTGAATAGCTGATTTATCATCAAAAGAATTCTATAACTTTATATAGTTTGAAAAATTTTGAGGACACTTTGACCACAAATAGGTTCAAAAGGTCAGATATGGACATCTATATGGCTTATGGACCATCAGAAAGAGTCTATGAGTATGTATAGAAAGCCCAATATCGAGGACTCTTTGGCCAGAAATATGTTCAGGAGGTCAAAAGGGGACCTCTGAATATCTGATTTATCATCAAAAGAATTCTATAACTTTATATAGTTTGAAACATTTTGAGGACCCTTTGACCACAAATAAGTTCAAAAGGTCAGATATGGACATCTATATGGCTTATGATGCATCAGAAGGAGTCTATGAGTATGTATAGAAAGCCCAAGATCGAGGACTCTTTGGCCAGAAATATGTTCAAGAGGTCAAAAGGGGACCTCTGAATAGCTGATTTTTCATCAAAAGAATTCTATAACTTTATATAGTTTGAAAAATTTTGAGGACATTTTGACCACAAATAGGTTCAAAAGGTCAGATATGGACATATATATGGCTTATGAAGCATCAGAGGGAGTCTATGAGTATATATAGAAAGCCCAAGATCGAGGACTCTTCGGCCAGAAATATGTTCAAGAGGTCAAAAGGGGACCTCTGAATAGCTGATTTATCATCAAAAGAATTCTATAACTTTATATAGTTTGAAAAATTTTGAGGACCATTTGACCACAAATAAGTTCAAAAGGTCAGATATGGACATATATATGGCTCATGAAGCATCAGAAGGAGTATGTATAGAAAGCCCAAGTTTCGAATACTCCTTGGCCAGAAAAATATTCAGTATGTCAAATATGGACTTTTGTCAGGAGGATATAACACATCCGAAGATATCAGTCTGAATGTATTGTATTAATCTTTTAGGACTCTTTGGCCAGAAATATGTTCAGTAGGTCAAAAGGGGACCTCTGAATAGCTGATTTATCATCAGAAAGAGTATATAACTTTATATAGTTTGAAAACTTTTGAGGACCCTTTGACCAGAAGTAACTTCAAAAGGTCAGATATGGACATCTATATGGCTTTTGAAGCATCAGAGGGAGTCTATGAGTATATATAGAAAGCCCAAGATCGAGGACTCTTTGGCGAGAAATATGTTCAGGAGTTCAAATGACTTCTGAATAGCTGATTTATCATCAAAAGAATTCTATAACTTTATATAGTTTGAAAAATTTTGAGGACACTTCGACCACAAATAGGTTCAAAAGGTCAGATATGGACATCTATATGGCTTATGAAGCATCAGAAAGAGTCTATGAGTATATATAGAAAGGCCAAGATCGATGACTCTTTGGCGAGAAATATGTTCAGGAGGTCAAAAGGGGACCTCTGAATAGCTGATTTATCATCAAAAGAATTCTATAACTTTATATAGTTTGAAAAATTTTGAGGACACTTTGACCACAAATAGGTTCAAAAGGTCAGATATGGACATCTATATGGCTTATGAACCATCAGAAAGAGTCTATGAGTATGTATAGAAAGCCCAATATCGAGGACTCTTTGGCCAGAAATATGTTCAGGAGGTCAAAAGGGGACCTCTGAATATCTGATTTATCATCAAAAGAATTCTATAACTTTATATAGTTTGAAAAATTTTGAGGACCCTTTGACCAAAAATAAGTTCAAAAGGTCAGATATGGACATATATATGGCTTATGAAGCATCAGAAGGAGTATGTATAGAAAGCCCAAGTTTCGAATACTCCTTGGTCAGAAAAATATTCAGTATGTCAAATATGGACTTTTGTCAGGAGGATATAACACATCCGAAGATATCAGTCTGAATGTATTGTATTAATCTTTTAGGACTCTTTGGCCAGAAATATGTTCAGTAGGTCAAAAGGGGACCTCTGAATAGCTGATTTATCATCAGAAAGAGTATATAACTTTATATAGTTTGAAAACTTTTGAGGACCCTTTGACCAGAAGTAACATCAAAAGGTCAGATATGGACATCTATATGGCTTTTGAAGCATCAGAGGGAGTCTATGAGTATATATAGAAAGCCCAAGATCGAGGACTCTTTGGCGAGAAATATGTTCAGGAGGTCAAATGACTTCTGAATAGCTGATTTATCATCAAAAGAATTCTATAACTTTATATAGTTTGAACAATTTTGAGGACATTCGACCACAAATAGGTTCAAAAGGTCAGATATGGACATCTATATGGCCTATGATGCATCAGAAGGAGTCTATGAGTAGAAAGCCCAATATCGAGGACTCTTTGGCCAGAAATATGTTCAGGAGGTCAAAAGGGGACCACTGAATTTCTGATTTATCATCAAAAGAATTCTATAACTTTATATAGTTTGAAACATTTTGAGGACCCTTTGACCACAAATAAGTTCAAAAGGTCAGATATGGACATCTATATGGCTTATGATGCATCAGAAGGAGTATGTATAGAAAGCCCAAGTTTCGAATACTCCTTGTCCAGAAAAATATTCAGTATGTCAAATATGGACTTTTGTCAGGAGGATATAACACATCCGAAGATATCAGTCTGAATGTATTGTATTAATCTTTTAGGACTCTTTGGCCAGAAATATGTTCAGGAGGTCAAAAGGGGACCTCTGAATAGCTGATTTATCATCAAAAGAATTCTATAACTTTATATAGTTTGAAAAATTTTGAGGACCCTTTGACCACAAATAAGTTCAAAAGGTCAGATATGGACATCTATATGGCTTTTGAAGCATCAGAGGGAGTCTATGAGTATATATAGAAAGCCCAAGATCGAGGACTCTTTGGCGAGAAATATGTTCAGGAGGTCAAATGACTTCTGAATAGCTGATTTATCATCAAAAGAATTCTATAACTTTATATAGTTTGAAAAATTTTGAGGACACTTCGACCACAAATAGGTTCAAAAGGTCAGATATGGACATCTATATGGCTTATGAAGCATCAGATAGAGTCTATGAGTATGTATAGAAAGCCCAATATCGAGGACTCTTTGGCCAGAAACATGTTCAGGAGGTCCAAAGGGGACCTCTGAATAGCTGATTTATCATCAAAAGAATTCTATAACTTTATATAGTTTGAAAAATTTTGAGGACATTTTGACCACAAATAGGTTCAAAAGGTCAGATATGGACATATATATGGCTTATGACGCATCAGAGGGAGTCTATGAGTATATATAGAAAGCCCAAGATCGAGGACTCTTTGGCCAGAAATATGTTCAAGAGGTCAAAAGGGGACCTCTGAATAGCTGATTTATCATCAAAAGAATTCTATAACTTTATATAGTTTGAAAAATTTTGAGGACCCTTTGACCACAAATAAGTTCAAAAGGTCAGATATGGACATATATATGGCTTATGAAGCATCAGAAGGAGTATGTATAGAATGCCCAAGTTTCGAATACTCCTTGGCCAGAAAAATTTTCAGTGTGTCAAATATGGACTTTTGTCAGGAGAATATAACACATCCGAAGATATCAGTCTGAATGTATTGTATTAATCTTTTAGGACTCTTTGGCCAGAAATATGTTCAGTAGGTCAAAAGGGGACCTCTGAATATCTGATTTATCATCAGAAAGAGTATATAACTTTATATAGTTTGAAAACTTTTGAGGACCCTTTGACCAGAAGTAACTTCAAAAGGTCAGATATGGACATCTATATGGCTTTTGAAGCATCAGAGGGAGTCTATGAGTATATATAGAAAGCCCAAGATCGAGGACTCTTTGGCGAGAAATATGTTCAGGAGGTCAAATGACTTCTGAATAGCTGATTTATCATCAAAAGAATTATATAACTTTATATAGTTTGAAAAATTTTGAGGACACTTCGACCACAAATAGGTTCAAAAGGTCAGATATGGACATCTATATGGCTTATGAAGCATCAGAAAGAGTCTATGAGTATATATAGAAAGCCCAAGATCGATGACTCTTTGGCGAGAAATATGTTCAGGAGGTCAAAAGGGGACCTCTGAATATCTGATTTATCATCAAAAGAATTCTATAACTTTATATAGTTTGAAAAATTTTGAGGACCCTTTGACCACAAATAAGTTCAAAAGGTCAGATATGGACATATATATGGCTTATGAAGCATCAGAAGGAGTATGTATAGAAAGCCCAAGTTTCGAATTCTCCTTGGCCAGAAAAATATTCAGTATGTCAAATATGGACTTTTGTCAGGAGGATATAACACATCCGAAGATATCAGTCTGAATGTATTGTATTAATCTTTTAGGACTCTTTGGCCAGAAATATGTTCAGTAGGTCAAAAGGGGACCTCTGAATAGCTGATTTATCATCAGAAAGAGTATATAACTTTATATAGTTTGAAAACTTTTGAGGACCCTTTGACCAGAAGTAACATCAAAAGGTCAGATATGGACATCTATATGGCTTTTGAAGCATCAGAGGGAGTCTATGAGTATATATAGAAAGCCCAAGATCGAGGACTCTTTGGCGAGAAATATGTTCAGGAGGTCAAATGACTTCTGAATAGCTGATTTATCATCAAAAGAATTCTATAACTTTATATAGTTTGATCAATTTTGAGGACATTCGACCACAAATAGGTTCAAAAGGTCAGATATGGACATCTATATGGCCTATGATGCATCAGAAGGAGTCTATGAGTAGAAAGCCCAATATCGAGGACTCTTTGGCCAGAAATATGTTCAGGAGGTCAAAAGGGGACCACTGAATTTCTGATTTATCATCAAAAGAATTCTATAACTTTATATAGTTTGAAACATTTTGAGGACCCTTTGACCACAAATAAGTTCAAAAGGTCAGATATGGACATCTATATGGCTTATGATGCATCAGAAGGAGTATGTATAGAAAGCCCAAGTTTCGAATACTCCTTGTCCAGAAAAATATTCAGTATGTCAAATATGGACTTTTGTCAGGAGGATATAACACATCCGAAGATATCAGTCTGAATGTATTGTATTAATCTTTTAGGACTCTTTGGCCAGAAATATGTTCAGGAGGTCAAAAGGGGACCTCTGAATAGCTGATTTATCATCAAAAGAATTCTATAACTTTATATAGTTTGAAAAATTTTGAGGACCCTTTGACCACAAATAAGTTCAAAAGGTCAGATATGGACATCTATATGGCTTTTGAAGCATCAGAGGGAGTCTATGAGTATATATAGAAAGCCCAAGATCGAGGACTCTTTGGCGAGAAATATGTTCAGGAGGTCAAATGACTTCTGAATAGCTGATTTATCATCAAAAGAATTCTATAACTTTATATAGTTTGAAAAATTTTGAGGACACTTCGACCACAAATAGGTTCAAAAGGTCAGATATGGACATCTATATGGCTTATGAAGCATCAGATAGAGTCTATGAGTATGTATAGAAAGCCCAATATCGAGGACTCTTTGGCCAGAAACATGTTCAGGAGGTCCAAAGGGGACCTCTGAATAGCTGATTTATCATCAAAAGAATTCTATAACTTTATATAGTTTGAAAAATTTTGAGGACATTTTGACCACAAATAGGTTCAAAAGGTCAGATATGGACATATATATGGCTTATGACGCATCAGAGGGAGTCTATGAGTATATATAGAAAGCCCAAGATCGAGGACTCTTTGGCCAGAAATATGTTCAAGAGGTCAAAAGGGGACCTCTGAATAGCTGATTTATCATCAAAAGAATTCTATAACTTTATATAGTTTGAAAAATTTTGAGGACCCTTTGACCACAAATAAGTTCAAAAGGTCAGATATGGACATATATATGGCTTATGAAGCATCAGAAGGAGTATGTATAGAATGCCCAAGTTTCGAATACTCCTTGGCCAGAAAAATTTTCAGTGTGTCAAATATGGACTTTTGTCAGGAGAATATAACACATCCGAAGATATCAGTCTGAATGTATTGTATTAATCTTTTAGGACTCTTTGGCCAGAAATATGTTCAGTAGGTCAAAAGGGGACCTCTGAATATCTGATTTATCATCAGAAAGAGTATATAACTTTATATAGTTTGAAAACTTTTGAGGACCCTTTGACCAGAAGTAACTTCAAAAGGTCAGATATGGACATCTATATGGCTTTTGAAGCATCAGAGAGGGAGTCTATGAGTATATATAGAAAGCCCAAGATCGAGGACTCTTTGGCGAGAAATATGTTCAGGAGGTCAAATGACTTCTGAATAGCTGATTTATCATCAAAAGAATTATATAACTTTATATAGTTTGAAAAATTTTGAGGACACTTCGACCACAAATAGGTTCAAAAGGTCAGATATGGACATCTATATGGCTTATGAAGCATCAGAAAGAGTCTATGAGTATATATAGAAAGCCCAAGATCGATGACTCTTTGGCGAGAAATATGTTCAGGAGGTCAAAAGGGGACCTCTGAATATCTGATTTATCATCAAAAGAATTCTATAACTTTATATAGTTTGAAAAATTTTGAGGACCCTTTGACCACAAATAAGTTCAAAAGGTCAGATATGGACATATATATGGCTTATGAAGCATCAGAAGGAGTATGTATAGAAAGCCCAAGTTTCGAATTCTCCTTGGCCAGAAAAATATTCAGTATGTCAAATATGGACTTTTGTCAGGAGGATATAACACATCCGAAGATATCAGTCTGAATGTATTGTATTAATCTTTTAGGACTCTTTGGCCAGAAATATGTTCAGTAGGTCAAAAGGGGACCTCTGAATATCTGATTTATCATCAGAAAGAGTATATAACTTTATATAGTTTGAAAACTTTTGAGGACCCTTTGACCAGAAGTAACTTCAAAAGGTCAGATATGGACATCTATATGGCTTTTGAAGCATCAGAGGGAGTCTATGAGTATATATAGAAAGCCCAAGATCGAGGACTCTTTGGCGAGAAATATGTTCAGGAGGTCAAATGACTTCTGAATAGCTGATTTATCATCAAAAGAATTATATAACTTTATATAGTTTGAAAAATTTTGAGGACACTTCGACCACAAATAGGTTCAAAAGGTCAGATATGGACATCTATATGGCTTATGAAGCATCAGAAAGAGTCTATGAGTATATATAGAAAGCCCAAGATCGATGACTCTTTGGCGAGAAATATGTTCAGGAGGTCAAAAGGGGACCTCTGAATATCTGATTTATCATCAAAAGAATTCTATAACTTTATATAGTTTGAAAAATTTTGAGGACCCTTTGACCACAAATAAGTTCAAAAGGTCAGATATGGACATATATATGGCTTATGAAGCATCAGAAGGAGTATGTATAGAAAGCCCAAGTTTCGAATACTCCTTGGCCAGAAAAATATTCAGTATGTCAAATATGGACTTTTGTCAGGAGGATATAACATCCGAAGATATCAGTCTGAATGTATGGTATTAATCTTTTAGGACTCTTTGGACAGAAATATGTTCAGTAGGTCAAAAGGGGACCTCTGAATAGCTGATTTATCATCAAAAGAATTCTATAACTTTATATAGTTTGAAAACTTTTGAGGACCCTTTGACCAAAAATAAGTTCAAAAGGTCAGATATGGACATATATATGGCTTATGAAGCATCAGAAGGAGTATGTATAGAAAGCCCAAGTTTCGAATACTCCTTGGCCAGAAAAATATTCAGTATGTCAAATATGGACTTTTGTCAGGAGGATATAACACATCTGAAGATATCAGTCTGAATGTATTGTATTAATCTTTTAGGACTCTTTGGCCAGAAATATGTTCAGTAGGTCAAAAGGGGACCTCTGAATAGCTGATTTATCATCAGAAAGAGTATATAACTTTATATAGTTTGAAAACTTTTGAGGACCCTTTGACCAGAAGTAACTTCAAAAGGTCAGATATGGACATCTATATGGCTTTTGAAGCATCAGAGGGAGTCTATGAGTATATATAGAAAGCCCAAGATCGAGGACTCTTTGGCGAGAAATATGTTCAGGAGGTCAAATGACTTCTGAATAGCTGATTTATCATCAAAAGAATTCTATAACTTTATATAGTTTGATCAATTTTGAGGACATTCGACCACAAATAGGTTCAAAAGGTCAGATATGGACATCTATATGGCCTATGATGCATCAGAAGGAGTCTATGAGTAGAAAGCCCAATATCGAGGACTCTTTGGCCAGAAATATGTTCAGGAGGTCAAAAGGGGACCACTGAATTTCTGATTTATCATCAAAAGAATTCTATAACTTTATATAGTTTGAAACATTTTGAGGACCCTTTGACCACAAATAAGTTCAAAAGGTCAGATATGGACATCTATATGGCTTATGATGCATCAGAAGGAGTATGTATAGAAAGCCCAAGTTTCGAATACTCCTTGTCCAGAAAAATATTCAGTATGTCAAATATGGACTTTTGTCAGGAGGATATAACACATCCGAAGATATCAGTCTGAATGTATTGTATTAATCTTTTAGGACTCTTTGGCCAGAAATATGTTCAGGAGGTCAAAAGGGGACCTCTGAATAGCTGATTTATCATCAAAAGAATTCTATAACTTTATATAGTTTGAAAAATTTTGAGGACCCTTTGACCACAAATAAGTTCAAAAGGTCAGATATGGACATCTATATGGCTTTTGAAGCATCAGAGGGAGTCTATGAGTATATATAGAAAGCCCAAGATCGAGGACTCTTTGGCGAGAAATATGTTCAGGAGGTCAAATGACTTCTGAATAGCTGATTTATCATCAAAAGAATTCTATAACTTTATATAGTTTGAAAAATTTTGAGGACACTTCGACCACAAATAGGTTCAAAAGGTCAGATATGGACATCTATATGGCTTATGAAGCATCAGATAGAGTCTATGAGTATGTATAGAAAGCCCAATATCGAGGACTCTTTGGCCAGAAACATGTTCAGGAGGTCCAAAGGGGACCTCTGAATAGCTGATTTATCATCAAAAGAATTCTATAACTTTATATAGTTTGAAAAATTTTGAGGACATTTTGACCACAAATAGGTTCAAAAGGTCAGATATGGACATATATATGGCTTATGACGCATCAGAGGGAGTCTATGAGTATATATAGAAAGCCCAAGATCGAGGACTCTTTGGCCAGAAATATGTTCAAGAGGTCAAAAGGGGACCTCTGAATAGCTGATTTATCATCAAAAGAATTCTATAACTTTATATAGTTTGAAAAATTTTGAGGACCCTTTGACCACAAATAAGTTCAAAAGGTCAGATATGGACATATATATGGCTTATGAAGCATCAGAAGGAGTATGTATAGAATGCCCAAGTTTCGAATACTCCTTGGCCAGAAAAATTTTCAGTGTGTCAAATATGGACTTTTGTCAGGAGAATATAACACATCCGAAGATATCAGTCTGAATGTATTGTATTAATCTTTTAGGACTCTTTGGCCAGAAATATGTTCAGTAGGTCAAAAGGGGACCTCTGAATATCTGATTTATCATCAGAAAGAGTATATAACTTTATATAGTTTGAAAACTTTTGAGGACCCTTTGACCAGAAGTAACTTCAAAAGGTCAGATATGGACATCTATATGGCTTTTGAAGCATCAGAGAGGGAGTCTATGAGTATATATAGAAAGCCCAAGATCGAGGACTCTTTGGCGAGAAATATGTTCAGGAGGTCAAATGACTTCTGAATAGCTGATTTATCATCAAAAGAATTATATAACTTTATATAGTTTGAAAAATTTTGAGGACACTTCGACCACAAATAGGTTCAAAAGGTCAGATATGGACATCTATATGGCTTATGAAGCATCAGAAAGAGTCTATGAGTATATATAGAAAGCCCAAGATCGATGACTCTTTGGCGAGAAATATGTTCAGGAGGTCAAAAGGGGACCTCTGAATATCTGATTTATCATCAAAAGAATTCTATAACTTTATATAGTTTGAAAAATTTTGAGGACCCTTTGACCACAAATAAGTTCAAAAGGTCAGATATGGACATATATATGGCTTATGAAGCATCAGAAGGAGTATGTATAGAAAGCCCAAGTTTCGAATTCTCCTTGGCCAGAAAAATATTCAGTATGTCAAATATGGACTTTTGTCAGGAGGATATAACACATCCGAAGATATCAGTCTGAATGTATTGTATTAATCTTTTAGGACTCTTTGGCCAGAAATATGTTCAGTAGGTCAAAAGGGGACCTCTGAATATCTGATTTATCATCAGAAAGAGTATATAACTTTATATAGTTTGAAAACTTTTGAGGACCCTTTGACCAGAAGTAACTTCAAAAGGTCAGATATGGACATCTATATGGCTTTTGAAGCATCAGAGGGAGTCTATGAGTATATATAGAAAGCCCAAGATCGAGGACTCTTTGGCGAGAAATATGTTCAGGAGGTCAAATGACTTCTGAATAGCTGATTTATCATCAAAAGAATTATATAACTTTATATAGTTTGAAAAATTTTGAGGACACTTCGACCACAAATAGGTTCAAAAGGTCAGATATGGACATCTATATGGCTTATGAAGCATCAGAAAGAGTCTATGAGTATATATAGAAAGCCCAAGATCGATGACTCTTTGGCGAGAAATATGTTCAGGAGGTCAAAAGGGGACCTCTGAATATCTGATTTATCATCAAAAGAATTCTATAACTTTATATAGTTTGAAAAATTTTGAGGACCCTTTGACCACAAATAAGTTCAAAAGGTCAGATATGGACATATATATGGCTTATGAAGCATCAGAAGGAGTATGTATAGAAAGCCCAAGTTTCGAATACTCCTTGGCCAGAAAAATATTCAGTATGTCAAATATGGACTTTTGTCAGGAGGATATAACATCCGAAGATATCAGTCTGAATGTATGGTATTAATCTTTTAGGACTCTTTGGACAGAAATATGTTCAGTAGGTCAAAAGGGGACCTCTGAATAGCTGATTTATCATCAAAAGAATTCTATAACTTTATATAGTTTGAAAACTTTTGAGGACCCTTTGACCAAAAATAAGTTCAAAAGGTCAGATATGGACATATATATGGCTTATGAAGCATCAGAAGGAGTATGTATAGAAAGCCCAAGTTTCGAATACTCCTTGGCCAGAAAAATATTCAGTATGTCAAATATGGACTTTTGTCAGGAGGATATAACACATCTGAAGATATCAGTCTGAATGTATTGTATTAATCTTTTAGGACTCTTTGGCCAGAAATATGTTCAGTAGGTCAAAAGGGGACCTCTGAATAGCTGATTTATCATCAGAAAGAGTATATAACTTTATATAGTTTGAAAACTTTTGAGGACCCTTTGACCAGAAGTAACTTCAAAAGGTCAGATATGGACATCTATATGGCTTTTGAAGCATCAGAGGGAGTCTATGAGTATATATAGAAAGCCCAAGATCGAGGACTCTTTGGCGAGAAATATGTTCAGGAGGTCAAATGACTTCTGAATAGCTGATTTATCATCAAAAGAATTATATAACTTTATATAGTTTGAAAAATTTTGAGGACACTTCGACCACAAATAGGTTCAAAAGGTCAGATATGGACATCTATATGGCTTATGAAGCATCAGAAAGAGTCTATGAGTATATATAGAAAGGCCAAGATCGATGACTCTTTGGCGAGAAATATGTTCAGGAGGTCAAAAGGGGACCTCTGAATAGCTGATTTATCATCAAAAGAATTCTATAACTTTATATAGTTTGAAAAATTTTGAGGACACTTTGACCACAAATAGGTTCAAAAGGTCAGATATGGACATCTATATGGCTTATGAACCATCAGAAAGAGTCTATGAGTATGTATAGAAAGCCCAATATCGAGGACTCTTTGGCCAGAAATATGTTCAGGAGGTCAAAAGGGGACCTCTGAATATCTGATTTATCATCAAAAGAATTCTATAACTTTATATAGTTTGAAAAATTTTGAGGACCCTTTGACCAAAAATAAGTTCAAAAGGTCAGATATGGACATATATATGGCTTATGAAGCATCAGAAGGAGTATGTATAGAAAGCCCAAGTTTCGAATACTCCTTGGTCAGAAAAATATTCAGTATGTCAAATATGGACTTTTGTCAGGAGGATATAACACATCCGAAGATATCAGTCTGAATGTATTGTATTAATCTTTTAGGACTCTTTGGCCAGAAATATGTTCAGTAGGTCAAAAGGGGACCTCTGAATAGCTGATTTATCATCAGAAAGAGTATATAACTTTATATAGTTTGAAAACTTTTGAGGACCCTTTGACCAGAAGTAACATCAAAAGGTCAGATATGGACATCTATATGGCTTTTGAAGCATCAGAGGGAGTCTATGAGTATATATAGAAAGCCCAAGATCGAGGACTCTTTGGCGAGAAATATGTTCAGGAGGTCAAATGACTTCTGAATAGCTGATTTATCATCAAAAGAATTCTATAACTTTATATAGTTTGAACAATTTTGAGGACATTCGACCACAAATAGGTTCAAAAGGTCAGATATGGACATCTATATGGCCTATGATGCATCAGAAGGAGTCTATGAGTAGAAAGCCCAATATCGAGGACTCTTTGGCCAGAAATATGTTCAGGAGGTCAAAAGGGGACCACTGAATTTCTGATTTATCATCAAAAGAATTCTATAACTTTATATAGTTTGAAACATTTTGAGGACCCTTTGACCACAAATAAGTTCAAAAGGTCAGATATGGACATCTATATGGCTTATGATGCATCAGAAGGAGTATGTATAGAAAGCCCAAGTTTCGAATACTCCTTGTCCAGAAAAATATTCAGTATGTCAAATATGGACTTTTGTCAGGAGGATATAACACATCCGAAGATATCAGTCTGAATGTATTGTATTAATCTTTTAGGACTCTTTGGCCAGAAATATGTTCAGGAGGTCAAAAGGGGACCTCTGAATAGCTGATTTATCATCAAAAGAATTCTATAACTTTATATAGTTTGAAAAATTTTGAGGACCCTTTGACCACAAATAAGTTCAAAAGGTCAGATATGGACATCTATATGGCTTTTGAAGCATCAGAGGGAGTCTATGAGTATATATAGAAAGCCCAAGATCGAGGACTCTTTGGCGAGAAATATGTTCAGGAGGTCAAATGACTTCTGAATAGCTGATTTATCATCAAAAGAATTCTATAACTTTATATAGTTTGAAAAATTTTGAGGACACTTCGACCACAAATAGGTTCAAAAGGTCAGATATGGACATCTATATGGCTTATGAAGCATCAGATAGAGTCTATGAGTATGTATAGAAAGCCCAATATCGAGGACTCTTTGGCCAGAAACATGTTCAGGAGGTCCAAAGGGGACCTCTGAATAGCTGATTTATCATCAAAAGAATTCTATAACTTTATATAGTTTGAAAAATTTTGAGGACATTTTGACCACAAATAGGTTCAAAAGGTCAGATATGGACATATATATGGCTTATGACGCATCAGAGGGAGTCTATGAGTATATATAGAAAGCCCAAGATCGAGGACTCTTTGGCCAGAAATATGTTCAAGAGGTCAAAAGGGGACCTCTGAATAGCTGATTTATCATCAAAAGAATTCTATAACTTTATATAGTTTGAAAAATTTTGAGGACCCTTTGACCACAAATAAGTTCAAAAGGTCAGATATGGACATATATATGGCTTATGAAGCATCAGAAGGAGTATGTATAGAATGCCCAAGTTTCGAATACTCCTTGGCCAGAAAAATTTTCAGTGTGTCAAATATGGACTTTTGTCAGGAGAATATAACACATCCGAAGATATCAGTCTGAATGTATTGTATTAATCTTTTAGGACTCTTTGGCCAGAAATATGTTCAGTAGGTCAAAAGGGGACCTCTGAATATCTGATTTATCATCAGAAAGAGTATATAACTTTATATAGTTTGAAAACTTTTGAGGACCCTTTGACCAGAAGTAACTTCAAAAGGTCAGATATGGACATCTATATGGCTTTTGAAGCATCAGAGGGAGTCTATGAGTATATATAGAAAGCCCAAGATCGAGGACTCTTTGGCGAGAAATATGTTCAGGAGGTCAAATGACTTCTGAATAGCTGATTTATCATCAAAAGAATTATATAACTTTATATAGTTTGAAAAATTTTGAGGACACTTCGACCACAAATAGGTTCAAAAGGTCAGATATGGACATCTATATGGCTTATGAAGCATCAGAAAGAGTCTATGAGTATATATAGAAAGCCCAAGATCGATGACTCTTTGGCGAGAAATATGTTCAGGAGGTCAAAAGGGGACCTCTGAATATCTGATTTATCATCAAAAGAATTCTATAACTTTATATAGTTTGAAAAATTTTGAGGACCCTTTGACCACAAATAAGTTCAAAAGGTCAGATATGGACATATATATGGCTTATGAAGCATCAGAAGGAGTATGTATAGAAAGCCCAAGTTTCGAATTCTCCTTGGCCAGAAAAATATTCAGTATGTCAAATATGGACTTTTGTCAGGAGGATATAACACATCCGAAGATATCAGTCTGAATGTATTGTATTAATCTTTTAGGACTCTTTGGCCAGAAATATGTTCAGTAGGTCAAAAGGGGACCTCTGAATAGCTGATTTATCATCAGAAAGAGTATATAACTTTATATAGTTTGAAAACTTTTGAGGACCCTTTGACCAGAAGTAACATCAAAAGGTCAGATATGGACATCTATATGGCTTTTGAAGCATCAGAGGGAGTCTATGAGTATATATAGAAAGCCCAAGATCGAGGACTCTTTGGCGAGAAATATGTTCAGGAGGTCAAATGACTTCTGAATAGCTGATTTATCATCAAAAGAATTCTATAACTTTATATAGTTTGATCAATTTTGAGGACATTCGACCACAAATAGGTTCAAAAGGTCAGATATGGACATCTATATGGCCTATGATGCATCAGAAGGAGTCTATGAGTAGAAAGCCCAATATCGAGGACTCTTTGGCCAGAAATATGTTCAGGAGGTCAAAAGGGGACCACTGAATTTCTGATTTATCATCAAAAGAATTCTATAACTTTATATAGTTTGAAACATTTTGAGGACCCTTTGACCACAAATAAGTTCAAAAGGTCAGATATGGACATCTATATGGCTTATGATGCATCAGAAGGAGTATGTATAGAAAGCCCAAGTTTCGAATACTCCTTGTCCAGAAAAATATTCAGTATGTCAAATATGGACTTTTGTCAGGAGGATATAACACATCCGAAGATATCAGTCTGAATGTATTGTATTAATCTTTTAGGACTCTTTGGCCAGAAATATGTTCAGGAGGTCAAAAGGGGACCTCTGAATAGCTGATTTATCATCAAAAGAATTCTATAACTTTATATAGTTTGAAAAATTTTGAGGACCCTTTGACCACAAATAAGTTCAAAAGGTCAGATATGGACATCTATATGGCTTTTGAAGCATCAGAGGGAGTCTATGAGTATATATAGAAAGCCCAAGATCGAGGACTCTTTGGCGAGAAATATGTTCAGGAGGTCAAATGACTTCTGAATAGCTGATTTATCATCAAAAGAATTCTATAACTTTATATAGTTTGAAAAATTTTGAGGACACTTCGACCACAAATAGGTTCAAAAGGTCAGATATGGACATCTATATGGCTTATGAAGCATCAGATAGAGTCTATGAGTATGTATAGAAAGCCCAATATCGAGGACTCTTTGGCCAGAAACATGTTCAGGAGGTCCAAAGGGGACCTCTGAATAGCTGATTTATCATCAAAAGAATTCTATAACTTTATATAGTTTGAAAAATTTTGAGGACATTTTGACCACAAATAGGTTCAAAAGGTCAGATATGGACATATATATGGCTTATGACGCATCAGAGGGAGTCTATGAGTATATATAGAAAGCCCAAGATCGAGGACTCTTTGGCCAGAAATATGTTCAAGAGGTCAAAAGGGGACCTCTGAATAGCTGATTTATCATCAAAAGAATTCTATAACTTTATATAGTTTGAAAAATTTTGAGGACCCTTTGACCACAAATAAGTTCAAAAGGTCAGATATGGACATATATATGGCTTATGAAGCATCAGAAGGAGTATGTATAGAATGCCCAAGTTTCGAATACTCCTTGGCCAGAAAAATTTTCAGTGTGTCAAATATGGACTTTTGTCAGGAGAATATAACACATCCGAAGATATCAGTCTGAATGTATTGTATTAATCTTTTAGGACTCTTTGGCCAGAAATATGTTCAGTAGGTCAAAAGGGGACCTCTGAATATCTGATTTATCATCAGAAAGAGTATATAACTTTATATAGTTTGAAAACTTTTGAGGACCCTTTGACCAGAAGTAACTTCAAAAGGTCAGATATGGACATCTATATGGCTTTTGAAGCATCAGAGAGGGAGTCTATGAGTATATATAGAAAGCCCAAGATCGAGGACTCTTTGGCGAGAAATATGTTCAGGAGGTCAAATGACTTCTGAATAGCTGATTTATCATCAAAAGAATTATATAACTTTATATAGTTTGAAAAATTTTGAGGACACTTCGACCACAAATAGGTTCAAAAGGTCAGATATGGACATCTATATGGCTTATGAAGCATCAGAAAGAGTCTATGAGTATATATAGAAAGCCCAAGATCGATGACTCTTTGGCGAGAAATATGTTCAGGAGGTCAAAAGGGGACCTCTGAATATCTGATTTATCATCAAAAGAATTCTATAACTTTATATAGTTTGAAAAATTTTGAGGACCCTTTGACCACAAATAAGTTCAAAAGGTCAGATATGGACATATATATGGCTTATGAAGCATCAGAAGGAGTATGTATAGAAAGCCCAAGTTTCGAATTCTCCTTGGCCAGAAAAATATTCAGTATGTCAAATATGGACTTTTGTCAGGAGGATATAACACATCCGAAGATATCAGTCTGAATGTATTGTATTAATCTTTTAGGACTCTTTGGCCAGAAATATGTTCAGTAGGTCAAAAGGGGACCTCTGAATATCTGATTTATCATCAGAAAGAGTATATAACTTTATATAGTTTGAAAACTTTTGAGGACCCTTTGACCAGAAGTAACTTCAAAAGGTCAGATATGGACATCTATATGGCTTTTGAAGCATCAGAGGGAGTCTATGAGTATATATAGAAAGCCCAAGATCGAGGACTCTTTGGCGAGAAATATGTTCAGGAGGTCAAATGACTTCTGAATAGCTGATTTATCATCAAAAGAATTATATAACTTTATATAGTTTGAAAAATTTTGAGGACACTTCGACCACAAATAGGTTCAAAAGGTCAGATATGGACATCTATATGGCTTATGAAGCATCAGAAAGAGTCTATGAGTATATATAGAAAGCCCAAGATCGATGACTCTTTGGCGAGAAATATGTTCAGGAGGTCAAAAGGGGACCTCTGAATATCTGATTTATCATCAAAAGAATTCTATAACTTTATATAGTTTGAAAAATTTTGAGGACCCTTTGACCACAAATAAGTTCAAAAGGTCAGATATGGACATATATATGGCTTATGAAGCATCAGAAGGAGTATGTATAGAAAGCCCAAGTTTCGAATACTCCTTGGCCAGAAAAATATTCAGTATGTCAAATATGGACTTTTGTCAGGAGGATATAACATCCGAAGATATCAGTCTGAATGTATGGTATTAATCTTTTAGGACTCTTTGGACAGAAATATGTTCAGTAGGTCAAAAGGGGACCTCTGAATAGCTGATTTATCATCAAAAGAATTCTATAACTTTATATAGTTTGAAAACTTTTGAGGACCCTTTGACCAAAAATAAGTTCAAAAGGTCAGATATGGACATATATATGGCTTATGAAGCATCAGAAGGAGTATGTATAGAAAGCCCAAGTTTCGAATACTCCTTGGCCAGAAAAATATTCAGTATGTCAAATATGGACTTTTGTCAGGAGGATATAACACATCTGAAGATATCAGTCTGAATGTATTGTATTAATCTTTTAGGACTCTTTGGCCAGAAATATGTTCAGTAGGTCAAAAGGGGACCTCTGAATAGCTGATTTATCATCAGAAAGAGTATATAACTTTATATAGTTTGAAAACTTTTGAGGACCCTTTGACCAGAAGTAACTTCAAAAGGTCAGATATGGACATCTATATGGCTTTTGAAGCATCAGAGGGAGTCTATGAGTATATATAGAAAGCCCAAGATCGAGGACTCTTTGGCGAGAAATATGTTCAGGAGGTCAAATGACTTCTGAATAGCTGATTTATCATCAAAAGAATTATATAACTTTATATAGTTTGAAAAATTTTGAGGACACTTCGACCACAAATAGGTTCAAAAGGTCAGATATGGACATCTATATGGCTTATGAAGCATCAGAAAGAGTCTATGAGTATATATAGAAAGGCCAAGATCGATGACTCTTTGGCGAGAAATATGTTCAGGAGGTCAAAAGGGGACCTCTGAATAGCTGATTTATCATCAAAAGAATTCTATAACTTTATATAGTTTGAAAAATTTTGAGGACACTTTGACCACAAATAGGTTCAAAAGGTCAGATATGGACATCTATATGGCTTATGAACCATCAGAAAGAGTCTATGAGTATGTATAGAAAGCCCAATATCGAGGACTCTTTGGCCAGAAATATGTTCAGGAGGTCAAAAGGGGACCTCTGAATATCTGATTTATCATCAAAAGAATTCTATAACTTTATATAGTTTGAAAAATTTTGAGGACCCTTTGACCAAAAATAAGTTCAAAAGGTCAGATATGGACATATATATGGCTTATGAAGCATCAGAAGGAGTATGTATAGAAAGCCCAAGTTTCGAATACTCCTTGGTCAGAAAAATATTCAGTATGTCAAATATGGACTTTTGTCAGGAGGATATAACACATCCGAAGATATCAGTCTGAATGTATTGTATTAATCTTTTAGGACTCTTTGGCCAGAAATATGTTCAGTAGGTCAAAAGGGGACCTCTGAATAGCTGATTTATCATCAGAAAGAGTATATAACTTTATATAGTTTGAAAACTTTTGAGGACCCTTTGACCAGAAGTAACATCAAAAGGTCAGATATGGACATCTATATGGCTTTTGAAGCATCAGAGGGAGTCTATGAGTATATATAGAAAGCCCAAGATCGAGGACTCTTTGGCGAGAAATATGTTCAGGAGGTCAAATGACTTCTGAATAGCTGATTTATCATCAAAAGAATTCTATAACTTTATATAGTTTGAACAATTTTGAGGACATTCGACCACAAATAGGTTCAAAAGGTCAGATATGGACATCTATATGGCCTATGATGCATCAGAAGGAGTCTATGAGTAGAAAGCCCAATATCGAGGACTCTTTGGCCAGAAATATGTTCAGGAGGTCAAAAGGGGACCACTGAATTTCTGATTTATCATCAAAAGAATTCTATAACTTTATATAGTTTGAAACATTTTGAGGACCCTTTGACCACAAATAAGTTCAAAAGGTCAGATATGGACATCTATATGGCTTATGATGCATCAGAAGGAGTATGTATAGAAAGCCCAAGTTTCGAATACTCCTTGTCCAGAAAAATATTCAGTATGTCAAATATGGACTTTTGTCAGGAGGATATAACACATCCGAAGATATCAGTCTGAATGTATTGTATTAATCTTTTAGGACTCTTTGGCCAGAAATATGTTCAGGAGGTCAAAAGGGGACCTCTGAATAGCTGATTTATCATCAAAAGAATTCTATAACTTTATATAGTTTGAAAAATTTTGAGGACCCTTTGACCACAAATAAGTTCAAAAGGTCAGATATGGACATCTATATGGCTTTTGAAGCATCAGAGGGAGTCTATGAGTATATATAGAAAGCCCAAGATCGAGGACTCTTTGGCGAGAAATATGTTCAGGAGGTCAAATGACTTCTGAATAGCTGATTTATCATCAAAAGAATTCTATAACTTTATATAGTTTGAAAAATTTTGAGGACACTTCGACCACAAATAGGTTCAAAAGGTCAGATATGGACATCTATATGGCTTATGAAGCATCAGATAGAGTCTATGAGTATGTATAGAAAGCCCAATATCGAGGACTCTTTGGCCAGAAACATGTTCAGGAGGTCCAAAGGGGACCTCTGAATAGCTGATTTATCATCAAAAGAATTCTATAACTTTATATAGTTTGAAAAATTTTGAGGACATTTTGACCACAAATAGGTTCAAAAGGTCAGATATGGACATATATATGGCTTATGACGCATCAGAGGGAGTCTATGAGTATATATAGAAAGCCCAAGATCGAGGACTCTTTGGCCAGAAATATGTTCAAGAGGTCAAAAGGGGACCTCTGAATAGCTGATTTATCATCAAAAGAATTCTATAACTTTATATAGTTTGAAAAATTTTGAGGACCCTTTGACCACAAATAAGTTCAAAAGGTCAGATATGGACATATATATGGCTTATGAAGCATCAGAAGGAGTATGTATAGAATGCCCAAGTTTCGAATACTCCTTGGCCAGAAAAATTTTCAGTGTGTCAAATATGGACTTTTGTCAGGAGAATATAACACATCCGAAGATATCAGTCTGAATGTATTGTATTAATCTTTTAGGACTCTTTGGCCAGAAATATGTTCAGTAGGTCAAAAGGGGACCTCTGAATATCTGATTTATCATCAGAAAGAGTATATAACTTTATATAGTTTGAAAACTTTTGAGGACCCTTTGACCAGAAGTAACTTCAAAAGGTCAGATATGGACATCTATATGGCTTTTGAAGCATCAGAGGGAGTCTATGAGTATATATAGAAAGCCCAAGATCGAGGACTCTTTGGCGAGAAATATGTTCAGGAGGTCAAATGACTTCTGAATAGCTGATTTATCATCAAAAGAATTATATAACTTTATATAGTTTGAAAAATTTTGAGGACACTTCGACCACAAATAGGTTCAAAAGGTCAGATATGGACATCTATATGGCTTATGAAGCATCAGAAAGAGTCTATGAGTATATATAGAAAGCCCAAGATCGATGACTCTTTGGCGAGAAATATGTTCAGGAGGTCAAAAGGGGATCTCTGAATATCTGATTTATCATCAAAAGAATTCTATAACTTTATATAGTTTGAAAAATTTTGAGGACCCTTTGACCACAAATAAGTTCAAAAGGTCAGATATGGACATATATATGGCTTATGAAGCATCAGAAGGAGTATGTATAGAAAGCCCAAGTTTCGAATTCTCCTTGGCCAGAAAAATATTCAGTATGTCAAATATGGACTTTTGTCAGGAGGATATAACACATCCGAAGATATCAGTCTGAATGTATTGTATTAATCTTTTAGGACTCTTTGGCCAGAAATATGTTCAGTAGGTCAAAAGGGGACCTCTGAATAGCTGATTTATCATCAGAAAGAGTATATAACTTTATATAGTTTGAAAACTTTTGAGGACCCTTTGACCAGAAGTAACATCAAAAGGTCAGATATGGACATCTATATGGCTTTTGAAGCATCAGAGGGAGTCTATGAGTATATATAGAAAGCCCAAGATCGAGGACTCTTTGGCGAGAAATATGTTCAGGAGGTCAAATGACTTCTGAATAGCTGATTTATCATCAAAAGAATTCTATAACTTTATATAGTTTGATCAATTTTGAGGACATTCGACCACAAATAGGTTCAAAAGGTCAGATATGGACATCTATATGGCCTATGATGCATCAGAAGGAGTCTATGAGTAGAAAGCCCAATATCGAGGACTCTTTGGCCAGAAATATGTTCAGGAGGTCAAAAGGGGACCACTGAATTTCTGATTTATCATCAAAAGAATTCTATAACTTTATATAGTTTGAAACATTTTGAGGACCCTTTGACCACAAATAAGTTCAAAAGGTCAGATATGGACATCTATATGGCTTATGATGCATCAGAAGGAGTATGTATAGAAAGCCCAAGTTTCGAATACTCCTTGTCCAGAAAAATATTCAGTATGTCAAATATGGACTTTTGTCAGGAGGATATAACACATCCGAAGATATCAGTCTGAATGTATTGTATTAATCTTTTAGGACTCTTTGGCCAGAAATATGTTCAGGAGGTCAAAAGGGGACCTCTGAATAGCTGATTTATCATCAAAAGAATTCTATAACTTTATATAGTTTGAAAAATTTTGAGGACCCTTTGACCACAAATAAGTTCAAAAGGTCAGATATGGACATCTATATGGCTTTTGAAGCATCAGAGGGAGTCTATGAGTATATATAGAAAGCCCAAGATCGAGGACTCTTTGGCGAGAAATATGTTCAGGAGGTCAAATGACTTCTGAATAGCTGATTTATCATCAAAAGAATTCTATAACTTTATATAGTTTGAAAAATTTTGAGGACACTTCGACCACAAATAGGTTCAAAAGGTCAGATATGGACATCTATATGGCTTATGAAGCATCAGATAGAGTCTATGAGTATGTATAGAAAGCCCAATATCGAGGACTCTTTGGCCAGAAACATGTTCAGGAGGTCCAAAGGGGACCTCTGAATAGCTGATTTATCATCAAAAGAATTCTATAACTTTATATAGTTTGAAAAATTTTGAGGACATTTTGACCACAAATAGGTTCAAAAGGTCAGATATGGACATATATATGGCTTATGACGCATCAGAGGGAGTCTATGAGTATATATAGAAAGCCCAAGATCGAGGACTCTTTGGCCAGAAATATGTTCAAGAGGTCAAAAGGGGACCTCTGAATAGCTGATTTATCATCAAAAGAATTCTATAACTTTATATAGTTTGAAAAATTTTGAGGACCCTTTGACCACAAATAAGTTCAAAAGGTCAGATATGGACATATATATGGCTTATGAAGCATCAGAAGGAGTATGTATAGAATGCCCAAGTTTCGAATACTCCTTGGCCAGAAAAATTTTCAGTGTGTCAAATATGGACTTTTGTCAGGAGAATATAACACATCCGAAGATATCAGTCTGAATGTATTGTATTAATCTTTTAGGACTCTTTGGCCAGAAATATGTTCAGTAGGTCAAAAGGGGACCTCTGAATATCTGATTTATCATCAGAAAGAGTATATAACTTTATATAGTTTGAAAACTTTTGAGGACCCTTTGACCAGAAGTAACTTCAAAAGGTCAGATATGGACATCTATATGGCTTTTGAAGCATCAGAGAGGGAGTCTATGAGTATATATAGAAAGCCCAAGATCGAGGACTCTTTGGCGAGAAATATGTTCAGGAGGTCAAATGACTTCTGAATAGCTGATTTATCATCAAAAGAATTATATAACTTTATATAGTTTGAAAAATTTTGAGGACACTTCGACCACAAATAGGTTCAAAAGGTCAGATATGGACATCTATATGGCTTATGAAGCATCAGAAAGAGTCTATGAGTATATATAGAAAGCCCAAGATCGATGACTCTTTGGCGAGAAATATGTTCAGGAGGTCAAAAGGGGACCTCTGAATATCTGATTTATCATCAAAAGAATTCTATAACTTTATATAGTTTGAAAAATTTTGAGGACCCTTTGACCACAAATAAGTTCAAAAGGTCAGATATGGACATATATATGGCTTATGAAGCATCAGAAGGAGTATGTATAGAAAGCCCAAGTTTCGAATTCTCCTTGGCCAGAAAAATATTCAGTATGTCAAATATGGACTTTTGTCAGGAGGATATAACACATCCGAAGATATCAGTCTGAATGTATTGTATTAATCTTTTAGGACTCTTTGGCCAGAAATATGTTCAGTAGGTCAAAAGGGGACCTCTGAATATCTGATTTATCATCAGAAAGAGTATATAACTTTATATAGTTTGAAAACTTTTGAGGACCCTTTGACCAGAAGTAACTTCAAAAGGTCAGATATGGACATCTATATGGCTTTTGAAGCATCAGAGGGAGTCTATGAGTATATATAGAAAGCCCAAGATCGAGGACTCTTTGGCGAGAAATATGTTCAGGAGGTCAAATGACTTCTGAATAGCTGATTTATCATCAAAAGAATTATATAACTTTATATAGTTTGAAAAATTTTGAGGACACTTCGACCACAAATAGGTTCAAAAGGTCAGATATGGACATCTATATGGCTTATGAAGCATCAGAAAGAGTCTATGAGTATATATAGAAAGCCCAAGATCGATGACTCTTTGGCGAGAAATATGTTCAGGAGGTCAAAAGGGGACCTCTGAATATCTGATTTATCATCAAAAGAATTCTATAACTTTATATAGTTTGAAAAATTTTGAGGACCCTTTGACCACAAATAAGTTCAAAAGGTCAGATATGGACATATATATGGCTTATGAAGCATCAGAAGGAGTATGTATAGAAAGCCCAAGTTTCGAATACTCCTTGGCCAGAAAAATATTCAGTATGTCAAATATGGACTTTTGTCAGGAGGATATAACATCCGAAGATATCAGTCTGAATGTATGGTATTAATCTTTTAGGACTCTTTGGACAGAAATATGTTCAGTAGGTCAAAAGGGGACCTCTGAATAGCTGATTTATCATCAAAAGAATTCTATAACTTTATATAGTTTGAAAACTTTTGAGGACCCTTTGACCAAAAATAAGTTCAAAAGGTCAGATATGGACATATATATGGCTTATGAAGCATCAGAAGGAGTATGTATAGAAAGCCCAAGTTTCGAATACTCCTTGGCCAGAAAAATATTCAGTATGTCAAATATGGACTTTTGTCAGGAGGATATAACACATCTGAAGATATCAGTCTGAATGTATTGTATTAATCTTTTAGGACTCTTTGGCCAGAAATATGTTCAGTAGGTCAAAAGGGGACCTCTGAATAGCTGATTTATCATCAGAAAGAGTATATAACTTTATATAGTTTGAAAACTTTTGAGGACCCTTTGACCAGAAGTAACTTCAAAAGGTCAGATATGGACATCTATATGGCTTTTGAAGCATCAGAGGGAGTCTATGAGTATATATAGAAAGCCCAAGATCGAGGACTCTTTGGCGAGAAATATGTTCAGGAGGTCAAATGACTTCTGAATAGCTGATTTATCATCAAAAGAATTCTATAACTTTATATAGTTTGATCAATTTTGAGGACATTCGACCACAAATAGGTTCAAAAGGTCAGATATGGACATCTATATGGCCTATGATGCATCAGAAGGAGTCTATGAGTAGAAAGCCCAATATCGAGGACTCTTTGGCCAGAAATATGTTCAGGAGGTCAAAAGGGGACCACTGAATTTCTGATTTATCATCAAAAGAATTCTATAACTTTATATAGTTTGAAACATTTTGAGGACCCTTTGACCACAAATAAGTTCAAAAGGTCAGATATGGACATCTATATGGCTTATGATGCATCAGAAGGAGTATGTATAGAAAGCCCAAGTTTCGAATACTCCTTGTCCAGAAAAATATTCAGTATGTCAAATATGGACTTTTGTCAGGAGGATATAACACATCCGAAGATATCAGTCTGAATGTATTGTATTAATCTTTTAGGACTCTTTGGCCAGAAATATGTTCAGGAGGTCAAAAGGGGACCTCTGAATAGCTGATTTATCATCAAAAGAATTCTATAACTTTATATAGTTTGAAAAATTTTGAGGACCCTTTGACCACAAATAAGTTCAAAAGGTCAGATATGGACATCTATATGGCTTTTGAAGCATCAGAGGGAGTCTATGAGTATATATAGAAAGCCCAAGATCGAGGACTCTTTGGCGAGAAATATGTTCAGGAGGTCAAATGACTTCTGAATAGCTGATTTATCATCAAAAGAATTCTATAACTTTATATAGTTTGAAAAATTTTGAGGACACTTCGACCACAAATAGGTTCAAAAGGTCAGATATGGACATCTATATGGCTTATGAAGCATCAGATAGAGTCTATGAGTATGTATAGAAAGCCCAATATCGAGGACTCTTTGGCCAGAAACATGTTCAGGAGGTCCAAAGGGGACCTCTGAATAGCTGATTTATCATCAAAAGAATTCTATAACTTTATATAGTTTGAAAAATTTTGAGGACATTTTGACCACAAATAGGTTCAAAAGGTCAGATATGGACATATATATGGCTTATGACGCATCAGAGGGAGTCTATGAGTATATATAGAAAGCCCAAGATCGAGGACTCTTTGGCCAGAAATATGTTCAAGAGGTCAAAAGGGGACCTCTGAATAGCTGATTTATCATCAAAAGAATTCTATAACTTTATATAGTTTGAAAAATTTTGAGGACCCTTTGACCACAAATAAGTTCAAAAGGTCAGATATGGACATATATATGGCTTATGAAGCATCAGAAGGAGTATGTATAGAATGCCCAAGTTTCGAATACTCCTTGGCCAGAAAAATTTTCAGTGTGTCAAATATGGACTTTTGTCAGGAGAATATAACACATCCGAAGATATCAGTCTGAATGTATTGTATTAATCTTTTAGGACTCTTTGGCCAGAAATATGTTCAGTAGGTCAAAAGGGGACCTCTGAATATCTGATTTATCATCAGAAAGAGTATATAACTTTATATAGTTTGAAAACTTTTGAGGACCCTTTGACCAGAAGTAACTTCAAAAGGTCAGATATGGACATCTATATGGCTTTTGAAGCATCAGAGAGGGAGTCTATGAGTATATATAGAAAGCCCAAGATCGAGGACTCTTTGGCGAGAAATATGTTCAGGAGGTCAAATGACTTCTGAATAGCTGATTTATCATCAAAAGAATTATATAACTTTATATAGTTTGAAAAATTTTGAGGACACTTCGACCACAAATAGGTTCAAAAGGTCAGATATGGACATCTATATGGCTTATGAAGCATCAGAAAGAGTCTATGAGTATATATAGAAAGCCCAAGATCGATGACTCTTTGGCGAGAAATATGTTCAGGAGGTCAAAAGGGGACCTCTGAATATCTGATTTATCATCAAAAGAATTCTATAACTTTATATAGTTTGAAAAATTTTGAGGACCCTTTGACCACAAATAAGTTCAAAAGGTCAGATATGGACATATATATGGCTTATGAAGCATCAGAAGGAGTATGTATAGAAAGCCCAAGTTTCGAATTCTCCTTGGCCAGAAAAATATTCAGTATGTCAAATATGGACTTTTGTCAGGAGGATATAACACATCCGAAGATATCAGTCTGAATGTATTGTATTAATCTTTTAGGACTCTTTGGCCAGAAATATGTTCAGTAGGTCAAAAGGGGACCTCTGAATATCTGATTTATCATCAGAAAGAGTATATAACTTTATATAGTTTGAAAACTTTTGAGGACCCTTTGACCAGAAGTAACTTCAAAAGGTCAGATATGGACATCTATATGGCTTTTGAAGCATCAGAGGGAGTCTATGAGTATATATAGAAAGCCCAAGATCGAGGACTCTTTGGCGAGAAATATGTTCAGGAGGTCAAATGACTTCTGAATAGCTGATTTATCATCAAAAGAATTATATAACTTTATATAGTTTGAAAAATTTTGAGGACACTTCGACCACAAATAGGTTCAAAAGGTCAGATATGGACATCTATATGGCTTATGAAGCATCAGAAAGAGTCTATGAGTATATATAGAAAGCCCAAGATCGATGACTCTTTGGCGAGAAATATGTTCAGGAGGTCAAAAGGGGACCTCTGAATATCTGATTTATCATCAAAAGAATTCTATAACTTTATATAGTTTGAAAAATTTTGAGGACCCTTTGACCACAAATAAGTTCAAAAGGTCAGATATGGACATATATATGGCTTATGAAGCATCAGAAGGAGTATGTATAGAAAGCCCAAGTTTCGAATACTCCTTGGCCAGAAAAATATTCAGTATGTCAAATATGGACTTTTGTCAGGAGGATATAACATCCGAAGATATCAGTCTGAATGTATGGTATTAATCTTTTAGGACTCTTTGGACAGAAATATGTTCAGTAGGTCAAAAGGGGACCTCTGAATAGCTGATTTATCATCAAAAGAATTCTATAACTTTATATAGTTTGAAAACTTTTGAGGACCCTTTGACCAAAAATAAGTTCAAAAGGTCAGATATGGACATATATATGGCTTATGAAGCATCAGAAGGAGTATGTATAGAAAGCCCAAGTTTCGAATACTCCTTGGCCAGAAAAATATTCAGTATGTCAAATATGGACTTTTGTCAGGAGGATATAACACATCTGAAGATATCAGTCTGAATGTATTGTATTAATCTTTTAGGACTCTTTGGCCAGAAATATGTTCAGTAGGTCAAAAGGGGACCTCTGAATAGCTGATTTATCATCAGAAAGAGTATATAACTTTATATAGTTTGAAAACTTTTGAGGACCCTTTGACCAGAAGTAACTTCAAAAGGTCAGATATGGACATCTATATGGCTTTTGAAGCATCAGAGGGAGTCTATGAGTATATATAGAAAGCCCAAGATCGAGGACTCTTTGGCGAGAAATATGTTCAGGAGGTCAAATGACTTCTGAATAGCTGATTTATCATCAAAAGAATTATATAACTTTATATAGTTTGAAAAATTTTGAGGACACTTCGACCACAAATAGGTTCAAAAGGTCAGATATGGACATCTATATGGCTTATGAAGCATCAGAAAGAGTCTATGAGTATATATAGAAAGCCCAAGATCGATGACTCTTTGGCGAGAAATATGTTCAGGAGGTCAAAAGGGGACCTCTGAAT
The DNA here is from genome assembly GCF_964197995.2 of Scardinius erythrophthalmus. Taxonomy (NCBI): domain Eukaryota; kingdom Metazoa; phylum Chordata; class Actinopteri; order Cypriniformes; family Leuciscidae; genus Scardinius; species Scardinius erythrophthalmus. The sequence continues at coordinate 28,523,709 of NC_138232.1, read as the reverse complement.
ATCTGATTTATCATCAAAAGAATTCTATAACTTTATATAGTTTGAAAAATTTTGAGGACCCTTTGACCACAAATAAGTTCAAAAGGTCAGATATGGACATATATATGGCTTATGAAGCATCAGAAGGAGTATGTATAGAAAGCCCAAGTTTCGAATTCTCCTTGGCCAGAAAAATATTCAGTATGTCAAATATGGACTTTTGTCAGGAGGATATAACACATCCGAAGATATCAGTCTGAATGTATTGTATTAATCTTTTAGGACTCTTTGGCCAGAAATATGTTCAGTAGGTCAAAAGGGGACCTCTGAATAGCAAATTTATCATCAAAACAATTCTATAACTTTATATAGTTTGAAAAATTTTGAGGACCCTTTCACCAGAAATAAGTTCAAAAGGTCAGATATGGACATCTATATGGATTTTGAAGCATTAGTGGGAGTCTATGAGTATATATATAGAAAGCCCAAGATCGAGGACTCTTTGGCCAGAAATATGTTCAGGAGGTCAAAAGGGGCCCCATGAAAAACTGATTTATCATCAAAAGGAGTCTATAACTTTATATAGTTTAAAAACCTTTTAGGACCCTTTGAACAAAAATAAGTTCAAAAGGTCAGATATGGACATCTATATTGCTTTTGAAGCGTCAGAGGGAGTCTATGATTATATATAGAAAGCCCAAGATCGAGGACTCTTTGGCCAGAAATATGTTCAGGAGGTCAAAAGGGGACCTCTGAATAGCTGATTTATCATCAGAAAGAGTCTATAAGTTTATATAGTTTAAAAACTTTTTAGGACCCTTTGACCAGAAATAAGTTCAAAAGGTCAGATATGGACATCTATGTGGCTTTTGAAGCATCAGAGGGAGTCTATGAGTATATATAGAAAGCCCAAGATCGAGGACTCTTTGGCCAGAAATATGTTCAAGAGGTCAAAAGGGGCCCTCTGAATAGCTGATTTATCATCAAAAGAATTCTATAACTTTATATAGTTTGAAAATTTTTGAAGACACTTTGACCACAAATAGGTTCAAAAGGTCAGATATGGACATCTATGTGGCTTTTGAAGCATCAGAGGGAGTCTATGAGTATATATAGAAAGCCCAAGATCGAGGACTCTTTGGCCAGAAATATGTTCAAGAGGTAAAAAGGGGACCTCTGAATAGCTGATTTATCATCAAAAGAATTCTATAACTTTATGTAGTTTAAAACATTTTGAGGACCCTTTGACCACAAATAAGTTCAAAAGGTCAGATATGGACATATATATGGCTTATGAAGCATCAGAAGGAGTATGTATAGAAAGCCCAAGTTTTGAATACTCCTTGTCCAGAAAAATATTCAGTATGTCAAATATGGACTTTTGTCAGGAGGATATAACATCCGAAGATATCAGTCTGAATGTATGGTATTAATCTTTTAGGACTCTTTGGACAGAAATATGTTCAGTAGGTCAAAAGGGGACCTCTGAATAGCTGATTTATCATCAAAAGAATTCTATAACTTTATATAGTTTGAAAACTTTTGAGGACCCTTTGACCAAAAATAAGTTCAAAAGGTCAGATATGGACATATATATGGCTTATGAAGCATCAGAAGGAGTATGTATAGAAAGCCCAAGTTTCGAATACTCCTTGGCCAGAAAAATATTCAGTATGTCAAATATGGACTTTTGTCAGGAGGATATAACACATCTGAAGATATCAGTCTGAATGTATTGTATTAATCTTTTAGGACTCTTTGGCCAGAAATATGTTCAGTAGGTCAAAAGGGGACCTCTGAATAGCTGATTTATCATCAGAAAGAGTATATAACTTTATATAGTTTGAAAACTTTTGAGGACCCTTTGACCAGAAGTAACTTCAAAAGGTCAGATATGGACATCTATATGGCTTTTGAAGCATCAGAGGGAGTCTATGAGTATATATAGAAAGCCCAAGATCGAGGACTCTTTGGCGAGAAATATGTTCAGGAGGTCAAATGACTTCTGAATAGCTGATTTATCATCAAAAGAATTCTATAACTTTATATAGTTTGAACAATTTTGAGGACACTTCGACCACAAATAGGTTCAAAAGGTCAGATATGGACATCTATATGGCCTATGATGCATCAGAAGGAGTCTATGAGTATATATAGAAAGCCCAAGATCGAGGACTCTTTGGCCAGAAATATGTTCAGGAGGTCAAAAGGGGACCTCTGAATAGCTGATTTATCATCAAAAGAATTCTATAACTTTATATAGTTTGAAAAATTTTGAGGACCCTTTGACCAGAAATAAGTTCAAAAGGTCAGATATGGACATCTATATGGATTTTGAAGCATCAGTGGGAGTCTATGAGTATATATATAGAAAGCCCAAGATCGAGGACTCTTTGGCCAGAAATATGTTCAGGAGGTCAAAAGGGGCCCCATGAAATACTGATTTATCATCAAAAGGAGTCTATAACTTCATATAGTTTGAAAAATTTTGAGAACCCTTTGACCACAAATAAGTTCAAAAGGTCAGATATGGACATATATATGGCTTATGATGCATCAGAAGGAGTCTATGAGTATGTATAGAAAGCCCAAGATCGAGGACTCTTTGGCCAGAAATATGTTCAAGAGGTGAAAACCTCTGAATAGCTGATTTATCAATCAGAAGAAGACTATAATTTTACATAGTTTGAAAATTTTTGAGGACACATTAAGCAGAAATAATTTCAAAAGGTAAGCCATAAGCCATATCTTGTATGGATATCTATATTGGCTTATGAAGCATCAGGAGTCAATGAGTATGTATAGAATTTGAGGACTGTTTGGCCAGAAATATGTTACTTTGGACAAACATGTACTTACGTACATCAGGAGTCGAAGAGTATGTATAGAAAGTTAACATCAGTTGACTGAATGTATAAGTTAAAGTGCAGTGAAGGAAAATCATTGCACTAGCTGTTGCTTTACAATGGACACAATTATGGGAATTAGTTCTGGTGTGCAATGCAATGCGAAAAGTGCTTTATCTGTTTTATATGTTTATTCTTAAGTGCATTCTGTCGTTGGGCAACTTTGGAATGCACTGAAGAATAAACATATAGATAAAGCACTTTTCGCATTGCATTGCACCAGAACTAACTCCTTCCCATGTTCATTAAAGATATAAAATGTATGCATTGCACAAAGGATCTAACGTTGTCCACTGAACAATAACATATAGGCTATGCACTTCTTGGATTGCATTGCATTGTACAGTAGATCTAATTCATTCCCATGTTCATTAAAGAGATAACAAGTGTTGTTGCATTGCACAAACGATCTTACGTTGTGCATTGAAGAATAACATACAGGTTATGCACTTTATGCATTGTACACCAGAACTAACTCCTTCCCATGTTCATTAAAGGGATAACATGTTGCATTGCCTTGTACTGCACAAACGATCTAACGCTGTGCATTGAAGAATAATATATAGGCTATGCACTTTTTGCACTGCTTTGCATTGCACACCAGAACTAACTCCTTCAAATGTTTATTAAAGAGATATCATTTTGCATTGCATTGCACAAACGATCTAGCGTTGTGCACTGAAGAATAACATATAGGCCATGCACTTTTTGCATTGCATTGCACACCATAACTAACTCCTTAAAATATTTATTAAAGAGATAACATTTTGCATTGCATCGCACAAACGATCTAACTTTGTGCATTGAAGGATAACATATAGACTAAGTGCATGCATTGTATTGCATTGCACACCCGAACTAACTCCTTCAAATGTTTATTAAAGAGATAACATTTTGCATTGCACAAACGATCTAACGTTGTGCATTCAAGAATAATATAGGTTATGCAATTCTTGCATTGGATTGCACACCAGAACTAAATCAATCCCATTTTCTTTAAAGAAATAAGGTGCAATGATGTTGTATTGCATTGCACAAACGATAACATATGTTATGCAACATTATATTGCTTTGCACAAACGACCTAACACTGTGCACTAAAGAATAACATTTATGCATTTTTGCATTGCATTGCACACCATAACTAACTCCTTCAAATGTTTATGAAAGAGATAACATTTTGTACGATCTAACGTTGTGCATTGAAGAACAGCATATAGGCTAAATGCCAATGTTCATTAAAGAGAAAACATTTATGTTGTTGCATTGCATTGCACAAACGATCTAACGTTGTCCACTGAACAATAACATATATGCTATGCACTTCTTGGATTGCATTGCATTGCACACTACAACTAATTCATTCCCATGTTCATTAAAGAGATAACATATGTTGTTTCATTGCACAAACGATCTATTGTTGTGCATCATTGAAGAAAAACATATGCACTTCTATCCCTGCATTGCACACCAAAACTAACTCCTTCCCATGTTCATTAAAGAGATAACATCTGTTGTTGCATTGCATTGCACAAACGATCTAACGTTGTATTGCGTTCACTTTTTGCATTGCATTGCACTGCACTCCAGATGCACTCCTTCCCATGTTCAATAAAGAGATAATATGCTGCATTGCATTGCACAAACGATCTAACGTTGTGCATTGAAGAATAACATACAGGCTAAATGCATGCATTGTATTGTATTGCATTGCACACCCGAACTAACTCCTTCCCATGTTCATTAAAGAGATAACACATGTTGCATTGCATTGCATTGCATTGCAGAAACGATCTAACGTTGTGCAACATTTATGTACTTTTTGCATTGCATTGCACACTGAAACTAACTCCTTCCCATGTTCAGTAAAGAGATAACATGTTGCATTGCATTGCAGAAACGATCTAACGTTGTGCACTGAAGAATAACATTTAGGCACTTTTGGCATTGCATTGCACACCAGATCTTACTCCTTCAAATGTTCATTGAAGAGATAACATTTTGCATTGCATTGCGCAAACGATCTAACATTGTGCATTGAAGAGAAACATAGACCATGCACTTTTTACATTGCATTGAATTGCACACCAGAACTAACTCTTTCCCATGTTCACTAAAGAGATAACATTTTGCATTGCGTTGCATTGCATTTCAGAAACGATCTAATGTTGTGCACTGAATAATAACATTTATGCACTTTTTGCATTGCATTGCATTGCACACCAGAACTAACTCCTTCAAATGTTAGAAAAGTTAGTTATGGTGTGCAATGGAATGCAATGCAAATAGTGAATAGCCAATGTTACTCTTCAATGCAAAACGTTAGATCGTTTGTGCATAACATATGTTATCTCTTTAATGAACATGGGCAGGAGTTCGGGTGTGCAATGCAATACAATGCATGCATATAGCCTATGTTATTCTTCAATGCACAACGTTATGCAATGCACAATGCAATTCAAAATGTTATCTCTTTAATAAGCATTTGAAGGTGTTAGTTCTGGTGTGCAATGCTATGCAATGCAAAAAGTGCATAAATGTTATTCAGTGCACAGCGTTAAATCGTTTGTGCAAAGCAATGCAATGTTGCATAACATATGTTATCTTTTTAATGAACATGGGAAGGAGTTAGTTCGGCTGTACATGCAACACAATCCATGCATTTAGCTATGTCAACTATGTCATTCTTCAATGCACAACGTTAGATCGTTTGTGCAATGCAATGCAACATGTTATCTCTTTAATAAACATTTGAAGGAGTTAGTTCTTGTGTGTAATGCAATGCAAAGCAATGCAAAAAATGCATGGCCTATGTTACTCTTCAATGCACAACGTTAGATCGTTTGTGCAATGCAATGCAAAATATTATCTCTTTAATAAACATGGGAAGTAGTTAGTTCTGGAGTGCAATGCAATGCAAAAAGTGCATAGCCTATATGTTATTCTTCAGTGCACAGCGTTAGATCATTTGTGCAATGCAATGCAACATGTTATCTCTTTAATGAACATGGGAAGGAGCTAGTTCTGGTGTGCAATGCAATGCAAAGCAAAAAGTGAATAGCCTATGTTACTCTTCAATGCACAAACAATGAAATGTTGCATAACATATGTTATCTCTTTAATGAACATGGGACGGAGTTAATTCGGGTGTGCAATGCAATGCAAAAATGCATAAATGTTATTCTTTAGTGCACTAAAGAAATGCAACATTTCATTGTTTGTGCATTGAAGAGTAACATAGGCTATTCACTTTTTGCTTTGCATTGCATTGCACACCAGAACTAGCTCCTTCCCATGTTCATTAAAGGGATAACATGTTGCATTGCATTGCACAAATGATCTAACGCTGTGCACTGAAGAATAACATATAGAAGAATAACATATACCATGTTCAGTGTTAGGTCGTTTGTGCAAAGCAGTATAATGTTGCATTAACCATAACTAACTTTTCTAACATTTGAAGGAGTTAGTTCTGGTGTGCAATGCAATGCAATGCAAAAAGTACATAAATGTTATTCTTCAATGCACAACGTTAGATCATTTCTGCAATGCAATGCAATGCAATGCAACATGTGTAATATCTTTAATGAACATGGGAATGAGTTATTTCTGGTGTGCAATGCAATACAATGCATGCATTTAGCCTATATGTTATTCTTCAATGCACAACATTGATCGTTGAGACAAACGATCGTTTTGTGCAATGCAATGCAAAATGTTATGAGTTAAAATCTCTTTATGAACATGGGAAGAGGTTAGTTCTGCTGTGCAATGCAATGCAAAAAGTGCATAAATGTTATTCTTCAGTGCACATCGTTTGTGCAAAGCAATGCAATGTTGCATAACATATGTTATCTCTTTAATGAACATGTGGAGTTAGTTAGGGTGTTCAATGCAATACAATGCATGCATATTTAGCCTGTATGTTATTCTTCATTGCACAACGTTAGATCGTTTGTGCAATGCAATGCAACAACAGATGTTATCTCTTTAATGAACATGGGAAGGAGTTAGTTTTGGTGTGCAATGCAGGGATAGAAGTGCATATGTTTTTCTTCAATGATGCACAACGATAGATCGTTTGTGCAATGCAACAACATATGTTATCTCTTTAATGAACATGGGAATGAATTAGTTGTAGTGTGCAATGCAATCCAAGAAGTGGCCTATATGTTATTGTTCAGTGGACAACGTTAGATCGTTTGTGCAATGCAAAGCAACAACATATTGTTATCTCTTTAATGAACATGGGAAGGAGTTAGTTCTGGTGTGCAATGCAATGCGAAAAGTGCATTATCTATATGTTCCGGTATTCTACCGTGCATTCTATCGTTGTCCAACGGAATGAGTTAATTGTCCATTGTAAAGCAAAACCCAGTGCAATGATTTTCCTTTACTGCACATTAATTAATATACTTATACATTCAGTCAACTGATGTTAACTTTCTATACATACTCTTCAACTCCTGATCAGCCAATACAGAAGTCCATATTTGACCAAAGTAACATATTTCTGGCCAAAGAGTCCTCGATTTCTAAACATACATCATTGACTCATGATGCTTCATAAGCCATGGATATATATATGGATATCTATATGGCTTATGGCTTACCTTTTAAACTTATTTCTGGTCAAAGTGTCCTCAAAATTTTTCAAACTATATAAAGTTATAGAATTCTTTTGATGATAAATCAGATATTCAGAGGTCCCCTTTTGACCTCCTGAACATATTTCTTGTCAAAGAGTCCTCGATATTGGGCTTTCTATATATAGTCATAGACTCCCTCTGATGCTTCAAAATCTATATAGAAGTCCATATCTGACCTTTTGAACTTATTGTGGTCAAAGGGTCCTCAAAATGTTTCAAACTATATAAAGTTATAGAATTCTTTTGATGATAAATAAGATATTCAGAGGTCCCCTTTTGACCTCCTGAACACATTTCTCGCCAAAGAGTCCTCGATATTGGGCTTTCTATATATAGTCATAGACTCCCTCTGATGCTTCAAAATCTATATAGATGTCCATATCTGACCTTTTGAACTTATTTCTGGTCAAAGGGTCCTCAAAATTTTTCAAACTGCATAGTTATAGAATCCTTTTGATGAAAAATGAGCTATTCAGAGGTTTTGACCTCCTGAACATATTTCTGGCCAAAGAATCCTCGATCTTCGGCTTTCTATACATACTCATAGACTCCGTCTGATGCATCATAAGCCATATAGATGTCCATATCTGACCTTTTGAACTTATTTGTGGTCAAAGGGTCCTCAAAATGTTTCAAACTATATAAAGTTATTAAATTCTTTTGATGATAAATCAGCTATTCAGAGGACCCCTTTTGACCTCCTGAACATATTTCTGGCCAAAGAGTCCTCGATCTTGGGCTTTCTATACACACTCATAGACTCCTTCTGATGCTTCATAAGCTATATCATAAGCTTCATAAGTCCATATCTGACCTTTTGAAATTATTTCCTTTCGAAGTGTCCTAAACAGAAATATTTTCAGGAGGTCAAAAGGGGACTTCTGTATAGCTGATTTATCATAAAAAGAATTCTATAATTTTATATAGTTTGAAAAATTTTGAGGACCCTTGACCAGAAATAAGTTCAAAAGGTCAGATATGGACACCTATATGGATTTTGAAGCATCAAATGGAGTCTATGAGTATTTATAGAAAGCCCAAGATCGAGGAGTCTTTGGCCAGAAATATGTTCTGGAGGTCAAAACCTCTGAATAGCTGATCATCAAACGGATTCTATAACTTTACATAGTTTGAAAAATTTTGAGGACACTTTGACCACAAATAAGTTTAAAAGGTCAGATATGGACATATATATGGCTTATGAAGCATCAGAAGGAGTATGTATAGAAAGCCCAAGTTTCGAATACTCCTTGGTCAGAAAAAAATTCAGTATGTCAAATATGGACTTTTGTCAGGAGGATATAGAATCCGAAGATATCAGTCTGAAGATATCGGTATTAATCTTTTAGGACTCTTTGGCCAGAAATATGTTCAGTAGGTCAACAGGGGACCTCTGAATAGCTGATTCATCATCAGAAATAATCTATAACTTTATATAGTTTGAAAACTTTTGAGGACCCTTTGAATATATCAGTCTGAAGATATCAGTATTAATCTTTCAGGACTCTTTGGCCAGAAATATGTTCAGTAGGTCAACAGTGGACCTCTGAATTGCAGATTTATCATCACAAAGAATCTATAACTTTATATAGTTTGAAAACTTTTGAGGACACTTTGACCACAAATAAGTTCAAAAGGTCAGATATGGACATCTATATGGCTTATGATGCATCAGAAGGAGTCTATGAGTATGTATAGAAAGCCCAAGATTGAGGACTCTTTGGCCAGAAATATGTTTAGGAGGTCAAAACCTCTGAATAGCTGATTTATCATCAAAAGGATTCTAGAACTTTATATAGTTTGAAAATTTTTGAGGACACTTTGACCACAATTAAGTTCAAAAGGTCAGATATGGACATCTATATGGCTTATGATGCATCAGAAGGAGTCTATATGTAAAGAAAGCCCAAGATCGAGGACTCTTTGGCCAGAAATATGTTCAGGAGGTCAAAAGAGGACCTCTGAATAGCTGATTTATCATCAAAAGAATTCTATAACTTTATATAGTTTGAAAAATTTTGAGGACACTTTGACCACAAATGAGTTCAAAAGGTCAGATATGGACATCTATATGGCTTATGATGCATCAGAAGGAGTCTATGACTATGTATAGAAAGCCCAATATCGAGGAACCTTTGGCCAGAAATATGTTCAGGAGGTCAAAAGGGGACCTCTGAAATGCTGATTTATCATCAAAAGAATTCTATAACTTTATATAGTTTGAAAAATTTGGAGGACACTGACCACAAATAAGTTCAAAAGGTCAGATAAGGACATCTATATGGCTTATGACGCATCAGAAGGAGTATGTATAGAAAGCCCAAGTTTCGAATACTCCTTGGCCAGAAAAAAATTCAGTATGTCAAATATGGACTTTTGTCAGGAGGATATAACATACGAAGATATCAGTCTGAATGTATTGTATTAATCTTTTAGGACTCTTTGGCCAGAAATATGTTCAGTAGGTCAAAAGGAGAACTCTGAATAGCTGATTTATCATCAGAAAGAGTCTATAACTTTATATAGTTTAAAAACTTTTTAGGACCCTTTGACCAGAAATAAGTTGAAAAGGTCAGATATGGACATCTATATGGCTTTTGAAGCATCAGAGGGAGTCTATGAGTATATATAGAAAGCCCAAGATCGAGGACTCTTTGGCGAGAAATATGTTCAGGAGGTCAAATGACCTCTGAATAGCTGATATATCATCAAAAGAATTCTATAACTTTATATAGTTTGAAAAATTTTGAGGACACTTTGACCACAAATAAGTTCAAAGGGTCAGATATGGACATCTATATGGCTTATGATGCATCAGAAGGAGTCTATATGTATAGAAAGCCCAAGATCGAGGACTCTTTGACCAGAAATATGTTCAGCAGGTCAAAAGGGGACCTCTGAATAGCTGATTTATCATCAAAAGAATTCTACAACTTTATATAGTTTGAAAAATTTTGAGGACCCTTTGACCAGGATTAAGTTCAAAAGGTCAGATATGGACATCTATATAGATTTTGAAGCATCAGAGGGAGTCTATGAGTATATATAGAAAGCCCAAGATCGAGGACTCTTTGGTGAGAAATATGTTCAAGAGGTCAAAAGGGGCCCCATGAAATACTGATTTATCATCAAAAGGAGTCTATAACTTTATGTAGTTTGAAATTTTTTTAGGACACTTTGACCACAAATAAGTTCAAAAGGTCAGATATGGACATCTATATGGCTTATGAAGCATCAGACGGAGTATGTATAGAAAGCCCAAGTTTTGAATACTCCTTGGCCAGAAATAAATTCAGTATGTCATATATGGACTTTTGTCAGGAGGATATAGAATCCGAAGATATCAGTCTGAAGATATCGGTATTAATCTTTTAGGACTCTTTGGCCAGAAATATGTTCAGTAGGTCAACAGGGGACCTCTGAATAGCTGATTCATCATCAGAAATAATCTATAACTTTATATAGTTTGAAAACTTTTGAGGACCCTTTGAATATATCAGTCTGAAGATATCAGTATTAATCTTTCAGGACTCTTTGGCCAGAAATATGTTCAGTAGGTCAACAGTGGACCTCTGAATTGCAGATTTATCATCACAAAGAATCTATAACTTTATATAGTTTGAAAACTTTTGAGGACACTTTGACCACAAATAAGTTCAAAAGGTCAGATATGGACATCTATATGGCTTATGATGCATCAGAAGGAGTCTATGAGTATGTATAGAAAGCCCAAGATTGAGGACTCTTTGGCCAGAAATATGTTTAGGAGGTCAAAACCTCTGAATAGCTGATTTATCATCAAAAGGATTCTAGAACTTTATATAGTTTGAAAATTTTTGAGGACACTTTGACCACAATTAAGTTCAAAAGGTCAGATATGGACATCTATATGGCTTATGAAGCATCAGAAGGAGTCTATATGTAAAGAAAGCCCAAGATCGAGGACTCTTTGGCCAGAAATATGTTCAGGAGGTCAAAAGAGGACCTCTGAATAGCTGATTTATCATCAAAAGAATTCTATAACTTTATATAGTTTGAAAAATTTTGAGGACACTTTGACCACAAATGAGTTCAAAAGGTCAGATATGGACATCTATATGGCTTATGATGCATCAGAAGGAGTCTATGACTATGTATAGAAAGCCCAATATCGAGGAACCTTTGGCCAGAAATATGTTCAGGAGGTCAAAAGGGGACCTCTGAAATGCTGATTTATCATCAAAAGAATTCTATAACTTTATATAGTTTGAAAAATTTGGAGGACACTGACCACAAATAAGTTCAAAAGGTCAGATAAGGACATCTATATGGCTTATGACGCATCAGAAGGAGTATGTATAGAAAGCCCAAGTTTCGAATACTCCTTGGCCAGAAAAAAATTCAGTATGTCAAATATGGACTTTTGTCAGGAGGATATAACATACGAAGATATCAGTCTGAATGTATTGTATTAATCTTTTAGGACTCTTTGGCCAGAAATATGTTCAGTAGGTCAAAAGGAGAACTCTGAATAGCTGATTTATCATCAGAAAGAGTCTATAACTTTATATAGTTTAAAAACTTTTTAGGACCCTTTGACCAGAAATAAGTTGAAAAGGTCAGATATGGACATCTATATGGCTTTTGAAGCATCAGAGGGAGTCTATGAGTATATATAGAAAGCCCAAGATCGAGGACTCTTTGGCGAGAAATATGTTCAGGAGGTCAAATGACCTCTGAATAGCTGATATATCATCAAAAGAATTCTATAACTTTATATAGTTTGAAAAATTTTGAGGACACTTTGACCACAAATAAGTTCAAAGGGTCAGATATGGACATCTATATGGCTTATGATGCATCAGAAGGAGTCTATATGTATAGAAAGCCCAAGATCGAGGACTCTTTGACCAGAAATATGTTCAGCAGGTCAAAAGGGGACCTCTGAATAGCTGATTTATCATCAAAAGAATTCCACAACTTTATATAGTTTGAAAAATTTTGAGGACCCTTTGACCAGGATTAAGTTCAAAAGGTCAGATATGGACATCTATATAGATTTTGAAGCATCAGAGGGAGTCTATGAGTATATATAGAAAGCCCAAGATCGAGGACTCTTTGGTGAGAAATATGTTCAAGAGGTCAAAAGGGGCCCCATGAAATACTGATTTATCATCAAAAGGAGTCTATAACTTTATGTAGTTTGAAATTTTTTTAGGACACTTTGACCACAAATAAGTTCAAAAGGTCAGATATGGACATCTATATGGCTTATGAAGCATCAGACGGAGTATGTATAGAAAGCCCAAGTTTTGAATACTCCTTGGCCAGAAAAAAATTCAGTATGTCATATATGGTCTTTTGTCAGGAGGATATAACATCCGAAGCTATCAGTCTGAATGTATTGTATTAATCTTTTAGGACTCTTTAGCCAGAAATATGTTCAGTAGGTCAAAAGGGGACCTCTGAGTAGCTGATTTATCATCAGAAAGAGTCTATAACTTTATATAGTTAAAAACTTTTTAGGACCCTTTGACCAGAAATAAGTTCAAAAGATCAGATATGGACATCTATATGGCTTTTTAAGCATCAGAGGGAGTCTATGAGTATATATAGAAAGCCCAAGATCGAGGACTCTTTGGCCAAAAATATGTTCAGGAGGTCAAAAGGGGACCCATGAATAGCTGATTTATTATCAAAAGGAGTCTATAACTTTATATAGTTTGAAAAATTTTGAGGACACTTTGACCACAAATAAGTTCAAAAGGTGAAAGATGGACATCTATATGGCTTATGAAGCATCAGAAGGAGTCTATGAGTATGTATAGAAAGCCCAAGATCGAGGACTCTTTGGCCAGAAATATGTTCAGGAGGTCAAAACCTCTGAATAGCTGATTTATCATCAAAAGGATTCTAGAACTTTATATAGTTTGAAAAATTTTGAGGACACTTTGACCACAAATAAGTTCAAAAGGTCAGATATGGACATATATATGGCTTATGAAGCATCAGAAGGAGTCTATGAGTATGTATAGAAAGCCCAAGTTTCGAAAACTCCTTGGCCAAAAAAATATTCAGTATGTCAAATATGGACTTTTGTCAGGAGGATATAGAATCCGAAGATATCAGTCTGAAGATATCAGTATTAATATTTTAGGACTCTTTGGCCAGAAATATGTTCCGTAGGTCAACAGGGGACCTCTGAATAGCTGATTTATCATCAGAAAGAATCTATAACTTTATATAGTTTGAAAACTTTTGAGGACACTTTGACCAGAAATAAGTTCAAAAGGTCAGATATGGACATCTATGTTGCTTTTGAAGCATCAGAGGGAGTCTATGAGTATATATAGAAAGCCCAAGATCGAGGACTCTTTGGCCAGAAATATGTTCAGGAGGTCAAAAGGGGACCTCTGAATATCTGATTTATTATCAAAAGAATTCCATAACTTTATAAAGTTTGAAACATTTTGAGGACCCTTTGACCACAAATAAGTTCAAAAGGTCAGATATGGACATCTATATGGCTTATGATGCATCAGAAGGAGTCTATGAGTATGTATAGAAAGCCCAAGATCGAGGACTCTTTGGCCAGAAATATGTTCAGGAGGTCAAAACCACTGAATAGCTGATTTATCATCAAAAGGATTCTATAACTTTATATAGTTTAAAACATTTTGAGGAGCCTTTGACCACAAATAAGTTCAAAAGGTCAGATATGGACATATATATGGCTTATGAAGCATCAGAGGGAGTCTATGAGTATATATAGAAAGCCCAAGATCGAGGACTCTTTGGCCAGAAATATGTTCAAGAGGTCAAAAGGTGACCTCTGAATAGCTGATTTATCATCAAAAGAATTCTATAACTTTATATAGTTTGAAAAATTTTGAGGACCCTTTGACCAAAAATAAGTTCAAAAGGTCAGATATGGACATATATATGGCTTATGAAGCATCAGAAGGAGTATGTATAGAAAGCCCAAGTTTCGAATACTCCTTGGCCAGAAAAATATTCAGTATGTCAAATATGGACTTTTGTCAGGAGGATATAACACATCCGAAGATATCAGTCTGAATGTATTGTATTAATCTTTTAGGACTCTTTGGCCAGAAATATGTTCAGTAGGTCAAAAGGGGACCTCTGAATAGCTGATTTATCATCAGAAAGAGTCTATAACTTTATATAGTTTGAAAACTTTTGAGGACCCTTTGACCAGAAGTAACTTCAAAAGGTCAGATATGGACATCTATATGGCTTTTGAAGCATCAGAGGGAGTCTATGAGTATATATAGAAAGCCCAAGATCGAGGACTCTTTGGCGAGAAATATGTTCAGGAGGTCAAATGACTTCTGAATAGCTGATTTATCATCAAAAGAATTCTATAACTTTATATAGTTTGAAAAAGTTTGAGGACCCTTTGACCACAAATAAGTTCAAAAGGTCAGATATGGACATCTATATAGATTTTGAAGCATCAGAGGGAGTCTATGAGTATATATAGAAAGCCCAATATCGAGGACTCTTTGGCGAGAAATATGTTCAGGAGGTCAAAAGGGGACCTCTGAATAGCTGATTTATCATCAAAAGAATTCTATAACTTTATATAGTTTGAAAAATTTTGAGGACACTTTGACCACAAATAGGTTCAAAAGGTCAGATATGGACATCTATATGGCTTATGAACCATCAGAAAGAGTCTATGAGTATGTATAGAAAGCCCAATATCGAGGACTCTTTGGCCAGAAATATGTTCAGGAGGTCAAAAGGGGACCTCTGAATATCTGATTTATCATCAAAAGAATTCTATAAATTTATATAGTTTGAAAAATTTTGAGGACCCTTTGACCAAAAATAAGTTCAAAAGGTCAGATATAGACATATATATGGCTTATGAAGCATCAGAAGGAGTATGTATAGAAAGCCCAAGTTTCGAATACTCCTTGGTCAGAAAAATATTCAGTATGTCAAATATGGACTTTTGTCAGGAGGATATAACACATCCGAAGATATCAGTCTGAATGTATTGTATTAATCTTTTAGGACTCTTTGGCCAGAAATATGTTCAGTAGGTCAAAAGGGGACCTCTGAATAGCTGATTTATCATCAGAAACAGTATATAACTTTATATAGTTTGAAAACTTTTGAGGACCCTTTGACCAGAAGTAACATCAAAAGGTCAGATATGGACATCTATATGGCTTTTGAAGCATCAGAGGGAGTCTATGAGTATATATAGAAAGCCCAAGATCGAGGACTCTTTGGCGAGAAATATGTTCAGGAGGTCAAATGACTTCTGACTTTCGATTTATCATCAAAAGAATTCTATAACTTTATATAGTTTGAACAATTTTGAGGACACTTCGACCACAAATAGGTTCAAAAGGTCAGATATGGACATCTATATGGCCTATGATGCATCAGAAGGAGTCTATGAGTAGAAAGCCCAATATCGAGGACTCTTTGGCCAGAAATATGTTCAGGAGGTCAAAAGGGGACCACTGAATTTCTGATTTATCATCAAAAGAATTCTATAACTTTATATAGTTTGAAACATTTTGAGGACCCTTTGACCACAAATAAGTTCAAAAGGTCAGATATGGACATCTATATGGCTTATGATGCATCAGAAGGAGTATGTATAGAAAGCCCAAGTTTCGAATACTCCTTGTCCAGAAAAATATTCAGTATGTCAAATATGGACTTTTGTCAGGAGGATATAACATCCGAAGATATCAGTCTGAATGTATGGTATTAATCTTTTAGGACTCTTTGGCCAGAAATATGTTCAGTAGGTCAAAAGGGGACCTCTGAATAGCTGATTTATCATCAGAAAGAGTCTATAACTTTATATAGTTTATAAACTTTTTAGGACCCTTTGACCAGAAATAAGTTCAAAAGGTCAGATATGGACATCTATGTGGCTTTTGAAGCATCAGAGGGAGTCTATGAGTATATATAGAAAGCCCAAGATCGAGGACTCTTTGGCCAGAAATATGTTCAGGAGGTCAAAAGGGGACCTCTGAATAGCTGATTTATCATCAAAAGAATTCTATAACTTTATATAGTTTGAAAAATTTTGAGGACCCTTTGACCAGAAATAAGTTCAAAAGGTCAGATATGGACATCTATATGGATTTTGAAGCATCAGTGGGAGTCTATGAGTATATATATAGAAAGCCCAAGATCGAGGACTCTTTGGCCAGAAATATGTTCAGGAGGTCAAAAGGGGACCTCTGAATAGCTGATTTATCATCAAAAGAATTCTATAACTTTATATAGTTTGAAAATTTTTGAGGACACTTTGACCACAAATAGGTTCAAAAGGTCAGATATGGACATCTATGTGGCTTTTGAAGCATCAGAGGGAGTCTATGAGTATATATAGAAAGCCCAAGATCGAGGACTCTTTGGCCAGAAATATGTTCAAGAGGTCAAAAGGGGACCTCTGAATAGCTGATTTATCACCAAAAGAATTCTATAACTTTATATAGTTTGAAAAATTTTGAGGACCCTTTGACCACAAATAAGTTCAAAAGGTCAGATATGGACATCTATATGGCTTATGATGCATCAGAAGGAGTCTGTGAGTATGTATAGAAAGCCCAAGATCGAGGACTCTTTGGCCAGAAATATGTTCAGGAGGTCAAAACCTCTGAATAGCTGATTTATCATCAAAAGGATTCTATAACTTTATATAGTTTGAAAAATTTTGAGGACCCTTTGACCACAAATAAGTTCAAAAGGTCAGATATGGACATCTATATGGCTTATGATGCATCAGAAGGAGTCTGTGAGTATGTATAGAAAGCCCAAGATCGAGGACTCTTTGGCCAGAAATATGTTCAGGAGGTCAAAACCTCTGAATAGCTGATTTATCATCAAAAGGATTCTATAACTTTATGTAGTTTGAAAATTTTTTAAGGACACTTTGACCACAAATAAGTTCTAAAGGTCAGATATGGACATCTATATGGCTTATGAAGCATCAGGAGTATGTATAGAAAGCCCAAGTTTCGAATATTCCTTGGCCAGGAAAAAATTCAGTATGTCAAATATGGTCTTTTGTCAGGAGGATATAACATCCGAAGATATCAGTCTGAATGTATTGTATTAATCTTTTAGGACTCTTTGGCCAGAAATATGTTCAGTAGGTCAAAAGGGGACCTCTGAATAGCTGATTTATCATCAGAAAGAGTATATAACTTTATATAGTTTGAAAACTTTTGAGGACCCTTTGACCAGAAATAAGTTCAAAAGGTCAGATATGGACATCTATATGGCTTTTGAAGCATCAGAGGGAGTCTATGAGTATATATAGAAAGCCCAAGATCGAGGACTCTTTGGCGAGAAATATGTTCAGGAGGTCAAATGACTTCTGAATAGCTGATTTATCATCAAAAGAATTCTATAACTTTATATAATTTGAAAAATTTTGAGGACACTTCGACCACAAATAGGTTCAAAAGGTCAGATATGGACATCTATATGGCTTATGAAGCATCAGAAAGAGTCTATGAGTATGTATAGAAAGCCAATATCGAGGACTCTTTGGCCAGAAACATGTTCAGGAGGTCAAAAGGGGACCTCTGAATAGCTGATTTATCATCAAAAGAATTCTATAACTTTATATAGTTTGAAAAATTTTGAGGACATTTTGACCACAAATAGGTTCAAAAGGTCAGATATGGACATATATATGGCTTATGACGCATCAGAGGGAGTCTATGAGTATGTATAGAAAGCCCAAGATCGAGGACTCTTTGGCCAGAAATATGTTCAGTAGGTCAAAAGGGGACCTCTGAATAGCTGATTTATCATCAGAAAGAGTATATAACTTTATATAGTTTGAAAACTTTTGAGGACCCTTTGACCAGAAGTAACTTCAAAAGGTCAGATATGGACATCTATATGGCTTTTGAAGCATCAGAGGGAGTCTATGAGTATATATAGAAAGCCCAAGATCGAGGACTCTTTGGCGAGAAATATGTTCAGGAGGTCAAATGACTTCTGAATAGCTGATTTATCATTAAAAAAATTCTATAACTTTATATGGTTTGAAAAATTTTGAGGACACTTCGACCACAAATAGGTTCAAAAGGTCAGATATGGACATCTATATGGTTTATGAAGCATCAGATAGAGTCTATGAGTATGTATAGAAAGCCCAATATCGAGGACTCTTTGGCCAGAAACATGTTCAGGAGGTCAAAAGGGGACCTCTGAATAGCTGATTTATCATCAAAAGAATTCTATAACTTTATATAGTTTGAAAAATTTTGAGGACCCTTTGACCAGAAATAAGTTCAAAAGGTCAGATATGGACATCTATATAGATTTTGAAGCATCAGAGGGAGTCTATGAGTATATATAGAAAGCCCAAGATCGATGACTCTTTGGCGAGAAATATGTTCAGGAGGTCAAAAGGGGACCTCTGAATAGCTGATTTATCATCAAAAGAATTCTATAACTTTATTTAGTTTGAAAAATTTTGAGGACACTTTGACCACAAATAGGTTCAAAAGGTCAGATATGGACATCTATATGGCTTATGGACCATCAGAAAGAGTCTATGAGTATGTATAGAAAGCCCAATATCGAGGACTCTTTGGCGAGAAATATGTTCAGGAGGTCAAAAGGGGACCTCTGAATATCTGATTTATCATCAAAAGAATTCTATAACTTTATATAGTTTGAAAAATTTTGAGGACATTTTGACCACAAATAGGTTCAAAAGGTCAGATATGGACATATATATGGCTTATGAAGCATCAGAGGGAGTCTATGAGTATATATAGAAAGCCCAAGATCGAGGACTCTTTGGCCAGAAATATGTTCAAGAGGTCAAAAGGGGACCTCTGAATAGCTGATTTATCATCAAAAGAATTCTATAACTTTATATAGTTTGAAAAATTTTGAGGACCCTTTGACCACAAATAAGTTCAAAAGGTCAGATATGGACATCTATATGGCTTATGAACCATCAGAAAGAGTCTATGAGTATGTATAGAAAGCCCAATATCGAGGACTCTTTGGCCAGAAATATGTTCAGGAGGTCAAAAGGGGACCTCTGAATATCTGATTTATCATCAAAAGAATTCTATAACTTTATAGTTTGAAAAATTTTGAGGACCCTTTGACCAAAAATGAGTTCAAAAGGTCAGATATGGACATATATATGGCTTATGAAGCATCAGAAGGAGTATGTATAGAAAGCCCAAGTTTCGAATACTCCTTGGTCAGAAAAATATTCAGTATGTCAAATATGGACTTTTGTCAGGAGGATATAACACATCCGAAGATATCAGTCTGAATGTATTGTATTAATCTTTTAGGACTCTTTGGCCAGAAATATGTTCAGTAGGTCAAAAGGGGACCTCTGAATAGCTGATTTATCATCAGAAACAGTATATAACTTTATATAGTTTGAAAACTTTTGAGGACCCTTTGACCAGAAGTAACATCAAAAGGTCAGATATGGACATCTATATGGCTTTTGAAGCATCAGAGGGAGTCTATGAGTATATATAGAAAGCCCAAGATCGAGGACTCTTTGGCGAGAAATATGTTCAGGAGGTCAAATGACTTCTGAATAGCTGATTTATCATCAAAAGAATTCTATAACTTTATATAGTTTGAACAATTTTGAGGACACTTCGACCACAAATAGGTTCAAAAGGTCAGATATGGACATCTATATGGCCTATGATGCATCAGAAGGAGTCTATGAGTAGAAAGCCCAAGATCGAGGACTCTTTGGCCAGAAATATGTTCAGGAAGTCAAAACCTCTGAATAGCTGATTTATCATCAAAAGGATTCTATAACTTTATGTAGTTTGAAAATTTTTTAAGGACACTTTGACCACAAATAAGTTCTAAAGGTCAGATATGGACATCTATATGGCTTATGAAGCATCAGAAGGAGTATGTATAGAAAGCCCAAGTTTCGAATACTCCTTGGCCAGGAAAAAATTCAGTATGTCAAATATGGTCTTTTGTCAGGAGGATATAACATCCGAAGATATCAGTCTGAATGTATTGTATTAATCTTTTAGGACTCTTTGGCCAGAAATATGTTCAGTAGGTCAAAAGGGGACCTCTGAATAGCTGATTTATCATCAGAAAGAGTATATAACTTTATATAGTTTGAAAACTTTTGAGGACCCTTTGACCAGAAGTAACTTCAAAAGGTCAGATATGGACATCTATATGGCTTTTGAAGCATCAGAGGGAGTCTATGAGTATATATAGAAAGCCCAAGATCGAGGACTCTTTGGCGAGAAATATGTTCAGGAGGTCAAATGACTTCTGAATAGCTGATTTATCATTAAAAAAATTCTATAACTTTATATGGTTTGAAAAATTTTGAGGACACTTCGACCACAAATAGGTTCAAAAGGTCAGATATGGACATCTATATGGTTTATGAAGCATCAGATAGAGTCTATGAGTATGTATAGAAAGCCCAATATCGAGGACTCTTTGGCCAGAAACATGTTCAGGAGGTCAAAAGGGGACCTCTGAATAGCTGATTTATCATAAAAAGAATTCTATAACTTTATATAGTTTGAAAAATTTTGAGGACCCTTTGACCAGAAATAAGTTCAAAAGGTAAGATATGGACATCTATATAGATTTTGAAGCATCAGAGGGAGTCTATGAGTATATATAGAAAGCCCAAGATCGATGACTCTTTGGCGAGAAATATGTTCAGGAGGTCAAAAGGGGACTTCTGAATAGCTGATTTATCATCAAAAGAATTCTATAACTTTATTTAGTTTGAAAAATTTTGAGGACACTTTGACCACAAATAGGTTCAAAAGGTCAGATATGGACATCTATATGGCTTATGGACCATCAGAAAGAGTCTATGAGTATGTATAGAAAGCCCAATATCGAGGACTCTTTGGCGAGCAATATGTTCAGGAGGTCAAAAGGGGACCTCTGAATATCTGATTTATCATCAAAAGAATTCTATAACTTTATATAGTTTGAAAAATTTTGAGGACATTTTGACCACAAATAGGTTCAAAAGGTCAGATATGGACATATATATGGCTTATGAAGCATCAGAGGGAGTCTATGAGTATATATAGAAAGCCCAAGATCGAGGACTCTTTGGCCAGAAATATGTTCAAGAGGTCAAAAGGGGACCTCTGAATAGCTGATTTATCATCAAAAGAATTCTATAACTTTATATAGTTTGAAAAATTTTGAGGACCCTTTGACCACAAATAAGTTCAAAAGGTCAGATATGGACATCTATATGGCTTATGAACCATCAGAAAGAGTCTATGAGTATGTATAGAAAGCCCAATATCGAGGACTCTTTGGCCAGAAATATGTTCAGGAGGTCAAAAGGGGACCTCTGAATATCTGATTTATCATCAAAAGAATTCTATAACTTTATAGTTTGAAAAATTTTGAGGACCCTTTGACCAAAAATAAGTTCAAAAGGTCAGATATGGACATATATATGGCTTATGAAGCATCAGAAGGAGTATGTATAGAAAGCCCAAGTTTCGAATACTCCTTGGCCAGGAAAAAATTCAGTATGTCAAATATGGTCTTTTGTCAGGAGGATATAACATCCGAAGATATCAGTCTGAATGTATTGTATTAATCTTTTAGGACTCTTTGGCCAGAAATATGTTCAGTAGGTCAAAAGGGGACCTCTGAATAGCTGATTTATCATCAGAAAGAGTATATAACTTTATATAGTTTGAAAACTTTTGAGGACCCTTTGACCAGAAATAAGTTCAAAAGGTCAGATATGGACATCTATATGGCTTTTGAAGCATCAGAGGGAGTCTATGAGTATATATAGAAAGCCCAAGATCGAGGACTCTTTGGCGAGAAATATGTTCAGGAGGTCAAATGACTTCTGAATAGCTGATTTATCATCAAAAGAATTCTATAACTTTATATAATTTGAAAAATTTTGAGGACACTTCGACCACAAATAGGTTCAAAAGGTCAGATATGGACATCTATATGGCTTATGAAGCATCAGAAAGAGTCTATGAGTATGTATAGAAAGCCAATATCGAGGACTCTTTGGCCAGAAACATGTTCAGGAGGTCAAAAGGGGACCTCTGAATAGCTGATTTATCATCAAAAGAATTCTATAACTTTATATAGTTTGAAAAATTTTGAGGACATTTTGACCACAAATAGGTTCAAAAGGTCAGATATGGACATATATATGGCTTATGAAGCATCAGAGGGAGTCTATGAGTATGTATAGAAAGCCCAAGATCGAGGACTCTTTGGCCAGAAATATGTTCAAGAGGTCAAAAGGGGACCTCTGAATAGCTGATTTATCATCAAAAGAATTCTATAACTTTATATAGTTTGAAAAATTTTGAGGACATTTTGACCAAAAATAAGTTCAAAAGGTCAGATATGGACATATATATGGCTTATGAAGCATCAGAAGGAGTATGTATAGAAAGCCCAAGTTTCGAATACTCCTTGGCCAGAAAAATATTCAGTATGTCAAATATGGACTTTTGTCAGGAGGATATAACACATCCGAAGATATCAGTCTGAATGTATTGTATTAATCTTTTAGGACTCTTTGGCCAGAAATATGTTCAGTAGGTCAAAAGGGGACCTCTGAATAGCTGATTTATCATCAGAAAGAGTATATAACTTTATATAGTTTGAAAACTTTTGAGGACCCTTTGACCAGAAGT
Source organism: Scardinius erythrophthalmus (assembly GCF_964197995.2). Classification (NCBI taxonomy): domain Eukaryota; kingdom Metazoa; phylum Chordata; class Actinopteri; order Cypriniformes; family Leuciscidae; genus Scardinius; species Scardinius erythrophthalmus. Next base: position 28,500,498 of record NC_138232.1, on the reverse strand, counting down.
AACTTCAAAAGGTCAGATATGGACATCTATATGGCTTTTGAAGCATCAGAGGGAGTCTATGAGTATATATAGAAAGCCCAAGATCGAGGACTCTTTGGCGAGAAATATGTTCAGGAGGTCAAATGACTTCTGAATAGCTGATTTATCATTAAAAAAATTCTATAACTTTATATGGTTTGAAAAATTTTGAGGACACTTCGACCACAAATAGGTTCAAAAGGTCAGATATGGACATCTATATGGTTTATGAAGCATCAGATAGAGTCTATGAGTATGTATAGAAAGCCCAATATCGAGGACTCTTTGGCCAGAAACATGTTCAGGAGGTCAAAAGGGGACCTCTGAATAGCTGATTTATCATCAAAAGAATTCTATAACTTTATATAGTTTGAAAAATTTTGAGGACCCTTTGACCACAAATAAGTTCAAAAGGTCAGATATGGACATCTATATGGCTTATGAAGCATCAGAGGGAGTCTATGAGTATATATAGAAAGCCCAAGATCGAGGACTCTTTGGCCAGAAATATGTTCAAGAGGTCAAAAGGGGACCTCTGAATAGCTGATTTATCATCAAAAGAATTCTATAACTTTATATAGTTTGAAAAATTTTGAGGACCCTTTGACCACAAATAAGTTCAAAAGGTCAGATATGGACATCTATATGGCTTATGAACCATCAGAAAGAGTCTATGAGTATGTATAGAAAGCCCAATATCGAGGACTCTTTGGCCAGAAATATGTTCAGGAGGTCAAAAGGGGACCTCTGAATATCTGATTTATCATCAAAAGAATTCTATAACTTTATAGTTTGAAAAATTTTGAGGACCCTTTGACCAAAAATGAGTTCAAAAGGTCAGATATGGACATATATATGGCTTATGAAGCATCAGAAGGAGTATGTATAGAAAGCCCAAGTTTCGAATACTCCTTGGTCAGAAAAATATTCAGTATGTCAAATATGGACTTTTGTCAGGAGGATATAACACATCCGAAGATATCAGTCTGAATGTATTGTATTAATCTTTTAGGGCTCTTTGGCCAGAAATATGTTCAGTAGGTCAAAAGGGGACCTCTGAATAGCTGATTTATCATCAGAAAGAGTATATAACTTTATATAGTTTGAAAACTTTTGAGGACCCTTTGACCAGAAGTAACATCAAAAGGTCAGATATGGACATCTATATGGCTTTTGAAGCATCAGAGGGAGTCTATGAGTATATATAGAAAGCCCAAGATCGAGGACTCTTTGGCGAGAAATATGTTCAGGAGGTCAAATGACTTCTGAATAGCTGATTTATCATCAAAAGAATTCTATAACTTTATATAGTTTGAACAATTTTGAGGACACTTCGACCACAAATAGGTTCAAAAGGTCAGATATGGACATCTATATGGCCTATGATGCATCAGAAGGAGTATGTATAGAAAGCCCAAGTTTCGAATACTCCTTGTCCAGAAAAATATTCAGTATGTCAAATATGGACTTTTGTCAGGAGGATATAACATCCGAAGATATCAGTCTGAATGTATGGTATTAATCTTTTAGGACTCTTTGGCCAGAAATATGTTCATTAGGTCAAAAGGGGACCTCTGAATAGCTGATTTATCATCAGAAAGAGTCTATAACTTTATATAGTTTATAAACTTTTTAGGACCCTTTGACCAGAAATAAGTTCAAAAGGTCAGATATGGACATCTAGTGGCTTTTGAAGCATCAGAGGGAGTCTATGAGTATATATAGAAAGCCCAAGATCGATGACTCTTTGGCGAGAAATATGTTCAGGAGGTCAAAAGGGGACCTCTGAATAGCTGTTTTATCATCAAAAGAATTCTATAACTTTATATAGTTTGAAAAATTTTGAGGACATTTTGACCACAAATAGGTTCAAAAGGTCAGATATGGACATATATATGGCTTATGAAGCATCAGAGGGAGTCTATGAGTATATATAGAAAGCCCAAGATCGAGGACTCTTTGGCGAGAAATATGTTCAGGAGGTCAAAATGGGACCTCTGAATAGCTGATTTATCATCAAAAGAATTCTATAACTTTATATAGTTTGAAAAATTTTGAGGACACTTTGACCACAAATAGGTTCAAAAGGTCAGATATGGACATCTATATGGCTTTTGAACCATCAGAAAGAGTCGATGAGTATGTATAGAAAGCCCAATATCGAGGACTCTTTGGCCAAAAATATGTTCAGGAGGTCAAAAGGGGACCTCTGAATATCTGATTTATCATCAAAAGAATTCTATAACTTTATATAGTTTGAAACATTTTGAGGACCCTTTGACCACAAATAAGTTCAAAAGGTCAGATATGGACATCTATATGGCTTATGATGCATCAGAAGGAGTCTATGAGTATGTATAGAAAGCCCAAGATCGAGGACTCTTTGGCGAGAAATATGTTCAGGAGGTCAAAAGGGGACCTCTGAATAGCTGATTTATCATCAAAATAATTCTATAACTTTATATAGTTTGAAAAATTTTGAGGACACTTTGACCAGAAATAAGTTCAAAAGGTCAGATATGGACATATATATGGCTTATGAAGCATCAGAAGGAGTATGTATAGAAAGCCCAAGTTTCGAATACTCCTTGGCCAGAAAAATATTCAGTATGTCAAATATGGACTTTTGTCAGGAGGATATAACACATCCAAAGATATCAGTCTGAATGTATTGTATTAATCTTTTAGGACTCTTTGGCCAGAAATATGTTCAGTAGGTCAAAAGGGGACCTCTGAATAGCTGATTTATCATCAGAAAGAGTATATAACTTTATATAGTTTGAAAACTTTTGAGGTCCCTTTGACCAGAAGTAACATCAAAAGCTCAGATATGGACATCTATATGGCTTTTGAAGCATCAGAGGGAGTCTATGAGTATATATAGAAAGCCCAATATCGAGGACTCTTTGGCCAGAAATATGTTCAGGAGGTCAAAAGGGGACCACTGAATTTCTGATTTATCATCAAAAGAATTCTATAACTTTATATAGTTTATAAACTTTTTAGGACCCTTTGACCACAAATAATTTCAAATGGTCAGATATGGACATCTATATGGATTTTGAAGCATCAGAAGGAGTATGTGAGTATGTATAGAAAGCCCAAGATCGAGGACTCTTTGGCCAGAAATATGTTCAGGAGGTCAAAACCTCTGAATACCTGATTTATCATCAAAAGGATTCTATAACTTTATGTAGTTTGAAAATTTTTGAGGACACTTTGACCACAAATGAGTTCTAAAGGTCAGATATGGACATCTATATGGCTTATGAAGCATCAGAAGGAGTATGTATAGAAAGCCCAAGTTTCGAATACTCCTTGGCCAGGAAAAAATTCAGTATGTCAAATACGGTCTTTTGTCAGGAGGATATAACATCCGAAGATATCAGTCTGAATGTATTGTATTAATCTTTTAGGACTCTTTGGCCAGAAATATGTTCAGTAGGTCAAAAGGGGACCTCTGAATAGCTGATTTATCATCAGAAAGAGTCTATTACTTTATATAGTTTGAAAACTTTTGAGGACCCTTTGACCAGAAATAAGTTCAAAAGGTCAGATATGGACATCTATATAGATTTTGAAGCATCAGAGGTAGTCTATGAGTATATATAGAGGATGTTCAGGAGGTCAAAAGGGGACCTCTGAATAGCTGATTTATCATCAAAAGAATTCGATAACTTCATATAGTTTGATAGTTTGAAAAATTTTGAGAACCCTTTGACCACAAATAAGTTCAAAAGGTCAGATATGGACATATATATGGCTTATGATGCATCAGAAGGAGTCTATGAGTATGTATAGAAAGCCCAAGATCGAGAACTCTTTGGCCAGAAATATGTTCAGGAGGTGAAAACCTCTGAATAGCTGATTTATCAATCAGAAGAAGACTATAATTTTACATAGTTTGAAAATTTTTGAGGACACTTTAAACAGAAATAATTTGAAAAGGTAAGCCATAAGCCATATCTGTATGGATATCTATATTGGCTTATGAAGCATCAGGAGTCAATGAGTATATATAGAATTTGAGGACTGTTTGGCCAGAAATATGTTACTTTGGACAAACATGTACTTACGTACATCAGGAGTCGAAGAGTATGTATAGAAAGTTAACATCAGTTGACTGAATGTATAAGTAAGTTAAAGTGCAGTGAAGGAAAATCATTGCACTAGCAGTTGCTTTACAATGGACACAATTATGGGAATTAGTTCTGGCGTGCAATGCAATGCGAAAAGTGCTTTATCTATATGTTTATTCTTAAGTGCATTCTGTCGTTGGGCAACTTTGGAATGCACTGAAGAATAAACATATAGATAAAGCACTTTTCTCATTGCATTACACACCAGAACTAACTCCTTCCCATGTTCATTAAAGATATAAAATGTATGCATTGCACAAAGGATCTAACGTTGTCCACTGAACAATAACATATAGGCTATGCACTTCTTGGATTGCCTTGCATTGCACAGTAGATCTAATTCATTCCCATGTTCATTAAAGAGATAACAAGTGTTGTTGCATTGCATTGCACAAACGATCTTTGAAGAATAACATTGAAGAATAACATACAGGCTATGCACTTTATGCATTGTACACCAGAACTAACTCCTTCCCATGTTCATTAAAGGGATAACATGTTGCATTGCCTTGTACTGCACAAACGATCTAACGCTGTGCATTGAAGAATAATATATAGGCTATGCACTTTTTGCACTGCTTTGCATTGCACACCATAACTAACTCCTTCAAATGTTTATTAAAGAGATAACATTTTGCATTGCATTGCACAAACGATCTAACTTTGTGCATTGAAGGATAACATATAGACTAAATGCATGCATTGTATTACATTGCACACCCGAACTAACTCCTTCAAATGTTTATTAAAGAGATAACATTTTGCATTGCACAAACGATCTAACGTTGTGCATTGAAGAATAACATATAGGCTAAATGCATGCATTGTATTGCATTGCACACCCGAACTAACTCCGTCCCATGTTCATTAAAGAGATAACATTTATTTTGTTGCATTGCATTGCACAAACGATCTAACGTTGTCCACTGAACAATAACATATAGGCTATGCACTTCTTGGATTGCATTGCATTGCACACTACAACTAATTCATTCCCATGTTCATTAAAGAGATAACATATGTTGTTTCATTGCACAAACGATCTATTGTTGTGCATCATTGAAGAAAAACATATGCACTTCTATCCCTGCATTGCACACCAAAACTAACTCCTTCCCATGTTCATTAAAGAGATTAACATCTGTTGTTGCATTGCATTGCACAAACGATCTAACGTTGTGCAATGAAGAGTAACATAGGCCATGCACTTTTTGCATTGCATTGCACTGCACTCCAGATGCACTCCTTCCCATGTTCAATAAAGAGATAATATGTTGCATTGCATTGCACAAACGATCTAACGTTGTGCATTGAAGAATAACATACAGGCTAAATGCATGCATTGTATTGTATTGCATTGCACACCCGAACTAACTCCTTCCCATGTTCATTAAAGAGATAACACATGTTGCATTGCATTGCATTGCAGAAACGATCTAACGTTGTGCAACATTTATGTACTTTTTGCATTGCATTGCACACTGAAACTAACTCCTTCCCATGTTCAGTAAAGAGATAACATGTTGCATTGCATTGCATTGAATTGCATTGCATTGCAGAAACGATCTAACGTTGTGCACTGAAGAATAACATTTAGGGTATACACTTTTGGCATTGCATTGCACACCAGATCTTACTCCTTCAAATGTTCATTGAAGAGATAACATTTTGCATTGCGTTGCATTGCATTGCAGAAACGATCTAATGTTGTGCACTGAATAATAACATTTATGCACTTTTTGCATTGCATTGCACACCAGAACTAACTCCTTCAAATGTTAGAAAAGTTAGTTATGGTGTGCAATGGAATGCAATGCAAATAGTGAATAGCCAATGTTACTCTTCAATGCAAAACGTTAGATCGTTTGTGCATAACATATGTTATCTCTTTAATGAACATGGGCAGGAGTTCGGGTGTGCAATGCAATACAATGCATGCATATAGCCTATATGTTATTCTTCAATGCACAACGTTATGCAATGCACAATGCAATTCAAAATGTTATCTCTTTAATAAGCATTTGAAGGTGTTAGTTCTGGTGTGCAATGCGATGCAATGCAAAAAGTGCATAAATGTTATTCAGTGCACAGCGTTAAATCGTTTGTGCAAAGCAATGCAATGTTGCATAACATATGTTATCTTTTTAATGAACATGGGAAGGAGTTAGTTCGGCTGTACATGCAACACAATCCATGCATTTAGCTATGTCAACTATGTCATTCTTCAATGCACAACGTTAGATCGTTTGTGCAATGCAATGCAACATGTTATCTCTTTAATAAACATTTGAAGGAGTTAGTTCTTGTGTGCAATGCAATTCAAAGCAATGCAAAAAATGCATGGCCTATGTTACTCTTCAATGCACAACGTTAGATCGTTTGTGCACTGCAATGCAAAATATTATCTCTTTAATAAACATGGGAAGTAGTTAGTTCTGGAGTGCAATGCAATGCAATGCAAAAAGTGCATAGCCTATATGTTATTCTTCAGTGCACAGCGTTAGATCGTTTGTGAAATGCAATGCAACATGTTATCCCTTTAATGAACATGGGAAGGAGCTAGTTCTGGTGTGCAATGCAATGCAAAGCAAAAAGTGAATAGCCTATGTTACTCTTCAATGCACAAACAATGAAATGTTGCATAACATATGTTATCTCTTTAATGAACATGGGACGGAGTTAGTTCGGGTGTGCAATGCAATGCAAAAATGCATAAATGTTATTCTTTAGTGCACAGTGTTAGGTCGTTTGAGCAAAGCAATATAATGTTGCATTAACATATGTTATCGTTTGTGCAATGCAATACAACATCATTGCACCTTATTTCTTTAAAGAAAATGGGATTGATTTCTGAGTTCTGGTGTGCAATCCAATGCACGAATTTCATAACCTATATTATTCTTCAATGCACAGCGTTAGATCATTTCTGCAAAACAATGAAATGTTGCATAACATATGTTATCTCTTTTATGAACATGGGAAGGAGTTAGTTCGGGAGTGCAATGCAATACAATGCATGCATATACCCTATATGTTATTCTTCAATGCATTTGTTAGTTCTGGTGTGCAATGCGATGCAATGCAAAAAGTGCATAAATGTTATTATTCAGTGCACAGCGTTTAATCGTTTTGCACTGAAGAGTAACATTGGCTATTCACTTTTTGCATTGCATTGCATTGCACACCATAACTAACTTTTCTAACATTTGAAGGAGTTAGTTCTGGTGTGCAATGCAATGCAATGCAAAAAGTGCATAAATGTTATTATTCAGTGCACAACATTAGATCGTTTCTGCAATGCAATGCAACGCAATGCAACATGTTATCTCTTTAGTGAACATGGGAAAGAGTTAGTTCTGGTGTGCAATGCAATGCAAAAAGTACATAAATGTTATTCTTCAATGCACAACGTTAGATCGTTTCTGCAATGCAATGCAATGCAACATGTGTTATATCTTTAATGAACATGGGAAGGAGTTATTTCTGGTGTACAATGCAATACAATGCATGCATTTAGCCTATATGTTATTCTTCAATGCACAACATTGATCGTTGAGACAAACGATCGTTTTGTGCAGTGCAATGCAAAATGTTATCTCTTTATGAACATGGGAAGAGGTTAGTTCTGCTGTGCAATGCAATGCAAAAAGTGCATAGATGTTATTTTTCAGTGCACATCGTTTGTGCAAAGCAATGCAATGTTGCATAACATATGTTATCTCTTTAATGAACATGTGAAGGAGTTAGTTCGGGTGTTCAATGCAATACAATGCATGCATATTTAGCCTGTATGTTATTCTTCAATACACAACGTTAGATCTTTTGTGCAATGCAATGCAACATATTATCACTTTATTGAACATGGGAAGGAGTTTGATCTGGTGTGCAATGCAATGCAAAAAGTGGCCTATGTTACTCTTCATTGCACAACGTTAGATCGTTTGTGCAATGCAATGCAAAAACAGATATTATCTCTTAATGAACATGGGAAGGAGTTAGTTTTGGTGTGCAATGCAGGGATAGAAGTGCATATGTTTTTCTTCAATGATGCACAACGATAGATCGTTTGTGCAATGCAACAACATATGCTATCTCTTTAATGAACATGGGAATGAATTAGTTGTAGTGTGCAATGCAATGCAATCCAAGAAATGCATAGCCTATATGTTATTGTTCAGTGGACAACGTTAGATCGTTTGTGCAATGCAATGCAACAACATAAATGTTATCTCTTTAATGAACATGGGAAGGAGTTAGTTCTGGTGTGCAATGCAATGCGAAAAGTGCATTATCTATATGTTCCGGTATTCTACCGTGCATTCTATCGTTGTCCAACGGAATGAGTTAATTGTGTCCATTGTAAAGCAAAACCCAGTTCAGTCAACTGATGTTAACTTTCTATACATACTCTTCAACTCCTGATCAGCCAATACAGAAGTCCATATTTGACCAAAGTAACATATTTCTGGCCAAAGAGTCCTCGATTTCTATACATACATCATTGACTCCTGATGCTTCATAAGCCATGGATATCTATATGGATATCTATATGGCTTATGGCTTACCTTTTAAACTTATTTGTGGTCAAAGGGTCCTCAAAATGTTTCAAACTATATAAAGTTATAGAATTCTTTTGATGATAAATCAGATATTCAGAGGTCCCCTTTTGACCTCCTGAACATATTTCTGGCCAAAGAGTCCTCGATACTGGGCTTTCTATACATACTCATAGACTCCTTCTGATGCATAATAAGCCATAGAGATGTCCATATCTGACCTTTTGAACCTATTTGTGGTCAAAGGGTCCTCAAAATGTTTCAAACTATATAAAGTTATTAAATTCTTTTGATGATAAATCAGAAATTCAGAGGTCCCCTTTTGACCTCCTGAACATATTTCTCGCCAAAGAGTCCTCCATCTTGGGCTTTCTATATATACTCATAGACTCCCTCTGATGCTTCATAAGCCATACAGATGTCCATATCTGACCTTTTGAACCTATTTGTGGTCAAAGTGTCCTCAAAATTTTCAAACTATATAAAGTTATAGAATTCTTTTCATGATAAATCAACTATTCAGAGGTCCCCTTTTGACCTCCTGAACATATTTCTGGCCAAAGAGTCCTCGATCTTGGGCTTTCTATATATACTCATAGACTCCCTCTGATGCTTCAAAAGCCATATAGATGTCCATGTCTGACCTTTTGAACTTATTTCTGGTCAAAGGGTCCTAAAGAGTTTTTAAACAATATAAAGTTCTAGACTCTTTCTGATGATAAATCAGCTATTCAGAGTTCCCCTTTTGACCTACTGAACATACTTCTGGCCAAAGAGTCCTAAAAGATTAATACAATACATTCAGACTGATATCTTCGGATGTTATATCCTCCTGACAAAAGACCATATTTGACATACTGAATTTTTTTGGGGCCAATGAGTATTCGAAACTTGGGCTTTCTATACACACTCCTTCTGATGCTTCATAAGCCATACATATGTCCATATCTGACCTTTTGAACTTATTTGTTGTCAAAGGGTAATAAAAAAAATTCAAACTATATAAAGTTATAGAATCCTTTTGATGATAAATCACCTATTCAGAGGTTTTGACCTCCTGAACATATTTCTGGCCAAAGAGTCCTCGATCTTGGGCGTTCTATACATACTCATAGACTCCTTCTGATGCATCATAAGCCATATAGATGTCCATATCTGACCTGTTGAACTTATTTGTGGTCAAAGGGTCCTCAAAATTTTTCAAACTATATAAAGTTATAGAATTCTTTTGATGATAAATCAGCTATTCAGAGGTCCCCTTTTGACTTCCTGAACATATTTCTGGCCAAAGAGTCCTCGATCTTGGGCTTTCTATACATACTCATAGACTCCTTCTGATGCTTCATAAGCCATATAGATGTCCATATCTGACCTTTTGAACTTATTTGTGGTCAAAGTGTCCTCAAAATTTTTCAAACTAAATAAAGTTATAGAATTCTTTTGATGATAAATCAGCTATTCAGAGGTCCCCTTTTGACCTCCGGAAAATATTTCTGGCCAAAGAGTCCTCGATATTGGGCTTTCTATACATACTCATAGACTCTTTCTGATGCTTCATAAGCCATATATATGGCCATATGACCTTTTGAACTTATTTGTGGTCAAAAGTGTCCTCCAAATTTTTCAAACTATATAAAGTTATAGAATTCTTTTGATGATAAATCAGCTATTCAGAGGTCCCCTTTTGACTTCCTGAACATATTTCTGGCCAAAGAGTCCTCGATCTTGGGCTTTCTATACATACTCATAGACTCCTTCTGATGCTTCATAAGCCATATAGATGTCCATATCTGACCTTTTGAACCTATTTGTGGTCAAAGTGTCCTAAAAATTTTTCAAACTATATAAAGTTATAGAATTATTTTGATGATAAATCAGCTATTCAGAGGTCCCCTTTTGACCTCCTGAATATATTTCTGGCCAAAGAGTCCTCGATCTTGGGCTTTCTATATATACTCATAGACTCCCTCTGATGCTTCAAAAGCCATATAGATGTCCATGTCTGACCTTTTGAACTTATTTCTGGTCAAAGGGTCCTAAAAAGTTTTTAAACAATATAAAGTTCTAGACTCTTTCTGATGATAAATCAGCTATTCAGAGTTCCCCTTTTGACCTACTGAACATACTTCTGGCCAAAGAGTCCTAAATGATTAATACAATACATTCAGACTGATATCTTCGGATGTTATATCCTCCTGACAAAAGACCATATTTGACATACTGAATTTTTTTCTGGCCAAGGAGTATTCGAAACTTGGGCTTTCTATACACACTCCTTCTGATGCTTCATAAGCCATACATATGTCCATATCTGACCTTTTGAACTTATTTGTTGTCAACGGGTAATAAAAAAATTTCAAACTACATAAAGTTATAGAATCCTTTTGATGATAAATCAGCTATTCAGAGGTCCCCTTTTGACCTCTTGAACATATTTCTGGCCAAAGAGTCCTCGATCTTGGGCGTTCTATACATACTCATAGACTCCTTCTGATGCATCATAAGCCATATAGATGTCCATATCTGACCTTTTGAACTTATTTGTGGTCAAAGGGTCCTCAAAATTTTTCAAACTATATAAAGTTATAGAATTCTTTTGATGATAAATCAGCTATTCAGAGGTCCCCTTTTGACTTCCTGAACATATTTCTGGCCAAAGAGTCCTCGATCTTGGGCTTTCTATACATACTCATAGACTCCTTCTGATGCTTCATAAGCCATATAGATGTCCATATCTGACCTTTTGAACCTATTTGTGGTCAAAGTGTCCTCAAAATTTTTCAAACTAAATAAAGTTATAGAATTCTTTTGATGATAAATCAGCTATTCAGAGGTCCCCTTTTGACCTCCTGAAAATATTTCTGGCCAAAGAGTCCTCGATATTGGGCTTTCTATACATACTCATAGACTCTTTCTGATGCTTCATAAGCCATATATATGGCCATATGACCTTTTGAACTTATTTGTGGTCAAAGTGTCCTCAAAATTTTTCAAACTATATAAAGTTATAGAATTCTTTTGATGATAAATCAGCTATTCAGAGGTCCCCTTTTTACCTCCTGAAAATATTTCTGGCCAAAGAGTCCTCGATATTGGGCTTTCTATACATACTCATTACTCATAGACTCTTTCTGATGCTTCATAAGCCATATATATGGCCATATGACCTTTTGAACTTATTTGTGGTCAAAGTGTCCTCAAAATTTTTCAAACTATATAAAGTTATAGAATTCTTTTTATGATAAATCAGCTATTCAGAGGTCCACTTTTGATCTCCTGAACATATTTCTGGCAAAAGAGTACTCAATCTTGGGCTTTCTATACATACTCATAGACTCCTTCTGATGCTTCATAAGCCATATATATATGTCCATATGACCTTTTGAACATATTTGTGGTCAAAAGTGTCCTCCAAATTTTTCAAACTATATAAAGTTATAGAATTCTTTTGATGATAAATCAGCTATTCAAAGGTCCCCTTTTGACTTCCTGAACATATTTCTGGCCAAAGAGTCCTCGATCTTGGGCTTTCTATACATACTCATAGACTCCTTCTGATGCTTCATAAGCCATAGAGATGTCCATATCTGACCTTTTGAACCTATTTGTGGTCAAAGGGTCCTCAAAATTTTTCAAACTATATAAAGTTATAGAATTCTTTTGATGATAAATCAGCTATTCAGAGGTCCCCTTTTGACCTCCTGAAAATATTTCTCGCCAAAGAGTCCTCGATCTTGGGCTTTCTATATATACTCATAGACTCCCTCTGATGCTTCATAAGCCATAGAGATGTCCATATCTGACCTTTTGAACCTATTTGTGGTCAAAGGGTCCTCAAAATTTTTCAAACTATATAAAGTTATAGAATTCTTTTGATGATAAATCAGCTATTCAGAGGTCCCCTTTTGACCTCCTGAGCATATTTCTGGCCAAAGAGTCCTCGATCTTGGGCTTTCTATATATACTCATAGACGCCCTTTGATGCTTCAAAATCCATATAGATGTCCATACCTGACCTTTTGAACTTATTTCTGTTCAAAGGGTCCTCAAATTTTTTCAAACTATATAAAGTTATAGAATTCTTTTGATGATAAATCAGCTATTCAGAGGTCCCCTTTTGACCTCCTGAAGATATTTCTGGCCAAAGAGTCCTTGATCTTGGGCTTTCTATATATACTCATAGTATATGGCCTTTGACCTCTGACGCTTCAAAAGCCATATAAATGTCCATATCTGACCTTTTGAACTTTTTTCTGGTCAAAGGGTCCTAAAAAGTTTTTAAACTATATAAAGTTATAGACTCTTTCTGATGATAAATCAGCTATTCAGAGGTCCCCCTTTGACCTACTGAACATACATCTGGCTAAAGACTCCTAAAAGATTAATACAATACATTCAAGACTGATATCTTCGGATGTTATATCCTCCTGACAAAAGACCATATTTGACATACTGAAGTTTTTTCTGGCCAAGGAGCATTCAAAACTTGGGCTTTCTATACATACTCCTTCTGATGCTTCATAAGCCATATAGATGTCCATAACTGAAGTTTTGAACTTATTTGTGGTCAAAGTGTCCTCAAAAATTTTCAAACTATATAAAGTTATAGACTCCTTTTGATGATAAATCAGTATTTCATGGGGCCCCTTTTGACCTCCTGAACATATTTCTGGCCAAAGAGTCCTCGATCTTGGGCTTTCTATATATATACTCATAGACTCCCACTGATGCTTCAAAATCCATATAGATGTCCATATCTGACCTGTTGAACTTATTTGTGGTCAAAGGGTCCTCAAAATTTTTCAAACTATATAAAGTTATAGAATTCTTTTGATGATAAATCAGCTATTCAGAGGTCCCCTTTTGACTTCCTGAACATATTTCTGGCCAAAGAGTCCTCGATCTTGGGCTTTCTATACATACTCATAGACTCCTTCTGATGCTTCATAAGCCATATAGATGTCCATATCTGACCTTTTGAACTTATTTGTGGTCAAAGTGTCCTCAAAATTTTTCAAACTAAATAAAGTTATAGAATTCTTTTGATGATAAATCAGCTATTCAGAGGTCCCCTTTTGACCTCCGGAAAATATTTCTGGCCAAAGAGTCCTCGATATTGGGCTTTCTATACATACTCATAGACTCTTTCTGATGCTTCATAAGCCATATATATGGCCATATGACCTTTTGAACTTATTTGTGGTCAAAAGTGTCCTCCAAATTTTTCAAACTATATAAAGTTATAGAATTCTTTTGATGATAAATCAGCTATTCAGAGGTCCCCTTTTGACTTCCTGAACATATTTCTGGCCAAAGAGTCCTCGATCTTGGGCTTTCTATACATACTCATAGACTCCTTCTGATGCTTCATAAGCCATATAGATGTCCATATCTGACCTTTTGAACCTATTTGTGGTCAAAGTGTCCTCAAAATTTTTCAAACTATATAAAGTTATAGAATTATTTTGATGATAAATCAGCTATTCAGAGGTCCCCTTTTGACCTCCTGAATATATTTCTGGCCAAAGAGTCCTCGATCTTGGGCTTTCTATATATACTCATAGACTCCCTCTGATGCTTCAAAAGCCATATAGATGTCCATGTCTGACCTTTTGAACTTATTTCTGGTCAAAGGGTCCTAAAAAGTTTTTAAACAATATAAAGTTCTAGACTCTTTCTGATGATAAATCAGCTATTCAGAGTTCCCCTTTTGACCTACTGAACATACTTCTGGCCAAAGAGTCCTAAATGATTAATACAATACATTCAGACTGATATCTTCGGATGTTATATCCTCCTGACAAAAGACCATATTTGACATACTGAATTTTTTTCTGGCCAAGGAGTATTCGAAACTTGGGCTTTCTATACACACTCCTTCTGATGCTTCATAAGCCATACATATGTCCATATCTGACCTTTTGAACTTATTTGTTGTCAACGGGTAATAAAAAAATTTCAAACTACATAAAGTTATAGAATCCTTTTGATGATAAATCAGCTATTCAGAGGTCCCCTTTTGACCTCTTGAACATATTTCTGGCCAAAGAGTCCTCGATCTTGGGCGTTCTATACATACTCATAGACTCCTTCTGATGCATCATAAGCCATATAGATGTCCATATCTGACCTTTTGAACTTATTTGTGGTCAAAGGGTCCTCAAAATTTTTCAAACTATATAAAGTTATAGAATTCTTTTGATGATAAATCAGCTATTCAGAGGTCCCCTTTTGACTTCCTGAACATATTTCTGGCCAAAGAGTCCTCGATCTTGGGCTTTCTATACATACTCATAGACTCCTTCTGATGCTTCATAAGCCATATAGATGTCCATATCTGACCTTTTGAACCTATTTGTGGTCAAAGTGTCCTCAAAATTTTTCAAACTAAATAAAGTTATAGAATTCTTTTGATGATAAATCAGCTATTCAGAGGTCCCCTTTTGACCTCCTGAAAATATTTCTGGCCAAAGAGTCCTCGATATTGGGCTTTCTATACATACTCATAGACTCTTTCTGATGCTTCATAAGCCATATATATGGCCATATGACCTTTTGAACTTATTTGTGGTCAAAGTGTCCTCAAAATTTTTCAAACTATATAAAGTTATAGAATTCTTTTGATGATAAATCAGCTATTCAGAGGTCCCCTTTTTACCTCCTGAAAATATTTCTGGCCAAAGAGTCCTCGATATTGGGCTTTCTATACATACTCATAGACTCTTTCTGATGCTTCATAAGCCATATATATGGCCATATGACCTTTTGAACTTATTTGTGGTCAAAGTGTCCTCAAAATTTTTCAAACTATATAAAGTTATAGAATTCTTTTTATGATAAATCAGCTATTCAGAGGTCCACTTTTGATCTCCTGAACATATTTCTGGCAAAAGAGTACTCAATCTTGGGCTTTCTATACATACTCATAGACTCCTTCTGATGCTTCATAAGCCATATATATATGTCCATATGACCTTTTGAACATATTTGTGGTCAAAAGTGTCCTCCAAATTTTTCAAACTATATAAAGTTATAGAATTCTTTTGATGATAAATCAGCTATTCAGAGGTCCCCTTTTGACTTCCTGAACATATTTCTGGCCAAAGAGTCCTCGATCTTGGGCTTTCTATACATACTCATAGACTCCTTCTGATGCTTCATAAGCCATAGAGATGTCCATATCTGACCTTTTGAACCTATTTGTGGTCAAAGGGTCCTCAAAATTTTTCAAACTATATAAAGTTATAGAATTCTTTTGATGATAAATCAGCTATTCAGAGGTCCCCTTTTGACCTCCTGAAAATATTTCTCGCCAAAGAGTCCTCGATCTTGGGCTTTCTATATATACTCATAGACTCCCTCTGATGCTTCATAAGCCATAGAGATGTCCATATCTGACCTTTTGAACCTATTTGTGGTCAAAGGGTCCTCAAAATTTTTCAAACTATATAAAGTTATAGAATTCTTTTGATGATAAATCAGCTATTCAGAGGTCCCCTTTTGACCTGAGCATATTTCTGGCCAAAGAGTCCTCGATCTTGGGCTTTCTATATATACTCATAGACGCCCTTTGATGCTTCAAAATCCATATAGATGTCCATACCTGACCTTTTGAACTTATTTCTGTTCAAAGGGTCCTCAAATTTTTTCAAACTATATAAAGTTATAGAATTCTTTTGATGATAAATCAGCTATTCAGAGGTCCCCTTTTGACCTCCTGAACATATTTCTGGCCAAAGAGTCCTTGATCTTGGGCTTTCTATATATACTCATAGTATATGGCCTTTGACCTCTGACGCTTCAAAAGCCATATAAATGTCCATATCTGACCTTTTGAACTTTTTTCTGGTCAAAGGGTCCTAAAAAGTTTTTAAACTATATAAAGTTATAGACTCTTTCTGATGATAAATCAGCTATTCAGAGGTCCCCCTTTGACCTACTGAACATACATCTGGCTAAAGACTCCTAAAAGATTAATACAATACATTCAAGACTGATATCTTCGGATGTTATATCCTCCTGACAAAAGACCATATTTGACATACTGAAGTTTTTTCTGGCCAAGGAGCATTCAAAACTTGGGCTTTCTATACATACTCCTTCTGATGCTTCATAAGCCATATAGATGTCCATAACTGAAGTTTTGAACTTATTTGTGGTCAAAGTGTCCTCAAAAATTTTCAAACTATATAAAGTTATAGACTCCTTTTGATGATAAATCAGTATTTCATGGGGCCCCTTTTGACCTCCTGAACATATTTCTGGCCAAAGAGTCCTCGATCTTGGGCTTTCTATATATATACTCATAGACTCCCACTGATGCTTCAAAATCCATATAGATGTCCATATCTGACCTTTTGAACTTATTTCTGGTCAAAGGGTCCTCAAAATTTTTCAAACTATATAATGTTATAGAATTCTTTTTATGATAAATCAGCTATTCAGAGGTCCCCTTTTGACCTCCTGAACATATTTCTGGCCAAAGAGTCCTCGATATTGGGCTTTCTATACATACTAATAGACTCCCTCTGATGCTTCAAAAGCCACATAGATGTCCATATCTGACCTTTTGAAATTATTTCTGGTCAAAGGGTCCTAAAAAGTTTTTAAGCTATATAAAGTTATAGACTCCTTCTGATGATAAATCAGCTATTCAGAGGTCCCCTTTTGACCTACTGAACATATTTCTGGCCAAAGAGTCCTAAAAGATTAATACAATACATTCAGACTGATATCTTCGGATGTTATATCCTCCTGACAAAAGACCATATTTGACACACTGAATTTTTTTCTGGCCAAAGAGTATTCAAAACTTGGGCTTTCTATACATACTCCTTCTGATGCTTCATAAGTCATATATATGTCCACATCTGACCTTTGGAACTTATTTGTGGTCAAAGGGTCCTCAATATTTTTCAAACTACATAAAGTTATAGAATCCTTTTGATGAAAAATGAGCTATTCAGAGGTTTTGACCTCCTGAACATATTTCTGTCCAAAGAATCCTCGATCTTGGGCTTTCTATACATACTCATAGACTCCGTCTGATGCATCATAAGCCATATAGATGTCCATATCTGACCTTTTGAACTTATTTGTGGTCAAAGGGTCCTCAAAATGTTTCAAACTATTTAAAGTTATAGAATTCTTTTGATGATAAATCAGATATTCAGAGGTCCCCTTTTGACCTCCTGATCATATTTCTGGCCAAAGAGTCCTCGATAATGTGCTTTCTATACATACTCATAGACTCTTTGTGATGCTTCATAAGCCATATATATGTCCATATCTGACCTTTTGAACCTATTTGTGGTCAAAGTGTCCTCAAAATTTTTCAAACTATATAAAGTTATAGAATTCTTTTGATGATAAATCAGCTATTCAGAGGTCCTCTTTTGACCTCCTGAACATATTTCTCGCCAAAGAGTCCTCGATATTGGGCTTTCTATATATAGTCATAGACTCCCTCTGATTCTTCAACATCTATATAGATGTCCATATCTGACCTTTTGAACTTATTTCTGGTCAAAGGGTCCTCAAAATTTTTCAAACTACATAAAGTTATAGAATCCTTTTGATGAAAAATTAGCTATTCAGAGGTTTTGACCTCCTGAACATATTTCTGGCCAAAGAATCCTCGATCTTGGGCTTTCTATACATACTCATAGACTCCTTCTGATGCATCATAAGCCATATAGATGTCCATATCTGACCTTTTGAACTTATTTGTGGTCAAAGGGTCCTCAAAATGTTTCAAACTATATAAAGTTATAGAATTCTTTTGATGATAAATCAGATATTCAGAGGTCCCCTTTTGACCTCCTGAACATATTTCTGGCCAAAGAGTCCTCGATATTGGGCTTTCTACACATACTCATAGACTCTTTCTGATGGTTCATAAGCCATATAGATGTCCATATCAGACCTTTTGAACCTATTTGTGGTCAAAGTGTCCTCAAAATTTTTCAAACTATATAAAGTTATAGAATTCTTTTGATGATAAATCAGCTATTCAGAGGTCCCCTTTTGACCTCCTGAACATATTTCTCACCAAAGAGTCCTCGATATTGGGCTTTCTATATATAGTCATAGACTCCCTCTGATGCTTCAACATCTATATAGATGTCCATATCTGACCTTTTGAACTTATTTCTGGTCAAAGGGTCCTCAAAATTTTTCAAACTACATAAAGTTATAGAATCCTTTTGATGAAAAATGAGCTATTCAGAGGTTTTGACCTCCTGAACATATTTCTGGCCAAAGAATCCTCGATCTTGGGCTTTCTATACATACTCATAGACTCCTTCTGATGCATCATAAGCCATATAGATGTCCATATCTGACCTTTTGAACTTATTTGTGGTCAAAGGGTCCTCAAAATGTTTCAAACTATATAAAGTTATAGAATTCTTTTGATGATAAATCAGATATTCAGAGGTCCCCTTTTGACCTCCTGAACATATTTCTGGCCAAAGAGTCCTCGATATTGGGCTTTCTATACATACTCATAGACTCCTTCTGATGCATCATAAGCCATATAGATGTCCATATCTGACCTTTTGAACTTATTTGTGGTCAAAGGGTCCTCAAAATTTTTCAAACTATATAAAGTTATAGAATTCTTTTGATGATAAATCAGCTATTCAGAGGTCCCCTTTTGACTTCCTGAACATATTTCTGGCCAAAGAGTCCTCGATCTTGGGCTTTCTATACATACTCATAGACTCCTTCTGATGCTTCATAAGCCATATAGATGTCCATATCTGACCTTTTGAACCTATTTGTGGTCAAAGTGTCCTCAAAATTTTTCAAACTAAATAAAGTTATAGAATTCTTTTGATGATAAATCAGCTATTCAGAGGTCCCCTTTTGACCTCCTGAAAATATTTCTGGCCAAAGAGTCCTCGATATTGGGCTTTCTATACATACTCATAGACTCCTTCTGATGCTTCATAAGCCATATAGATGTCCATATCTGACCTTTTGAACCTATTTGTGGTCAAAGTGTCCTCAAAATTTTTCAAACTATATAAAGTTATAGAATTCTTTTTATGATAAATCAGCTATTCAGAGGTCCCCTTTTGACCTCCTGAACATATTTCTGGCCAAAGAGTACTCGATCTTGGGCTTTCTATATATACTCATAGACTCCCTCTGATGCTTCAAAAGCCACATAGATGTCCATATCTGACCTTTTGAACTTATTTCTGGTCAAAGGGTCCTAAAAAGTTTTTAAGCTATATAAAGTTATAGACTCCTTCTGATGATAAATCAGCTATTCAGAGGTCCTCTTTTGACCTACTGAACATATTTCTGGCCAAAGAGTCCTAAAAGATTAATACAATACATTCAGACTGATATCTTCGGATGTTATATCCTCCTGACAAAAGACCATATTTGACACACTGAATTTTTTTCTGGCCAAAGAGTATTCAAAACTTGGGCTTTCTATACATACTCCTTCTGATGCTTCATAAGTCATATATATGTCCACATCTGACCTTTGGAACTTATTTGTGGTCAAAGGGTCCTCAATATTTTTCAAACTACATAAAGTTATAGAATCCTTTTGATGAAAAATGAGCTATTCAGAGGTTTTGACCTCCTGAACATATTTCTGTCCAAAGAATCCTCGATCTTGGGCTTTCTATACATACTCATAGACTCCGTCTGATGCATCATAAGCCATATAGATGTCCATATCTGACCTTTTGAACTTATTTGTGGTCAAAGGGTCCTCAAAATGTTTCAAACTATTTAAAGTTATAGAATTCTTTTGATGATAAATCAGATATTCAGAGGTCCCCTTTTGACCTCCTGATCATATTTCTGGCCAAAGAGTCCTCGATAATGTGCTTTCTATACATACTCATAGACTCTTTGTGATGCTTCATAAGCCATATATATGTCCATATCTGACCTTTTGAACCTATTTGTGGTCAAAGTGTCCTCAAAATTTTTCAAACTATGTAAAGTTATAGAATTCTTTTGATGATAAATCAGCTATTCAGAGGTCCTCTTTTGACCTCCTGAACATATTTTTCGCCAAAGAGTCCTCGATATTGGGCTTTCTATATATAGTCATAGACTCCGTCTGATGCTTCAACATCTATATAGATGTCCATATCTGACCTTTTGAACTTATTTCTGGTCAAAGGGTCCTCAAAATTTTTCAAACTACATAAAGTTATAGAATCCTTTTGATGAAAAATGAGCTATTCAGAGGTTTTGACCTCCTGAACATATTTCTGGCCAAAGAATCCTCGATCTTGGGCTTTCTATACATACTCATAGACTCCTTCTGATGCATCATAAGCCATATAGATGTCCATATCTGACCTTTTGAACTTATTTGTGGTCAAAGGGTCCTCAAAATGTTTCAAAATATATAAAGTTATAGAATTCTTTTGATGATAAATCAGATATTCAGAGGTCCCCTTTTGACCTCCTGAACATATTTCTGGCCAAAGAGTCCTCGATCTTGGGCTTTCTGTACATACTCATAGACTCCGTCTGATGCATCATAAGCCATATAGATGTCCATATCTGACCTTTTGAACTTATTTGTGGTCAAAGGGTCCTCAAAATGTTTCAAACTATTTAAAGTTATAGAATTCTTTTGATGATAAATCAGATATTCAGAGGTCCCCTTTTGACCTCCTGAACATATTTCTGGCCAAAGAGTCCTCGATATTGGGCTTTCTATACATACTCATAGACTCTTTCTGATGCTTCATAAGCCATATAGATGTCCATATCACACCTTTTGAACCTATTTGTGGTCAAAGTGTCCTCAAAATTTTTCAAACTATATAAAGTTATAGAATTCTTTTGATGATAAATCAGCTATTCAGAGGTCCCCTTTTGACCTCCTGAACATATTTCTCGCCAAAGAGTCCTCGATATTGGGCTTTCTATATATAGTCATAGACTCCCTCTGATGCTTCAACATCTATATAGATGTCCATATCTGACCTTTTGAACTTATTTCTGGTCAAAGGGTCCTCAAAATTTTTCAAACTACATAAAGTTATAGAATCCTTTTGATGAAAAATGAGCTATTCAGAGGTTTTGACCTCCTGAACATATTTCTGGCCAAAGAATCCTCGATCTTGGGCTTTCTATACATACTCATAGACTCCTTCTGATGCATCATAAGCCATATAGATGTCCATATCTGACCTTTTGAACTTATTTGTGGTCAAAGGGTCCTCAAAATGTTTCAAACTATTTAAAGTTATAGAATTCTTTTGATGATAAATCAGATATTCAGAGGTCACCTTTTGACCTCCTGAACATATTTCTGGCCAAAGAGTCCTCGATATTGGGCTTTCTATACATACTCATAGACTCTTTCTGATGCTTCATAAGCCATATAGATGTCCATATCACACCTTTTGAACCTATTTGTGGTCAAAGTGTCCTCAAAATTTTTCAAACTATATAAAGTTATAGAATTCTTTTGATGATAAATCAGCTATTCAGAGGTCCCCTTTTGACCTCCTGAACATATTTCTCTCCAAAGAGTCCTCGATATTGGGCTTTCTATATATAGTCATAGACTCCCTCTGATGCTTCAACATCTATATAGATGTCCATATCTGACCTTTTGAACTTATTTCTGGTCAAAGGGTCCTCAAAATTTTTCAAACTACATAAAGTTATAGAATCCTTTTGATGAAAAATGAGCTATTCAGAGGTTTTGACCTCCTGAACATATTTCTGGCCAAAGAATCCTCGATCTTGGGCTTTCTATACATACTCATAGACTCCTTCTGATGCATCATAAGCCATATAGATGTCCATATCTGACCTTTTGAACTTATTTGTAATCAAAGGGTCCTCAAAATGTTTCAAACTATATAAAGTTATAGAATTCTTTTGATGATAAATCAGATATTCAGAGGTCCCCTTTTGACCTCCTGAACATATTTCTGGCCAAAGAGTCCTCGATATTGGGCTTTCTATACATACTCATAGACTCCTTCTGATGCATCATAAGCCATATAGATGTCCATATCTGACCTTTTGAACTTATTTGTGGTCAAAGGGTCCTCAAAATTTTTCAAACTATATAAAGTTATAGAATTCTTTTGATGATAAATCAGCTATTCAGAGGTCCCCTTTTGACTTCCTGAACATATTTCTGGCCAAAGAGTCCTCGATCTTGGGCTTTCTATACATACTCATAGACTCCTTCTGATGCTTCATAAGCCATATAGATGTCCATATCTGACCTTTTGAACCTATTTGTGGTCAAAGTGTCCTCAAAATTTTTCAAACTAAATAAAGTTATAGAATTCTTTTGATGATAAATCAGCTATTCAGAGGTCCCCTTTTGACCTCCTGAAAATATTTCTGGCCAAAGAGTCCTCGATATTGGGCTTTCTATACATACTCATAGACTCTTTCTGATGCTTCATAAGCCATATATATGGCCATATGACCTTTTGAACTTATTTGTGGTCAGTGTCCTCAAAATTTTTCAAACTATATAAAGTTATAGAATTCTTTTGATGATAAATCAGCTATTCAGAGGTCCCCTTTTTACCTCCTGAAAATATTTCTGGCCAAAGAGTCCTCGATATTGGGCTTTCTATACATACTCATAGACTCCTTCTGATGCTTCATAAGCCATATAGATGTCCATATCTGACCTTTTGAACCTATTTGTGGTCAAAGTGTCCTCAAAATTTTTCAAACTATATAAAGTTATAGAATTCTTTTTATGATAAATCAGCTATTCAGAGGTCCCCTTTTGACCTCCTGAACATATTTCTGGCCAAAGAGTACTCGATCTTGGGCTTTCTATATATACTCATAGACTCCCTCTGATGCTTCAAAAGCCACATAGATGTCCATATCTGACCTTTTGAACTTATTTCTGGTCAAAGGGTCCTAAAAAGTTTTTAAGCTATATAAAGTTATAGACTCCTTCTGATGATAAATCAGCTATTCAGAGGTCCTCTTTTGACCTACTGAACATATTTCTGGCCAAAGAGTCCTAAAAGATTAATACAATACATTCAGACTGATATCTTCGGATGTTATATCCTCCTGACAAAAGACCATATTTGACACACTGAATTTTTTTCTGGCCAAAGAGTATTCAAAACTTGGGCTTTCTATACATAGTCCTTCTGATGCTTCATAAGTCATATATATGTCCACATCTGACCTTTGGAACTTATTTGTGGTCAAAGGGTCCTCAATATTTTTCAAACTACATAAAGTTATAGAATCCTTTTGATGAAAAATGAGCTATTCAGAGGTTTTGACCTCCTGAACATATTTCTGTCCAAAGAATCCTCGATCTTGGGCTTTCTATACATACTCATAGACTCCGTCTGATGCATCATAAGCCATATAGATGTCCATATCTGACCTTTTGAACTTATTTGTGGTCAAAGGGTCCTCAAAATGTTTCAAACTATTTAAAGTTATAGAATTCTTTTGATGATAAATCAGATATTCAGAGGTCCCCTTTTGACCTCCTGATCATATTTCTGGCCAAAGAGTCCTCGATAATGTGCTTTCTATACATACTCATAGACTCTTTGTGATGCTTCATAAGCCATATATATGTCCATATCTGACCTTTTGAACCTATTTGTGGTCAAAGTGTCCTCAAAATTTTTCAAACTATATAAAGTTATAGAATTCTTTTGATGATAAATCAGCTATTCAGAGGTCCTCTTTTGACCTCCTGAACATATTTCTCGCCAAAGAGTCCTCGATATTGGGCTTTCTATATATAGTCATAGACTCCGTCTGATGCTTCAACATCTATATAGATGTCCATATCTGACCTTTTGAACTTATTTCTGGTCAAAGGGTCCTCAAAATTTTTCAAACTACATAAAGTTATAGAATCCTTTTGATGAAAAATGAGCTATTCAGAGGTTTTGACCTCCTGAACATATTTCTGGCCAAAGAATCCTCGATCTTGGGCTTTCTATACATACTCATAGACTCCTTCTGATGCATCATAAGCCATATAGATGTCCATATCTGACCTTTTGAACTTATTTGTGGTCAAAGGGTCCTCAAAATGTTTCAAAATATATAAAGTTATAGAATTCTTTTGATGATAAATCAGATATTCAGAGGTCCCCTTTTGACCTCCTGAACATATTTCTGGCCAAAGAGTCCTCGATATTGGGCTTTCTGTACATACTCATAGACTCCGTCTGATGCATCATAAGCCATATAGATGTCCATATCTGACCTTTTGAACTTATTTGTGGTCAAAGGGTCCTCAAAATGTTTCAAAATATATAAAGTTATAGAATTCTTTTGATGATAAATCAGATATTCAGAGGTCCCCTTTTGACCTCCTGAACATATTTCTGGCCAAAGAGTCCTCGATCTTGGGCTTTCTGTACATACTCATAGACTCCGTCTGATGCATCATAAGCCATATAGATGTCCATATCTGACCTTTTGAACTTATTTGTGGTCAAAGGGTCCTCAAAATGTTTCAAACTATTTAAAGTTATAGAATTCTTTTGATGATAAATCAGATATTCAGAGGTCCCCTTTTGACCTCCTGAACATATTTCTGGCCAAAGAGTCCTCGATATTGGGCTTTCTATACATACTCATAGACTCTTTCTGATGCTTCATAAAGCATATAGATGTCCATATCACACCTTTTGAACCTATTTGTGGTCAAAGTGTCCTCAAAATTTTTCAAACTATATAAAGTTATAGAATTCTTTTGATGATAAATCAGCTATTCAGAGGTCCCCTTTTGACCTCCTGAACATATTTCTCGCCAAAGAGTCCTCGATATTGGGCTTTCTATATATAGTCATAGACTCCCTCTGATGCTTCAACATCTATATAGATGTCCATATCTGACCTTTTGAACTTATTTCTGGTCAAAGGGTCCTCAAAATTTTTCAAACTACATAAAGTTATAGAATCCTTTTGATGAAAAATGAGCTATTCAGAGGTTTTGACCTCCTGAACATATTTCTGGCCAAAGAATCCTCGATCTTGGGCTTTCTATACATACTCATAGACTCCTTCTGATGCATCATAAGCCATATAGATGTCCATATCTGACCTTTTGAACTTATTTGTGGTCAAAGGGTCCTCAAAATGTTTCAAACTATTTAAAGTTATAGAATTCTTTTGATGATAAATCAGATATTCAGAGGTCCCCTTTTGACCTCCTGAACATATTTCTGGCCAAAGAGTCCTCGATATTGGGCTTTCTATACATACTCATAGACTCTTTCTGATGCTTCATAAGCCATATAGATGTCCATATCACACCTTTTGAACCTATTTGTGGTCAAAGTGTCCTCAAAATTTTTCAAACTATATAAAGTTATAGAATTCTTTTGATGATAAATCAGCTATTCAGAGGTCCCCTTTTGACCTCCTGAACATATTTCTCGCCAAAGAGTCCTCGATATTGGGCTTTCTATATATAGTCATAGACTCCCTCTGATGCTTCAACATCTATATAGATGTCCATATCTGACCTTTTGAACTTATTTCTGGTCAAAGGGTCCTCAAAATTTTTCAAACTACATAAAGTTATAGAATCCTTTTGATGAAAAATGAGCTATTCAGAGGTTTTGACCTCCTGAACATATTTCTGGCCAAAGAATCCTCGATCTTGGGCTTTCTATACATACTCATAGACTCCTTCTGATGCATCATAAGCCATATAGATGTCCATATCTGACCTTTTGAACTTATTTGTAATCAAAGGGTCCTCAAAATGTTTCAAACTATATAAAGTTATAGAATTCTTTTGATGATAAATCAGATATTCAGAGGTCCCCTTTTGACCTCCTGAACATATTTCTGGCCAAAGAGTCCTCGATATTGGGCTTTCTATACATACTCATAGACTCCTTCTGATGCATCATAAGCCATATAGATGTCCATATCTGACCTTTTGAACTTATTTGTGGTCAAAGGGTCCTCAAAATTTTTCAAACTATATAAAGTTATAGAATTCTTTTGATGATAAATCAGCTATTCAGAGGTCCCCTTTTGACTTCCTGAACATATTTCTGGCCAAAGAGTCCTCGATCTTGGGCTTTCTATACATACTCATAGACTCCTTCTGATGCTTCATAAGCCATATAGATGTCCATATCTGACCTTTTGAACCTATTTGTGGTCAAAGTGTCCTCAAAATTTTTCAAACTAAATAAAGTTATAGAATTCTTTTGATGATAAATCAGCTATTCAGAGGTCCCCTTTTGACCTCCTGAAAATATTTCTGGCCAAAGAGTCCTCGATATTGGGCTTTCTATACATACTCATAGACTCTTTCTGATGCTTCATAAGCCATATATATGGCCATATGACCTTTTGAACTTATTTGTGGTCAGTGTCCTCAAAATTTTTCAAACTATATAAAGTTATAGAATTCTTTTGATGATAAATCAGCTATTCAGAGGTCCCCTTTTTACCTCCTGAAAATATTTCTGGCCAGAGTCCTCGATATTGGGCTTTCTATACATACTCATAGACTCCTTCTGATGCTTCATAAGCCATATAGATGTCCATATCTGACCTTTTGAACCTATTTGTGGTCAAAGTGTCCTCAAAATTTTTCAAACTATATAAAGTTATAGAATTCTTTTTATGATAAATCAGCTATTCAGAGGTCCCCTTTTGACCTCCTGAACATATTTCTGGCAAAAGAGTACTCGATCTTGGGCTTTCTATATATACTCATAGACTCCCTCTGATGCTTCAAAAGCCACATAGATGTCCATATCTGACCTTTTGAACTTATTTCTGGTCAAAGGGTCCTAAAAAGTTTTTAAGCTATATAAAGTTATAGACTCCTTCTGATGATAAATCAGCTATTCAGAGGTCCTCTTTTGACCTACTGAACATATTTCTGGCCAAAGAGTCCTAAAAGATTAATACAATACATTCAGACTGATATCTTCGGATGTTATATCCTCCTGACAAAAGACCATATTTGACACACTGAATTTTTTTCTGGCCAAAGAGTATTCAAAACTTGGGCTTTCTATACATACTCCTTCTGATGCTTCATAAGTCATATATATGTCCACATCTGACCTTTGGAACTTATTTGTGGTCAAAGGGTCCTCAATATTTTTCAAACTACATAAAGTTATAGAATCCTTTTGATGAAAAATGAGCTATTCAGAGGTTTTGACCTCCTGAACATATTTCTGTCCAAAGAATCCTCGATCTTGGGCTTTCTATACATACTCATAGACTCCGTCTGATGCATCATAAGCCATATAGATGTCCATATCTGACCTTTTGAACTTATTTGTGGTCAAAGGGTCCTCAAAATGTTTCAAACTATTTAAAGTTATAGAATTCTTTTGATGATAAATCAGATATTCAGAGGTCCCCTTTTGACCTCCTGATCATATTTCTGGCCAAAGAGTCCTCGATAATGTGCTTTCTATACATACTCATAGACTCTTTGTGATGCTTCATAAGCCATATATATGTCCATATCTGACCTTTTGAACCTATTTGTGGTCAAAGTGTCCTCAAAATTTTTCAAACTATATAAAGTTATAGAATTCTTTTGATGATAAATCAGCTATTCAGAGGTCCTCTTTTGACCTCCTGATCATATTTCTGGCCAAAGAGTCCTCGATAATGTGCTTTCTATACATAAGCATAGACTCTTTGTGATGCTTCATAAGCCATATATATGTCCATATCTGACCTTTTGAACCTATTTGTGGTCAAAGTGTCCTCAAAATTTTTCAAACTATATAAAGTTATAGAATTCTTTTGATGATAAATCAGCTATTAAGAGGTCCTCTTTTGACCTCCTGAACATATTTCTCGCCAAAGAGTCCTCGATATTGGGCTTTCTATATATAGTCATAGACTCCCTCTGATGCTTCAACATCTATATAGATGTCCATATCTGACCTTTTGAACTTATTTCTGGTCAAAGGGTCCTCAAAATTTTTCAAACTACATAAAGTTATAGAATCCTTTTGATGAAAAATTAGCTATTCAGAGGTTTTGACCTCCTGAACATATTTCTGGCCAAAGAATCCTCGATCTTGGGCTTTCTATACATACTCATAGACTCCTTCTGATGCATCATAAGCCATATAGATGTCCATATCTGACCTTTTGAACTTATTTGTGGTCAAAGGGTCCTCAAAATGTTTCAAACTATATAAAGTTATAGAATTCTTTTGATGATAAATCAGATATTCAGAGGTCCCCTTTTGACCTCCTGAACATATTTCTGGCCAAAGAGTCCTCGATATTGGGCTTTCTACACATACTCATAGACTCTTTCTGATGCTTCATAAGCCATATAGATGTCCATATCAGACCTTTTGAACCTATTTGTGGTCAAAGTGTCCTCAAAATTTTTCAAACTATATAAAGTTATAGAATTCTTTTGATGATAAATCAGCTATTCAGAGGTCCTCTTTTGACCTCCTGATCATATTTCTGGCCAAAGAGTCCTCGATAATGTGCTTTCTATACATACTCATAGACTCTTTGTGATGCTTCATAAGCCATATATATGTCCATATCTGACCTTTTGAACCTATTTGTGGTCAAAGTGTCCTCAAAATTTTTCAAACTATATAAAGTTATAGAATTCTTTTGATGATAAATCAGCTATTCAGAGGTCCTCTTTTGACCTCCTGAACATATTTCTCGCCAAAGAGTCCTCGATATTGGGCTTTCTATATATAGTCATAGACTCCCTCTGATGCTTCAACATCTATATAGATGTCCATATCTGACCTTTTGAACTTATTTCTGGTCAAAGGGTCCTCAAAATTTTTCAAACTACATAAAGTTATAGAATCCTTTTGATGAAAAATTAGCTATTCAGAGGTTTTGACCTCCTGAACATATTTCTGGCCAAAGAATCCTCGATCTTGGGCTTTCTATACATACTCATAGACTCCTTCTGATGCATCATAAGCCATATAGATGTCCATATCTGACCTTTTGAACTTATTTGTGGTCAAAGGGTCCTCAAAATGTTTCAAACTATATAAAGTTATAGAATTCTTTTGATGATAAATCAGATATTCAGAGGTCCCCTTTTGACCTCCTGAACATATTTCTGGCCAAAGAGTCCTCGATATTGGGCTTTCTACACATACTCATAGACTCTTTCTGATGCTTCATAAGCCATATAGATGTCCATATCAGACCTTTTGAACCTATTTGTGGTCAAAGTGTCCTCAAAATTTTTCAAACTATATAAAGTTATAGAATTCTTTTGATGATAAATCAGCTATTCAGAGGTCCCCTTTTGACCTCCTGAACATATTTCTCACCAAAGAGTCCTCGATATTGGGCTTTCTATATATAGTCATAGACTCCCTCTGATGCTTCAACATCTATATAGATGTCCATATCTGACCTTTTGAACTTATTTCTGGTCAAAGGGTCCTCAAAATTTTTCAAACTACATAAAGTTATAGAATCCTTTTGATGAAAAATGAGCTATTCAGAGGTTTTGACCTCCTGAACATATTTCTGGCCAAAGAATCCTCGATCTTGGGCTTTCTATACATACTCATAGACTCCTTCTGATGCATCATAAGCCATATAGATGTCCATATCTGACCTTTTGAACTTATTTGTGGTCAAAGGGTCCTCAAAATGTTTCAAAATATATAAAGTTATAGAATTCTTTTGATGATAAATCAGATATTCAGAGGTCCCCTTTTGACCTCCTGAACATATTTCTGGCCAAAGAGTCCTCGATCTTGGGCTTTCTGTACATACTCATAGACTCCGTCTGATGCATCATAAGCCATATAGATGTCCATATCTGACCTTTTGAACTTATTTGTGGTCAAAGGGTCCTCAAAATGTTTCAAACTATTTAAAGTTATAGAATTCTTTTGATGATAAATCAGATATTCAGAGGTCCCCTTTTGACCTCCTGAACATATTTCTGGCCAAAGAGTCCTCGATATTGGGCTTTCTATACATACTCATAGACTCTTTCTGATGCTTCATAAGCCATATAGATGTCCATATCACACCTTTTGAACCTATTTGTGGTCAAAGTGTCCTCAAAATTTTTCAAACTATATAAAGTTATAGAATTCTTTTGATGATAAATCAGCTATTCAGAGGTCCCCTTTTGACCTCCTGAACATATTTCTCGCCAAAGAGTCCTCGATATTGGGCTTTCTATATATAGTCATAGACTCCCTCTGATGCTTCAACATCTATATAGATGTCCATATCTGACCTTTTGAACTTATTTCTGGTCAAAGGGTCCTCAAAATTTTTCAAACTACATAAAGTTATAGAATCCTTTTGATGAAAAATGAGCTATTCAGAGGTTTTGACCTCCTGAACATATTTCTGGCCAAAGAATCCTCGATCTTGGGCTTTCTATACATACTCATAGACTCCTTCTGATGCATCATAAGCCATATAGATGTCCATATCTGACCTTTTGAACTTATTTGTGGTCAAAGGGTCCTCAAAATGTTTCAAACTATTTAAAGTTATAGAATTCTTTTGATGATAAATCAGATATTCAGAGGTCCCCTTTTGACCTCCTGAACATATTTCTGGCCAAAGAGTCCTCGATATTGGGCTTTCTATACATACTCATAGACTCTTTCTGATGCTTCATAAGCCATATAGATGTCCATATCACACCTTTTGAACCTATTTGTGGTCAAAGTGTCCTCAAAATTTTTCAAACTATATAAAGTTATAGAATTCTTTTGATGATAAATCAGCTATTCAGAGGTCCCCTTTTGACCTCCTGAACATATTTCTCGCCAAAGAGTCCTCGATATTGGGCTTTCTATATATAGTCATAGACTCCCTCTGATGCTTCAACATCTATATAGATGTCCATATCTGACCTTTTGAACTTATTTCTGGTCAAAGGGTCCTCAAAATTTTTCAAACTACATAAAGTTATAGAATCCTTTTGATGAAAAATGAGCTATTCAGAGGTTTTGACCTCCTGAACATATTTCTGGCCAAAGAATCCTCGATCTTGGGCTTTCTATACATACTCATAGACTCCTTCTGATGCATCATAAGCCATATAGATGTCCATATCTGACCTTTTGAACTTATTTGTAATCAAAGGGTCCTCAAAATGTTTCAAACTATATAAAGTTATAGAATTCTTTTGATGATAAATCAGATATTCAGAGGTCCCCTTTTGACCTCCTGAACATATTTCTGGCCAAAGAGTCCTCGATATTGGGCTTTCTATACATACTCATAGACTCCTTCTGATGCATCATAAGCCATATAGATGTCCATATCTGACCTTTTGAACTTATTTGTGGTCAAAGGGTCCTCAAAATTTTTCAAACTATATAAAGTTATAGAATTCTTTTGATGATAAATCAGCTATTCAGAGGTCCCCTTTTGACTTCCTGAACATATTTCTGGCCAAAGAGTCCTCGATCTTGGGCTTTCTATACATACTCATAGACTCCTTCTGATGCTTCATAAGCCATATAGATGTCCATATCTGACCTTTTGAACCTATTTGTGGTCAAAGTGTCCTCAAAATTTTTCAAACTAAATAAAGTTATAGAATTCTTTTGATGATAAATCAGCTATTCAGAGGTCCCCTTTTGACCTCCTGAAAATATTTCTGGCCAAAGAGTCCTCGATATTGGGCTTTCTATACATACTCATAGACTCTTTCTGATGCTTCATAAGCCATATATATGGCCATATGACCTTTTGAACTTATTTGTGGTCAGTGTCCTCAAAATTTTTCAAACTATATAAAGTTATAGAATTCTTTTGATGATAAATCAGCTATTCAGAGGTCCCCTTTTTACCTCCTGAAAATATTTCTGGCCAAAGAGTCCTCGATATTGGGCTTTCTATACATACTCATAGACTCCTTCTGATGCTTCATAAGCCATATAGATGTCCATATCTGACCTTTTGAACCTATTTGTGGTCAAAGTGTCCTCAAAATTTTTCAAACTATATAAAGTTATAGAATTCTTTTTATGATAAATCAGCTATTCAGAGGTCCCCTTTTGACCTCCTGAACATATTTCTGGCCAAAGAGTACTCGATCTTGGGCTTTCTATATATACTCATAGACTCCCTCTGATGCTTCAAAAGCCACATAGATGTCCATATCTGACCTTTTGAACTTATTTCTGGTCAAAGGGTCCTAAAAAGTTTTTAAGCTATATAAAGTTATAGACTCCTTCTGATGATATATCAGCTATTCAGAGGTCCTCTTTTGACCTACTGAACATATTTCTGGCCAAAGAGTCCTAAAAGATTAATACAATACATTCAGACTGATATCTTCGGATGTTATATCCTCCTGACAAAAGACCATATTTGACACACTGAATTTTTTTCTGGCCAAAGAGTATTCAAAACTTGGGCTTTCTATACATACTCCTTCTGATGCTTCATAAGTCATATATATGTCCACATCTGACCTTTGGAACTTATTTGTGGTCAAAGGGTCCTCAATATTTTTCAAACTACATAAAGTTATAGAATCCTTTTGATGAAAAATGAGCTATTCAGAGGTTTTGACCTCCTGAACATATTTCTGTCCAAAGAATCCTCGATCTTGGGCTTTCTATACATACTCATAGACTCCGTCTGATGCATCATAAGCCATATAGATGTCCATATCTGACCTTTTGAACTTATTTGTGGTCAAAGGGTCCTCAAAATGTTTCAAACTATTTAAAGTTATAGAATTCTTTTGATGACAAATCAGATATTCAGAGGTCCCCTTTTGACCTCCTGATCATATTTCTGGCCAAAGAGTCCTCGATAATGTGCTTTCTATACATACTCATAGACTCTTTGTGATGCTTCATAAGCCATATATATGTCCATATCTGACCTTTTGAACCTATTTGTGGTCAAAGTGTCCTCAAAATTTTTCAAACTATATAAAGTTATAGAATTCTTTTGATGATAAATCAGCTATTCAGAGGTCCTCTTTTGACCTCCTGAACATATTTCTCGCCAAAGAGTCCTCGATATTGGGCTTTCTATATATAGTCATAGACTCCCTCTGATGCTTCAACATCTATATAGATGTCCATATCTGACCTTTTGAACTTATTTCTGGTCAAAGGGTCCTCAAAATTTTTCAAACTACATAAAGTTATAGAATCCTTTTGATGAAAAATTAGCTATTCAGAGGTTTTGACCTCCTGAACATATTTCTGGCCAAAGAATCCTCGATCTTGGGCTTTCTATACATACTCATAGACTCCTTCTGATGCATCATAAGCCATATAGATGTCCATATCTGACCTTTTGAACTTATTTGTGGTCAAAGGGTCCTCAAAATGTTTCAAACTATATAAAGTTATAGAATTCTTATGATGATAAATCAGATATTCAGAGGTCCCCTTTTGACCTCCTGAACATATTTCTGGCCAAAGAGTCCTCGATATTGGGCTTTCTACACATACTCATAGACTCTTTCTGATGCTTCATAAGCCATATAGATGTCCATATCAGACCTTTTGAACCTATTTGTGGTCAAAGTGTCCTCAAAATTTTTCAAACTATATAAAGTTATAGAATTCTTTTGATGATAAATCAGCTATTCAGAGGTCCCCTTTTGACCTCCTGAACATATTTCTCACCAAAGAGTCCTCGATATTGGGCTTTCTATATATAGTCATAGACTCCCTCTGATGCTTCAACATCTATATAGATGTCCATATCTGACCTTTTGAACTTATTTCTGGTCAAAGGGTCCTCAAAATTTTTCAAACTACATAAAGTTATAGAATCCTTTTGATGAAAAATGAGCTATTCAGAGGTTTTGACCTCCTGAACATATTTCTGGCCAAAGAATCCTCGATCTTGGGCTTTCTATACATACTCATAGACTCCTTCTGATGCATCATAAGCCATATAGATGTCCATATCTGACCTTTTGAACTTATTTGTGGTCAAAGGGTCCTCAAAATGTTTCAAACTATATAAAGTTATAGAATTCTTTTGATGATAAATCAGATATTCAGAGGTCCCCTTTTGACCTCCTGAACATATTTCTGGCCAAAGAGTCCTCGATATTGGGCTTTCTATACATACTCATAGACTCCTTCTGATGCATCATAAGCCATATAGATGTCCATATCTGACCTTTTGAACTTATTTGTGGTCAAAGGGTCCTCAAAATTTTTCAAACTATATAAAGTTATAGAATTCTTTTGATGATAAATCAGCTATTCAGAGGTCCCCTTTTGACTTCCTGAACATATTTCTGGCCAAAGAGTCCTCGATCTTGGGCTTTCTATACATACTCATAGACTCCTTCTGATGCTTCATAAGCCATATAGATGTCCATATCTGACCTTTTGAACCTATTTGTGGTCAAAGTGTCCTCAAAATTTTTCAAACTAAATAAAGTTATAGAATTCTTTTGATGATAAATCAGCTATTCAGAGGTCCCCTTTTGACCTCCTGAAAATATTTCTGGCCAAAGAGTCCTCGATATTGGGCTTTCTATACATACTCATAGACTCCTTCTGATGCTTCATAAGCCATATAGATGTCCATATCTGACCTTTTGAACCTATTTGTGGTCAAAGTGTCCTCAAAATTTTTCAAACTATATAAAGTTATAGAATTCTTTTGATGATAAATCAGCTATTCAGAGGTCCCCTTTTGACTTCCTGAACATATTTCTGGCCAAAGAGTCCTCGATCTTGGGCTTTCTATACATACTCATAGACTCCTTCTGATGCTTCATAAGCCATATAGATGTCCATATCTGACCTTTTGAACCTATTTGTGGTCAAAGTGTCCTCAAAATTTTTCAAACTAAATAAAGTTATAGAATTCTTTTGATGATAAATCAGCTATTCAGAGGTCCCCTTTTGACCTCCTGAAAATATTTCTGGCCAAAGAGTCCTCGATATTGGGCTTTCTATACATACTCATAGACTCCTTCTGATGCTTCATAAGCCATATAGATGTCCATATCTGACCTTTTGAACCTATTTGTGGTCAAAGTGTCCTCAAAATTTTTCAAACTATATAAAGTTATAGAATTCTTTTTATGATAAATCAGCTATTCAGAGGTCCCCTTTTGACCTCCTGAACATATTTCTGGCCAAAGAGTACTCGATCTTGGGCTTTCTATATATACTCATAGACTCCCTCTGATGCTTCAAAAGCCACATAGATGTCCATATCTGACCTTTTGAACTTATTTCTGGTCAAAGGGTCCTAAAAAGTTTTTAAGCTATATAAAGTTATAGACTCCTTCTGATGATAAATCAGCTATTCAGAGGTCCTCTTTTGACCTACTGAACATATTTCTGGCCAAAGAGTCCTAAAAGATTAATACAATACATTCAGACTGATATCTTCGGATGTTATATCCTCCTGACAAAAGACCATATTTGACACACTGAATTTTTTTCTGGCCAAAGAGTATTCAAAACTTGGGCTTTCTATACATACTCCTTCTGATGCTTCATAAGTCATATATATGTCCACATCTGACCTTTGGAACTTATTTGTGGTCAAAGGGTCCTCAATATTTTTCAAACTACATAAAGTTATAGAATCCTTTTGATGAAAAATGAGCTATTCAGAGGTTTTGACCTCCTGAACATATTTCTGTCCAAAGAATCCTCGATCTTGGGCTTTCTATACATACTCATAGACTCCGTCTGATGCATCATAAGCCATATAGATGTCCATATCTGACCTTTTGAACTTATTTGTGGTCAAAGGGTCCTCAAAATGTTTCAAACTATTTAAAGTTATAGAATTCTTTTGATGATAAATCAGATATTCAGAGGTCCCCTTTTGACCTCCTGATCATATTTCTGGCCAAAGAGTCCTCGATAATGTGCTTTCTATACATACTCATAGACTCTTTGTGATGCTTCATAAGCCATATATATGTCCATATCTGACCTTTTGAACCTATTTGTGGTCAAAGTGTCCTCAAAATTTTTCAAACTATATAAAGTTATAGAATTCTTTTGATGATAAATCAGCTATTCAGAGGTCCTCTTTTGACCTCCTGAACATATTTCTCGCCAAAGAGTCCTCGATATTGGGCTTTCTATATATAGTCATAGACTCCGTCTGATGCTTCAACATCTATATAGATGTCCATATCTGACCTTTTGAACTTATTTCTGGTCAAAGGGTCCTCAAAATTTTTCAAACTACATAAAGTTATAGAATCCTTTTGATGAAAAATGAGCTATTCAGAGGTTTTGACCTCCTGAACATATTTCTGGCCAAAGAATCCTCGATCTTGGGCTTTCTATACATACTCATAGACTCCTTCTGATGCATCATAAGCCATATAGATGTCCATATCTGACCTTTTGAACTTATTTGTGGTCAAAGGGTCCTCAAAATGTTTCAAAATATATAAAGTTATAGAATTCTTTTGATGATAAATCAGATATTCAGAGGTCCCCTTTTGACCTCCTGAACATATTTCTGGCCAAAGAGTCCTCGATCTTGGGCTTTCTGTACATACTCATAGACTCCGTCTGATGCATCATAAGCCATATAGATGTCCATATCTGACCTTTTGAACTTATTTGTGGTCAAAGGGTCCTCAAAATGTTTCAAACTATTTAAAGTTATAGAATTCTTTTGATGATAAATCAGATATTCAGAGGTCCCCTTTTGACCTCCTGAACATATTTCTGGCCAAAGAGTCCTCGATATTGGGCTTTCTATACATACTCATAGACTCTTTCTGATGCTTCATAAGCCATATAGATGTCCATATCACACCTTTTGAACCTATTTGTGGTCAAAGTGTCCTCAAAATTTTTCAAACTATATAAAGTTATAGAATTCTTTTGATGATAAATCAGCTATTCAGAGGTCCCCTTTTGACCTCCTGAACATATTTCTCGCCAAAGAGTCCTCGATATTGGGCTTTCTATATATAGTCATAGACTCCCTCTGATGCTTCAACATCTATATAGATGTCCATATCTGACCTTTTGAACTTATTTCTGGTCAAAGGGTCCTCAAAATTTTTCAAACTACATAAAGTTATAGAATCCTTTTGATGAAAAATGAGCTATTCAGAGGTTTTGACCTCCTGAACATATTTCTGGCCAAAGAATCCTCGATCTTGGGCTTTCTATACATACTCATAGACTCCTTCTGATGCATCATAAGCCATATAGATGTCCATATCTGACCTTTTGAACTTATTTGTAATCAAAGGGTCCTCAAAATGTTTCAAACTATATAAAGTTATAGAATTCTTTTGATGATAAATCAGATATTCAGAGGTCCCCTTTTGACCTCCTGAACATATTTCTGGCCAAAGAGTCCTCGACTCTAAATCAGCTATTCAGAGGTCCCCTTTTTACCTCCTGAACATATTTCTGGCCAAAGAGTCCTCGATATTGGGCTTTCTATACATACTCATAGACTCCTTCTGATGCTTCATAAGCCATATAGATGTCCATATCTGACCTTTTGAACCTATTTGTGGTCAAAGTGTCCTCAAAATTTTTCAAACTATATAAAGTTATAGAATTCTTTTTATGATAAATCAGCTATTCAGAGGTCCCCTTTTGACCTCCTGAACATATTTCTGGCCAAAGAGTACTCGATCTTGGGCTTTCTATATATACTCATAGACTCCCTCTGATGCTTCAAAAGCCACATAGATGTCCATATCTGACCTTTTGAACTTATTTCTGGTCAAAGGGTCCTAAAAAGTTTTTAAGCTATATAAAGTTATAGACTCCTTCTGATGATAAATCAGCTATTCAGAGGTCCTCTTTTGACCTACTGAACATATTTCTGGCCAAAGAGTCCTATAAGATTAATACAATACATTCAGACTGATATCTTCGGATGTTATATCCTCCTGACAAAAGACCATATTTGACACACTGAATTTTTTTCTGGCCAAAGAGTATTCAAAACTTGGGCTTTCTATACATACTCCTTCTGATGCTTCATAAGTCATATATATGTCCACATCTGACCTTTGGAACTTATTTGTGGTCAAAGGGTCCTCAATATTTTTCAAACTACATAAAGTTATAGAATCCTTTTGATGAAAAATGAGCTATTCAGAGGTTTTGACCTCCTGAACATATTTCTGTCCAAAGAATCCTCGATCTTGGGCTTTCTATACATACTCATAGACTCCGTCTGATGCATCATAAGCCATATAGATGTCCATATCTGACCTTTTGAACTTATTTGTGGTCAAAGGGTCCTCAAAATGTTTCAAACTATTTAAAGTTATAGAATTCTTTTGATGATAAATCAGATATTCAGAGGTCCCCTTTTGACCTCCTGATCATATTTCTGGCCAAAGAGTCCTCGATAATGTGCTTTCTATACATACTCATAGACTCTTTGTGATGCTTCATAAGCCATATATAT
This sequence comes from Scardinius erythrophthalmus, assembly GCF_964197995.2. Taxonomy (NCBI): domain Eukaryota; kingdom Metazoa; phylum Chordata; class Actinopteri; order Cypriniformes; family Leuciscidae; genus Scardinius; species Scardinius erythrophthalmus. The sequence goes on along the minus strand of NC_138232.1, from coordinate 28,461,419 downwards.
GTCCATATCTGACCTTTTGAACCTATTTGTGGTCAAAGTGTCCTCAAAATTTTTCAAACTATATAAAGTTATAGAATTCTTTTGATGATAAATCAGCTATTCAGAGGTCCTCTTTTGACCTCCTGAACATATTTCTCGCCAAAGAGTCCTCGATATTGGGCTTTCTATATATAGTCATAGACTCCGTCTGATGCTTCAACATCTATATAGATGTCCATATCTGACCTTTTGAACTTATTTCTGGTCAAAGGGTCCTCAAAATTTTTCAAACTACATAAAGTTATAGAATCCTTTTGATGAAAAATGAGCTATTCAGAGGTTTTGACCTCCTGAACATATTTCTGGCCAAAGAATCCTCGATCTTGGGCTTTCTATACATACTCATAGACTCCTTCTGATGCATCATAAGCCATATAGATGTCCATATCTGACCTTTTGAACTTATTTGTGGTCAAAGGGTCCTCAAAATGTTTCAAAATATATAAAGTTATAGAATTCTTTTGATGATAAATCAGATATTCAGAGGTCCCCTTTTGACCTCCTGAACATATTTCTGGCCAAAGAGTCCTCGATCTTGGGCTTTCTATACATACTCATAGACTCCGTCTGATGCATCATAAGCCATATAGATGTCCATATCTGACCTTTTGAACTTATTTGTGGTCAAAGGGTCCTCAAAATGTTTCAAACTATTTAAAGTTATAGAATTCTTTTGATGATAAATCAGATATTCAGAGGTCCCCTTTTGACCTCCTGAACATATTTCTGGCCAAAGAGTCCTCGATATTGGGCTTTCTATACATACTCATAGACTCTTTCTGATGCTTCATAAGCCATATAGATGTCCATATCACACCTTTTCAACCTATTTGTGGTCAAAGTGTCCTCAAAATTTTTCAAACTATATAAAGTTATAGAATTCTTTTGATGATAAATCAGCTATTCAGAGGTCCCCTTTTGACCTCCTGAACATATTTCTCGCCAAAGAGTCCTCGATATCCACGACTTTCCCGAACTCTGACCTTTCCCGTGATCGCTATGGCAACGTAGAACAAGCCGGTATCGAACTTCCGGTTTACGTTAGCCTGAAGATACCGCTATCAGAGAGCCTCAACAAACCCAAACAATTTGCTTGGATAATGAGGAGTAGAGCTTAGATAGGGCCCAAAAAATCAAGCCCGACCCTACCTGAGCCCGTTGTGTCCGAGCCCGGCCCGACACATTAACTGTAATTATGAGCCCGAGCCCAATTTAGACCCAATCATTTTTAATACGTGGGCCGTTATAACCAGGGGCGGCGCCAGATAATTTTTTAACGTGTGCTGAGGGGGTGCTATATATATTATATATATATAAATACTTTTAAGAAATGAGCAAAAATTGGCCACTTAATATTTAATATTCAATTATTTTAATGATCACAATTAAAGTATTAATGTTATTAAATTGAACAAGCACAACATTCGGCATTCAATCAAATATTATTAAAGATTTATTATTATTAATAATGTTATTTCAACACAATATCTCGTTATTTTGACATCATATGTGTGCCGAGTGTGCGTGCAATAAGCAAGATGTGCATTTGTAAAACCAGTGAAACGCGTGCATTGATTTTTATTAATAAACTAGTGTTTTGTGTCAGTGTCTGCTGCAAAGATGAAGATGATCATGGTGTTCACTTTTCATAATCAACATAGATGGAAAAAAATTGCATTATAATATTTGAACAAATATGAAACTAAATGCTCTTATTTAATGGCTATAACAAATATAGGCCAACATACTCTCTATTTGTACAAATTGCTGCACATTCAAGTTAATTCTCGAATTAATTTTCAAATTATTGAAAACAATAAACATACCACTTAAAAATATATACAGTTGTACTGCAGTTTTTTCTAAGTAGCGTTACAAGAAACACTCTATCTGCGTAGAGGGTCCGTTTATGTTGGAAACAACTCCCATTCATAAAATCCTTCAGTTTTCGCGTGTTTTGTGCACCTGACAATGGTACACGTTGAGCCACAAGGAGCCATTGCTTAATCTGTCAGCATTACTACTTGTCAGTAATCAGTTTCACCCGTTTGTACCGCGACGCGAGTATCCCTTGTGTGCAAGCTTCACGCTAAACTGGAACTGAGATACCGGCAACAGGAAGTATCGAGTGTCATGGCGACGCCCATTAAGACTCGCAGGAAAGTTGTGGATTGGGCTTTCTATATATAGTCATAGACTCCCTCTGATGCTTCAACATCTATATAGATGTCCATATCTGACCTTTTGAACTTATTTCTGGTCAAAGGGTCCTCAAAATTTTTCAAACTACATAAAGTTATAGAATCCTTTTGATGAAAAATGAGCTATTCAGAGGTTTTGACCTCCTGAACATATTTCTGGCCAAAGAATCCTCGATCTTGGGCTTTCTATACATACTCATAGACTCCTTCTGATGCATCATAAGCCATATAGATGTCCATATCTGACCTTTTGAACTTATTTGTGGTCAAAGGGTCCTCAAAATGTTTCAAACTATATAAACTTATAGAATTCTTTTGATGATAAATCAGATATTCAGAGGTCCCCTTTTGACCTCCTGAACATATTTCTGGCCAAAGAGTCCTCGATCTTGGGCTTTCTGTACATACTCATAGACTCCGTCTTATGCATCATAAGCCATATAGATGTCCATATCTGACCTTTTGAACTTATTTGTGGTCAAAGGGTCCTCAAAATGTTTCAAACTATTTAAAGTTATAGAATTCTTTTGATGATAAATCAGATATTCAGAGGTCCCCTTTTGACCTCCTGAACATATTTCTGGCCAAAGAGTCCTCGATATTGGGCTTTCTATACATACTCATAGACTCTTTCTGATGCTTCATAAGCCATATAGATGTCCATATCACACCTTTTGAACCTATTTGTGGTCAAAGTGTCCTCAAAATTTTTCAAACTATATAAAGTTATAGAATTCTTTTGATGATAAATCAGCTATTCAGAGGTCCCCTTTTGACCTCCTGAACATATTTCTCGCCAAAGAGTCCTCGATATTGGGCTTTCTATATATAGTCATAGACTCCCTCTGATGCTTCAACATCTATATAGATGTCCATATCTGACCTTTTGAACTTATTTCTGGTCAAAGGGTCCTCAAAATTTTTCAAACTACATAAAGTTATAGAATCCTTTTGATGAAAAATGAGCTATTCAGAGGTTTTGACCTCCTGAACATATTTCTGGCCAAAGAATCCTCGATCTTGGGCTTTCTATACATACTCATAGACTCCTTCTGATGCATCATAAGCCATATAGATGTCCATATCTGACCTTTTGAACTTATTTGTGATCAAAGGGTCCTCAAAATGTTTCAAACTATATAAAGTTATAGAATTCTTTTGATGATAAATCAGATATTCAGAGGTCCCCTTTTGACTTCCTGAACATATTTCTGGCCAAAGAATCCTCGATATTGGGCTTTCTATACATACTCATAGACTCCTTCTGATGCATCATAAGCCATATAGATGTCCATATCTGACCTTTTGAACTTATTTGTGGTCAAAGGGTCCTCAAAATTTTTCAAACTATATAAAGTTATAGAATTCTTTTGATGATAAATCAGCTATTCAGAGGTCCCCTTTTGACTTCCTGAACATATTTCTGGCCAAAGAGTCCTCGATCTTGGGCTTTCTATACATACTCATAGACTCCTTCTGATGCTTCATAAGCCATATAGATGTCCATATCTGACCTTTTGAACCTATTTGTGGTCAAAGTGTCCTCAAAATTTTTCAAACTAAATAAAGTTATAGAATTCTTTTGATGATAAATCAGCTATTCAGAGGTCCCCTTTTGACCTCCTGAAAATATTTCTGGCCAAAGAGTCCTCGATATTGGGCTTTCTATACATACTCATAGACTCTTTCTGATGCTTCATAAGCCATATATATGGCCATATGACCTTTTGAACTTATTTGTGGTCAAAGTGTCCTCAAAATTTTTCAAACTATATAAAGTTATAGAATTCTTTTGATGATAAATCAGCTATTCAGAGGTCCCCTTTTTACCTCCTGAAAATATTTCTGGCCAAAGAGTCCTCGATATTGGGCTTTCTATACATACTCATAGACTCTTTCTGATGCTTCATAAGCCATATATATGGCCATATGACCTTTTGAACTTATTTGTGGTCAAAGTGTCCTCAAAATTTTTCAAACTATATAAAGTTATAGAATTCTTTTTATGATAAATCAGCTATTCAGAGGTCCACTTTTGACCTCCTGAACATATTTCTGGCCAAAGAGTCCTCGATATTGGGCTTTCTATACATACTCATAGACTCTTTCTGATGCTTCATAAGCCATATATATGGCCATATGACCTTTTGAACTTATTTGTGGTCAGTGTCCTCAAAATTTTTCAAACTATATAAAGTTATAGAATTCTTTTGATGATAAATCAGCTATTCAGAGGTCCCCTTTTTACCTCCTGAAAATATTTCTGGCCAAAGAGTCCTCGATATTGGGCTTTCTATACATACTCATAGACTCCTTCTGATGCTTCATAAGCCATATAGATGTCCATATCTGACCTTTTGAACCTATTTGTGGTCAAAGTGTCCTCAAAATTTTTCAAACTATATAAAGTTATAGAATTCTTTTTATGATAAATCAGCTATTCAGAGGTCCCCTTTTGACCTCCTGAACATATTTCTGGCCAAAGAGTACTCGATCTTGGGCTTTATATACTCATAGACTCCCTCTGATGCTTCAAAAGCCACATAGATGTCCATATCTGACCTTTTGAACTTATTTCTGGTCAAAGGGTCCTAAAAAGTTTTTAAGCTATATAAAGTTATAGACTCCTTCTGATGATAAATCAGCTATTCAGAGGTCCTCTTTTGACCTACTGAACATATTTCTGGCCAAAGAGTCCTAAAAGATTAATACAATACATTCAGACTGATATCTTCGGATGTTATATCCTCCTGACAAAAGACCATATTTGACACACTGAATTTTTTTCTGGCCAAAGAGTATTCAAAACTTGGGCTTTCTATACATACTCCTTCTGATGCTTCATAAGTCATATATATGTCCACATCTGACCTTTGGAACTTATTTGTGGTCAAAGGGTCCTCAATATTTTTCAAACTACATAAAGTTATAGAATCCTTTTGATGAAAAATGAGCTATTCAGAGGTTTTGACCTCCTGAACATATTTCTGTCCAAAGAATCCTCGATCTTGGGCTTTCTATACATACTCATAGACTCCGTCTGATGCATCATAAGCCATATAGATGTCCATATCTGACCTTTTGAACTTATTTGTGGTCAAAGGGTCCTCAAAATGTTTCAAACTATTTAAAGTTATAGAATTCTTTTGATGATAAATCAGATATTCAGAGGTCCCCTTTTGACCTCCTGATCATATTTCTGGCCAAAGAGTCCTCGATAATGTGCTTTCTATACATACTCATAGACTCTTTGTGATGCTTCATAAGCCATATATATGTCCATTTCTGACCTTTTGAACCTATTTGTGGTCAAAGTGTCCTCAAAATTTTTCAAACTATATAAAGTTATAGAATTCTTTTGATGATAAATCAGCTATTCAAAGGTCTCTTTTGACCTCCTGAACATATTTCTCGCCAAAGAGTCCTCGATATTGGGCTTTCTATATATAGTCATAGACTCCGTCTGATGCTTCAACATCTATATAGATGTCCATATCTGACCTTTTGAACTTATTTCTGGTCAAAGGGTCCTCAAAATTTTTCAAACTACATAAAGTTATAGAATCCTTTTGATGAAAAATGAGCTATTCAGAGGTTTTGACCTCCTGAACATATTTCTGGCCAAAGAATCCTCGATCTTGGGCTTTCTATACATACTCATAGACTCCTTCTGATGCATCATAAGCCATATAGATGTCCATATCTGACCTTTTGAACTTATTTGTGGTCAAAGGGTCCTCAAAATGTTTCAAAATATATAAAGTTATAGAATTCTTTTGATGATAAATCAGATATTCAGAGGTCCCCTTTTGACCTCCTGAACATATTTCTGGCCAAAGAGTCCTCGATCTTGGGCTTTCTGTACATACTCATAGACTCCGTCTGATGCATCATAAGCCATATAGATGTCCATATCTGACCTTTTGAACTTATTTGTGGTCAAAGGGTCCTCAAAATGTTTCAAACTATTTAAAGTTATAGAATTCTTTTGATGATAAATCAGATATTCAGAGGTCCCCTTTTGACCTCCTGAACATATTTCTGGCCAAAGAGTCCTCGATATTGGGCTTTCTATACATACTCATAGACTCTTTCTGATGCTTCATAAGCCATATAGATGTCCATATCACACCTTTTGAACCTATTTGTGGTCAAAGTGTCCTCAAAATTTTTCAAACTATATAAAGTTATAGAATTCTTTTGATGATAAATCAGCTATTCAGAGGTCCCCTTTTGACCTCCTGAACATATTTCTCGCCAAAGAGTCCTCGATATTGGGCTTTCTATATATAGTCATAGACTCCCTCTGATGCTTCAACATCTATATAGATGTCCATATCTGACCTTTTGAACTTATTTCTGGTCAAAGGGTCCTCAAAATTTTTCAAACTACATAAAGTTATAGAATCCTTTTGATGAAAAATGAGCTATTCAGAGGTTTTGACCTCCTGAACATATTTCTGGCCAAAGAGTACTCAATCTTGGGCTTTCTATACATACTCATAGACTCCTTCTGATGCTTCATAAGCCATATATATATGTCCATATGACCTTTTGAACTTATTTGTTGTCAAAAGTGTCCTCCAAATTTTTCAAACTATATAAAGTTATAGAATTCTTTTGATGATAAATCAGCTATTCAGAGGTCCCCTTTTGACTTCCTGAACATATTTCTGGCCAAAGAGTCCTCGATCTTGGGCTTTCTATACATACTCATAGACTCCTTCTGATGCTTCATAAGCCATATAGATGTCCATATCTGAGCTTTTGAACCTATTTGTGGTCAAAGTGTCCTCAAAATTTTTCAAACTATATAAAGTTATAGAATTCTTTTGATGATAAATCAGCTATTCAGAGGTCCCCTTTTGACCTCCTGAACATATTTCTGGCCAAAGAGTCCTCGATCTTGGGCTTTCTATATATACTCATAGACTCCTTCTGATGCTTCAAAAGCCATATAGATGTCCATGTCTGACCTTTTGAACTTATTTCTGGTCAAAGGGTCCAAAAAAGTTTTTAAACAATATAAAGTTCTAGACTCTTTCTGATGATAAATCAGCTATTCAGAGTTCCCCTTTTGACCTACTGAACATACTTCTGGCCAAAGAGTCCTAAAAGATTAATACAATACATTCAGACTGATATCTTCGGATGTTATATCCTCCTGACAAAAGACCATATTTGATATACTGAATTTTTTTCAGGCCAAGGAGTATTCGAAACTTGGGCTTTCTATACACACTCCTTCTGATGCTTCATAAGCCATACATATGTCCATATCTGACCTTTTGAACTTATTTGTTGTCAACGGGTAATAAAAAATTTTCAAACTACATAAAGTTATAGAATCCTTTTGATGATAAATCAGCTATTCAGAGGTTTTGACCTCCTGAACATATTTCTGGCCAAAGAGTCCTCGATCTTGGGCGTTCTATACATACTCATAGACTCCTTCTGATGCATCATAAGCCATATAGATGTCCATATCTGACCTTTTGAACTTATTTGTGGTCAAAGGGTCCTCAAAATTTTTCAAACTATATAAAGTTATAGAATTCTTTTGATGATAAATCAGCTATTCAGAGGTCCCCTTTTGACTTCCTGAACATATTTCTGGCCAAAGAGTCCTCGATCTTGGGCTTTCTATACATACTCATAGACTCCTTCTGATGCTTCATAAGCCATATATATGGCCATATGACCTTTTGAACTTATTTGTGGTCAAAGTGTCCTCAAAATTTTTCAAACTATATAAAGTTATAGAATTCTTTTGATGATAAATCAGCTATTCAGAGGTCCCCTTTTTACCTCCTGAAAATATTTCTGGCCAAAGAGTCCTCGATATTGGGCTTTCTATACATACTCATAGACTCCCTCTGATGCTTCAAAAGCCACATAGATGTCCATATCTGACCTTTTGAACTTATTTCTGGTCAAAGGGTCCTAAAAAGTTTTTAAGCTATATAAAGTTATAGACTCCTTCTGATGATAAATCAGCTATTCAGAGGTCCTCTTTTGACCTACTGAACATATTTCTGGCCAAAGAGTCCTAAAAGATTAATACAATACATTCAGACTGATATCTTCGGATGTTATATCCTCCTGACAAAAGACCATATTTGGCACACTGAATTTTTTTCTGGCCAAAGAGTATTAAAAACTTGGGCTTTCTATACATACTCCTTCTGATGCTTCATAAGTCATATATATGTCCACATCTGACCTTTGGAACTTATTTGTGGTCAAAGGGTCCTCAATATTTTTCAAACTACATCAAGTTATAGAATCCTTTTGATGAAAAATCAGCTATTCAGAGGTTTTGACCTCCTGAACATATTTCTGGCCAAAGAATCCTCGATCTTGGGCTTTCTATACATACTCATAGACTCCTTCTGATGCATCATAAGCCATATAGATGTCCATATCTGACCTTTTGAACGTATTTGTGGTCAAAGGGTCCTCAACATTTTTCAAACTATATAAAGTTATAGAATCCTTTTGATGATAAATCAGCTATTCAGAGGTTTTGACCTCCTGAACATATTTCTGTCCAAAGAATCCTCGATATTGGGCTTTCTATACATACTCATAGACTCCGTCTGATGCATCATAAGCCATATAGATGTCCATATCTGACCTTTTGAACTTATTTGTGGTCAAAGGGTCCTCAAAATGTTTCAAACTATTTAAAGTTATAGAATTCTTTTGATGATAAATCAGATATTCAGAGGTCCCCTTTTGACCTCCTGATCATATTTCTGGCCAAAGAGTCCTCGATAATGTGCTTTCTATACATATTCATAGACTCTTTGTGATGCTTCATAAGCCATATATATGTCCATATCTGACCTTTTGAACCTATTTGTGGTCAAAGTGTCCTCAAAATTTTTCAAACTATATAAAGTTATAGAATTCTTTTGATGATAAATCAGCTATTCAGAGGTCCTCTTTTGACCTCCTGAACATATTTCTCGCCAAAGAGTCCTCGATATTGGGCTTTCTATATATAGTCATAGACTCCCTCTGATGCTTCAACATCTATATAGATGTCCATATCTGACCTTTTGAACTTATTTCTGGTCAAAGGGTCCTCAAAATTTTTCAAACTACATAAAGTTATAGAATTCTTTTGATGATAAATCAGATATTCAGAGGTCCCCTTTTGACCTCCTGAACATATTTCTGGCCAAAGAGTCCTCGATCTTGGGCTTTCTGTACATACTCATAGACTCCGTCTGATGCATCATAAGCCATATAGATGTCCATATCTGACCTTTTGAACTTATTTGTGGTCAAAGGGTCCTCAAAATGTTTCAAACTATTTAAAGTTATAGAATTCTTTTGATGATAAATCAGCTATTCAGAGGTCCCCTTTTGACCTCCTGAACATATATCTGGCCAAAGAGTCCTCGATCTTGGGCTTTCTATATAGACTCCCTCTGATGCTTCAAAAGCCACATAGATGTCCATATCTGACCTTTTGAACTTATTTCTGGTCAAAGGGTCCTAAAAAGTTTTTAAACTATATAAACTTATAGACTCTTTCTGATGATAAATCAGCTATTCAGAGGTCCCCTTTTGACCTCCTGAACATATTTCTGGCCAAAGAGTCCTCGATCTTGGGCTTTCTATATATATACTCATAGACTCCCACTGATGCTTCAAAATCCATATAGATGTCCATATCTGACCTTTTGAACTTATTTCTGGTCAAAGGGTCCTCAAAATTTTTCAAACTATATAAAGTTATAGAATTCTTTTGATGATAAATCAGCTATTCAGAGGTCCCCTTTTGACCTCCTGAACATATTTCTGGCCAAAGAGTCCTAAAAGATTAATACCATACATTCAGACTGATATCTTCGGATGTTATATCCTCCTGACAAAAGTCCATATTTGACATACTGAATATTTTTCTGGACAAGGAGTATTCGAAACTTGGGCTTTCTATACATACTCCTTCTGATGCATCATAAGCCATATAGATGTCCATATATGACCTTTTGAACTTATTTGTGGTCAAAGGGTCCTCAAAATGTTTCAAACTATATAAAGTTATAGAATTCTTTTGATGATAAATCAGAAATTCAGTGGTCTCCTTTTGACCTCCTGAACATATTTCTGGCCTAAGAGTCCTCGATATTGGGCTTTCTATACATACTCATAGACTCCTTCTGATGCATCATAGGCCATACAGATGTCCATATCTGACCTTTTGAACCTATTTGTGGTCGAAGTGTCCTCAAAATTGTTCAAACTATATAAAGTTATAGAATTCTTTTGATGATAAATCAGCTATTCAGAAGTCATTTGACCTCCTGAACATATTTCTCGCCAAAGAGTCCTCGATCTTGGGCTTTCTATTGTTGTAAAGTTTTTCTTTCTTCAAAGCAGAGACCAGGAGACAGTTGGGATCGCGTTCAACTGAAGTTATTCTTTATTGAGAACTCCTCTGTACGCGGCTGTAGAAACTTTCAACATGATCTGATCTAACATAACTTTACATGTTATCTTATAGGCATTTTAGGAGGAGGGTCTTTTTGAAGGTGGAGACAAATACAAACAGAGCATGTAAATGAGGTATACAGGTTAAGGTAACCTGCCCCAGACCCCTGCGTGTTTACCAGTATTAATTTAATCAGCATACCTATTCAAATGCTGATACTGGCCAGGAAACTCTGGTTCCACGGGCCATCCCAGAGCCATTTAAGACAAAGGGTGTGTCTTGGAGCTACTGGCTAGAGCCATTAAAGACTCATTTAAAACACAATAGAGAAAACAGGTCTGGTAGGAATAGGAGACTCTTGCTAGAGACTCAATAATCACTTTCTCAGTTTAAATACTATCTAAATTAAAACCTCAAATGCTAAAATCAGTATTCTTCACCGTGATGTTATGTAAGGAAACATATCTGAAATAGATTCTTAAATTTGGATCCCTTCACTATATATACTCATAGACTCCCTCTGATGCTTCAAAAGCCATATAGATGTCCATATCTGACCTTTTGATGTTACTTCTGGTCAAAGGGTCCTCAAAAGTTTTCAAACTATATAAAGTTATATACTCTTTCTGATGATAAATCAGCTATTCAGAGGTCCCCTTTTGACCTACTGAACATATTTCTGGCCAAAGAGTCCTAAAAGATTAATACAATACATTCAGACTGATATCTTCGGATGTGTTATATCCTCCTGACAAAAGTCCATATTTGACATACTGAATATTTTTCTGGCCAAGGAGTATTCGAAACTTGGGCTTTCTATACATACTCCTTCTGATGCTTAATAAGCCATATATATGTCCATATCTGACCTTTTGAACTTATTTGTGGTCAAAGGGTCCTCAAAATTTTTCAAACTATATAAAGTTATAGAATTCTTTTGATGATAAATCAGATATTCAGAGGTCCCCTTTTGACCTCCTGAACATATTTCTGGCCAAAGAGTCCTCGATATTGGGCTTTCTATACATACTCATAGACTCTTTCTGATGGTTCATAAGCCATATACATGTCCATATCTGACCTTTTGAACCTATTTGTGGTCAAAGTGTCCTCAAAATTTTTCAAACTATATAAAGTTATAGAATTCTTTTGATGATAAATCAGCTATTCAGAGGTCCCCTTTTGACCTCCTGAACATATTTCTCGCCAAAGAGTCATCGATCTTGGGCTTTCTATATATACTCATAGACTCTTTCTGATGCTTCATAAGCCATATAGATGTCCATATCTGACCTTTTGAACCTATTTGTGGTCGAAGTGTCCTCAAAATTTTTCAAACTATATAAAGTTATAGAATTCTTTTGATGATAAATCAGCTATTCAGAAGTCATTTGACCTCCTGAACATATTTCTCGCCAAAGAGTCCTCGATCTTGGGCTTTCTATATATACTCATAGACTCCCTCTGATGCTTCAAAAGCCATATAGATGTCCATATCTGACCTTTTGAAGTTACTTCTGGTCAAAGGGTCCTCAAAAGTTTTCAAACTATATAAAGTTATATACTCTTTCTGATGATAAATCAGCTATTCAGAGGTCCCCTTTTGACCTACTGAACATATTTCTGGCCAAAGAGTCCTAAAAGATTAATACAATACATTCAGACTGATATCTTCGGATGTGTTATATCCTCCTGACAAAAGTCCATATTTGACATACTGAATATTTTTCTGGCCAAGGAGTATTCGAAACTTGGGCTTTCTATACATACTCCTTCTGATGCTTCATAAGCCATATATATGTCCATATCTGACCTTTTGAACTTATTTGTGGTCAAAGGGTCCTCAAAATTTTTCAAACTATATAAAGTTATAGAATTCTTTTGATGATAAATCAGCTATTCAGAGGTCCCCTTTTGACCTCTTGAACATATTTCTGGCCAAAGTGTCCTCGATCTTGGGCTTTCTATATATACTCATAGACTCCCTCTGATGCTTCATAAGCCATATATATGTCCATATCTGACCTTTTGAACCTATTTGTGGTCAAAATGTCCTCAAAATTTTTCAAACTATATAAAGTTATAGAATTCTTTTGATGATAAATCAGCTATTCAGAGGTCCCCTTTTGACCTCTTGAACATATTTCTGGCCAAAGAGTCCTCGATCTTGGGCTTTCTATACATACTCATAGACTCCTTCTGATGCATCATAAGCCATATAGATGTCCATATCTGACCTTTTGAACTTATTTGTGGTCAAAGGGTCCTCAAAATGTTTCAAACTATATAAAGTTATAGAATTCTTTTGATGATAAATCAGATATTCAGAGGTCCCCTTTTGACCTCCTGAACATATTTCTGGCCAAAGAGTCCTCGATATTGGGCTTTCTATACATACTCATAGACTCTTTCTGATGGTTCATAAGCCATATAGATGTCCATATCTGACCTTTTGAACCTATTTGTGGTCAAAGTGTCCTCAAAATTTTTCAAACTATATAAAGTTATAGAATTCTTTTGATGATAAATCAGCTATTCAGAGGTCCCCTTTTGACCTCCTGAACATATTTCTCGCCAAAGAGTCCTCGATATTGGGCTTTCTATACATACTCATAGACTCTTTCTGATGGTTCATAAGCCATATAGATGTCCATATCTGACCTTTTGAACCTATTTGTGGTCAAAGTGTCCTCAAAATTTTTCAAACTATATAAAGTTATAGAATTCTTTTGATGATAAATCAGCTATTCAGAGGTCCCCTTTTGACCTCCTGAACATATTTCTCGCCAAAGAGTCATCGATCTTGGGCTTTCTATATATACTCATAGACTCCCTCTGATGCTTCAAAATCTATATAGATGTCCGTATCTGACCTTTTGAACTTATTTCTGGTCAAAGGGTCCTCAAAATTTTTCAAACTATATAAAGTTATAGAATTCTTTTTATGATAAATCAGCTATTCAGAGGTCCCCTTTTGACCTCCTGAACATGTTTCTGGCCAAAGAGTTCTCGATATTGGGCTTTCTATACATACTCATAGACTCTATCTGATGCTTCATAAACCATATAGATGTCCATATCTGACCTTTTGAACCTATTTGTGGTCGAAGTGTCCTCAAAATTTTTCAAACCATATAAAGTTATAGAATTTTTTTAATGATAAATCAGCTATTCAGAAGTCATTTGACCTCCTGAACATATTTCTCGCCAAAGAGTCCTCGATCTTGGGCTTTCTATATATACTCATAGACTCCTTCTGATGCTTCAAAAGCCATATAGATGTCCATATCTGACCTTTTGAAGTTACTTCTGGTCAAAGGGTCCTCAAAATTTTTCAAACTATATAAAGTTATATACTCTTTCTGATGATAAATCAGCTATTCAGAGGTCCCCTTTTGACCTACTGAACATATTTCTGGCCAAAGAGTCCTAAAAGATTAATACAATACATTCAGACTGATATCTTCGGATGTGTTATATCCTCCTGACAAAAGTCCATATTTGACATACTGAATATTTTTCTGGCCAAGGAGTATTCGAAACTTGGGCTTTCTATACATACTCCTTCTGATGCTTCATAAGCCATATATATGTCCATATCTGACCTTTTGAACTTATTTTTGGTCAAAGGGTCCTCAAAATTTTTCAAACTATATAAAGTTATAGAATTCTTTTGATGATAAATCAGCTATTCAGAGGTCCCCTTTTGACCTACTGAACATATTTCTGGCCAAAGAGTCCTAAAAGATTAAGACAATACATTCAGACTGATATCTTCGGATGTTATATCCTCCTGACAAAAGACCATATTTGACATACTGAATTTTTTCCTGGCCAGGGAGTATTCGAAACTTGGGCTTTCTATACATACTCCTTCTGATGCTTCATAAGCCATATAGATGTCCATATCTGACCTTTAGAACTTATTTGTGGTCAAAGTGTCCTCAAAAATTTTCAAACTACATAAAGTTATAGAATCCTTTTGATGATAAATCAGCTATTCAGAGGTTTTGACCTCCTGAACATATTTCTGGCCAAAGAGTCCTCGATCTTGGGCTTTCTATACATACTCACAGACTCCTTCTGATGCATCATAAGCCATATAGATGTCCATATCTGACCTTTTGAACTTATTTTTGGTCAAAGGGTCCTCAAAATTTTTCAAACTATATAAAGTTATAGAATTCTTTTGGTGATAAATCAGCTATTCAGAGGTCCCCTTTTGACCTATTGAACATATTTCTGGCCAAAGAGTCCTCGATCTTGGGCTTTTTATATATACTCATAGACTCCCTCTGATGCTTCAAAAGCCACATAGATGTCCATATCTGACCTTTTGAACATATTTCTGGTCAAAGGGTCCTAAAAAGTTTTTAAACTATATAAACTTCTAGAATTCTTTTGATGATAAATCAGCTATTCAGAGGTCCCCTTTTGACCTCCTGAACATATTTCTCGCCAAAGAGTCATCGATCTTGGGCTTTCTATATATACTCATAGACTCCCTCTGATGCTTCAAAATCTATATAGATGTCCATATCTGACCTTTTGAACTTATTTCTGGTCAAAGGGTCCTCAAAATTTTTCAAACTATATGAAGTTATAGAATTCTTTTTATGAGAAATCAGCTATTCAGAGGTCCCCTTTTGACCTCCTGAACATGTTTCTGGCCAAAGAGTCCTCGATATTGGGCTTTCTATACATACTCATAGACTCTTTCTGATGCTTCATAAGCCATATAGATGTCCATATCTGACCTTTTGAACCTATTTGTGGTCGAAGTGTCCTCCAAATTTTTCAAACTATATACAGTTATAGAATTTCTTTTTATGATAAATCAGCTATACAGAAGTCCCCTTTTGACCTCCTGAAGATATTTCTGTTTAGGACACTTCGACCGCAAATAATTTCAAAAGGTCAGATATGGACATATATATAGCTTATGAAGCCTCAAAAGGAGTCTATGAGTGTGTATAGAAAGCCCAAGATCGAGGACTCTTTGGCCAGAAATATGTTCAGGAGGTCAAAAGGGGTCCTCTGAATAGCTGATTTATCATCAAAAGAATTTAATAACTTTATATAGTTTGAAACATGTTGAGGACCCTTTGACCACAAATAAGTTCAAAAGGTCAGATATGGACATCTATATGGCTTATGAAGCATCAGAAAGAGTCTATGAGTATGTATAGAAAGCCCAATATCGAAGGACTCTTTGGCCAGAAATATTTTCAGGAGGTCAAAAGGGGACCTCTGAATAGCTGATTTATCATCAAAAGAATTCTATAACTTTATTTAGTTTGAAAAATTTTGAGGACACTTTGACCACAAATAGGTTCAAAAGGTCAGATATGGACATCTATATGGCTTATGAAGCATCAGAAGGAGTCTATGAGTATGTATAGAAAGCCCAAGATCGAGGACTCTTTGGCCAGAAATATGTTCAGGAGGTCAAAAGGGGACCTCTGAATATCTGATTTATCATCAAAAGATTTTAATAACTTTATATAGTTTGAAACATTTTGAGGACCCTTTGACCACAAATAAGTTCAAAAGGTCAGATAGGGACATCTATATGGCTTATGATGCATCAGAAGGAGTCTATGAGTATGTATAGAAAGCCCAATATCGAGGACTCTTTGGCCAGAAATATGTTCAGGAGGTCAAAAGGGGACCTCTGAATATCTGATTTATCATTAAAAGAATTCTATAACTTTATATAGTTTGAAACATTTTGAGGACCCTTTGACCACAAATAAGTTCAAAAGGTCAGATAGGGACATCTATATGGCTTATGATGCATCAGAAGGAGTCTATGAGTATGTATAGAAAGCCCAATATCGAGGACTCTTTGGCCAGAAATATGTTCAGGAGGTCAAAAGGGGACCTCTGAATATCTGATTTATCATTAAAAGAATTCTATAACTTTATATAGTTTGAAACATTTTGAGGACCCTTTGACCACTAATAAGTTCAAAAGGTCAGATATGGACATCTATATGGCTTATGATGCATCAGAAGGAGTCTATGAGTATGTATAGAAAGCCCAAGATCGAGGATTCTTTGGCCAGAAATATGTTCAGCCAAAGAATGTACATATTTTCTTTGGCCAGAAATATGTTCAGGAGGTCAAAAGGGGACCTCTGAATATCTGATTTATCATCAAAAGAATTCTATAACTTTAAATTCAGAGATTTTGACCTCCTGAACATATTTCTGTCCAAAGAATCCTCGATCTTGGGCTTTCTATACATACTCATAGACTCCGTCTGATGCATCATAAGCCATATAGATGTCCATATCTGACCTTTTGAACTTATTTGTGGTCAAAGGGTCCCCTTTTGACCTACTGAACATATATATGGCTTATGAAGCATCACAAAGAGCTTTTGAAGCATCAGAGGGAGTCTATGAGTATGTATAGAAAGCCCAATATCGAGGACTCTTTGGCCAGAAATATGTTCAGGAGGTCAAAAGGGGACCTCTGAATAGCTGATTTATCATAAAAAGAATTCTATAACATTATATAGTTTGAAAAATTTTGAGGACCCTTTGACCAGAAATAAGTTCAAAAGGTCAGATATGGACATCTATATGGATTTTGAAGCATCAGTGGGAGTCTATGAGTATGTATAGAAAGCCCAAGATCGAGGATTCTTTGGACAGAAATATGTTCAGGAGGTCAAAATCTCTGAATAGCTGATTTATCATCAAAAGGATTCTATAACTTTATATACTTTGAAAAATGTTGAGGACCCTTTGACCACAAATACGTTCAAAAGGTCAGATATGGACATCTATATGGCTTATGATGCATCAGAAGGAGTCTATGAGTATGTATAGAAAGCCCAAGATCGAGGATTCTTTGGCCAGAAATATGTTCAGGAGGTCAAAACCTCTGAATAGCTCATTTTTCATCAAAAGGATTCTATAACTTTATGTAGTTTGAAAAATATTGAGGACCCTTTGACCACAAAATAAGTTCCAAAGGTCAGATGTGGACATATATATGACTTATGAAGCATCAGAAGGAGTATGTATAGAAAGCCCAAGTTTTGAATACTCTTTGTCATTACTGGTCTTTTGTCAGGAGGATATAACATCCGAAGATATCAGTCTGAATGTATTGTATTAATCTTTTAGGACTCTTTGGCCAGAAATATGTTCAGTAGGTCAAAAGGGGACCTCTGAATAGCTGATTTATCATCAGAAGGAGTCTATAACTTTATATAGCTTAAAAACTTTTTAGGACCCTTTGACCAGAAATAATTTCAAAAGGTCAGATATGGACATCTATGTGGCTTTTGAAGCATCAGAGGGAGTCTATGAGTATGTATATGTATGATTGACCACAAATGAGTTCTAAAGGTCAGATATGGACATCTATATGGCTTATGAAGCATCAGAAGGAGTATGTATAGAAAGCCCAAGTTTCGAATACTCCTTGGCCAGGAAAAAATTCAGTATGTCAAATACAGTCTTTTGTCAGGAGGATATAACATCCGAAGATATCAGTCTGAATGTATTGTATTAATCTTTTAGGACTCTTTGGCCAGAAATATGTTCAGTAGGTCAAAAGGGGACCTCTGAATAGCTGATTTATCATCAGAAAGAGTCTATAACTATATAGTTTATAAACTTTTTAGGACCCTTTGACCAGAAATAAGTTCAAAAGGTCAGATATGGACATCTATGTGGCTTTTGAAGCATCAGAGGGAGTCTATGAGTATATATAGAAAGCCCAAGATCGAGGACTCTTTGGCCAGAAATATGTTCAGGAGGTCAAAAGGGGACCTCTGAATAGCTGATTTATTATCAAAAGAATTCTATAACTTTATATAGTTTGAAAAATTTCGAGGACCCTTTGACCAGAAATAAGTTCAAAAGGTCAGATATGGACATCTATATGGATTTTGAAGCATCAGAAGGAGTATGTGAGTATGTATAGAAAGCCCAAGATCGAGGACTCTTTGGCCAGAAATATGTTCAGGAGGTCAAAACCTCTGAATACCTGATTTATCATCAAATGGATTCTATAACTTTATGTAGTTTGAAAATTTTTGAGGACACTTTGACCACAAATGAGTTCTAAAGGTCAGATATGGACATCTATATGGCTTATGAAGCATCAGAAGGAGTATGTATAGAAAGCCCAAGTTTCGAATGCTCCTTGGCCAGGAAAAAATTCAGTATGTCAAATACAGTCTTTTGTCAGGAGGATATAACATCCGAAGATATCAGTCTGAATGTATTGTATTAATCTTTTAGGACTCTTTGCCCAGAAATATGTTCAGTAGGTCAAAAGGGGACCTCTGAATAGCTGATTTATCATCAGAAAGAGTCTATAACTTTATATAGTTTGAAAACTTTTGAGGACCCTTTGACCAGAAATAAGTTCAAAAGGTCAGATATGGACATCTATATAGATTTTGAAGCATCAGAGGTAGTCTATGAGTATATATAGAAAGCCCAAGATCAAGGACTCTTTAGCCAGAAATATGTTCAGGAGGTCAAAAGGGGACCTCTGAATAGCTGATTTATCATCAAAAGAATTCGATAACTTCATATAGTTTGATAGTTTGAAAAATTTTGAGAACCCTTTGACCACAAATAAGTTCAAAAGGTCAGATATGGACATATATATGGCTTTTGATGCATCAGAAGGAGTCTATGAGTATGTATAGAAAGCCCAAGATCGAGGACTCTTTGGCCAGAAATATGTTCAGGAGGTGAAAACCTCTGAATAGCTGATTTATCAATCAGAAGAAGACTATAATTTTACATAGTTTGAAAATTTTTGAGGACACTTTAAGCAGAAATAATTTGAAAAGGTAAGCCATAAGCCATATCTGTATGGATATCTATATTGGCTTATAAAGCATCAGGAGTCAATGTATATAGAATTTGAGGACTGTTTGGCCAGAAATATGTTACTTTGGACAAACATGTACTTACGTACATCAGGAGTCGAAGAGTATGTATAGAAAGTTAACATCAGTTGACTGAATGTATAAGTAAGTTAAAGTGCAGTGAAGGAAAATCATTGCACTAGCTGTTGCTTTACAATGGACACAATTATGGGAATTAGTTCTGGTGTGCAATGCAATGCGAAAAGTGCTTTATCTATATGTTTATTCTTAAGTGCATTCTGTCGTTGGGCAACTTTGGAATGCACTGAAGAATAAACATATAGATAAAGCACTTTTCTCATTGCATTACACACCAGAACTAACTCCTTCCCATGTTCATTAAAGATATAAAATGTATGCATTGCACAAAGGATCTAACGTTGTCCACTGAACAATAACATATAGCCTATGCACTTCTTGGATTGCATTGCATTGCACAGTAGATCTAATTCATTCCCATGTTCATTAAAGAGATAACATCTGTTGTTGCATTGCATTGCACAAACGATCTAACGTTGTGCAATGAAGAGTAACATAGGCCATGCACTTTTTGCATTGCATTGCACTGCACTCCAGATGCACTCCTTCCCATGTTCAATAAAGAGATAATATGTTGCACTGCATTGCACAAACGATCTAACGTTGTGCATTGAAGAATAACATACAGGCTAAATGCATGCATTGTATTGTATTGCATTGCACACCCGAACTAACTCCTTCCCATGTTCATTAAAGAGATAACACATGTTGCATTGCATTGCATTGCATTGCAGAAACGATCTAACGTTGTGCAACATTTATGTACTTTTTGCATTGCATTGCACACTGAAACTAACTCCTTCCCATGTTCAGTAAAGAGATAACATGTTGCATTGCATTGCATTGAATTGCATTGCATTGAATTGCCTTGCATTGCAGAAACGATCTAACGTTGTGCACTGAAGAATAACATTTAGGGTATACACTTTTGGCATTGCATTGCACACCAGATCTTACTCCTTCAAATTTTCATTGAAGAGATAACATTTTGCATTGCGTTGCATTGCATTGCAGAAACGATCTAATGTTGTGCACTGAATAATAACATTTATGCACTTTTTGCATTGCATTGCATTGCACACCAGAACTAACTCCTTCAAATGTTAGAAAAGTTAGTTATGGTGTGCAATGGAATGCAATGCAAATAGTGAATAGCCAATGTTACTCTTCAATGCAAAACGTTAGATCGTTTGTGCATAACATATGTTATCTCTTTAATGAAAATGGGCAGGAGTTCGGGTGTGCAATGCAATACAATGCATGCATATAGCCTATATGTTATTCTTCAATGCACAACGTTATGCAATGCACAATGCAATTCAAAATGTTATCTCTTTAATAAGCATTTGAAGGTGTTAGTTCTGGTGTGCAATGCGATGCAATGCAAAAAGTGCATAAATGTTATTCAGTGCACAGCGTTAAATCGTTTGTGCAAAGCAATGCAATGTTGCATAACATATGTTATCTTTTTAATGAACATGGGAAGGAGTTAGTTCGGCTGTACATGCAACACAATCCATGCATTTAGCTATGTCAACTATGTCATTCTTCAATGCACAACGTTAGATCGTTTGTGCAATGCAATGCAACATGTTATCTCTTTAATAAACATTTGAAGGAGTTAGTTCTTGTGTGCAATGCAATGCAAAAAATGCATGGCCTATGTTACTCTTCAATGCACAACGTTAGATCGTTTGTGCAATGCAATGCAAAATATTATCTCTTTAATAAACATGGGAAGTAGTTAGTTCTGGAGTGCAATGCAATGCAATGCAAAAAGTGCATAGCCTATATGTTATTCTTCAGTGCACAGCGTTAGATCGTTTGTGAAATGCAATGCAACATGTTATCCCTTTAATGAACATGGGAAGGAGCTAGTTCTGGTGTGCAATGCAATGCAAAGCAAAAAGTGAATAGCCTATGTTACTCTTCAATGCACAAACAATGAAATGTTGCATAACATATGTTATCTCTTTAATGAACATGGGACGGAGTTAGTTCGGGTGTGCAATGCAATGCAAAAATGCATAAATGTTATTCTTTAGTGCACAGTGTTAGGTCGTTTGTGCAAAGCAATATAATGTTGCATTAACATATGTTATCGTTTGTGCAATGCAATACAACATCATTGCACCTTATTTCTTTAAAGAAAATGGGATTGATTTAGTTATGGTGTGCAATCCAATGCACGAATTTCATAACCTATATTATTCTTCAATGCACAGCGTTAGATCATTTCTGCAAAACAATGAAATGTTGCATAACATATGTTATCTCTTTTATGAACATGGGAAGGAGTTAGTTCGGGAGTGCAATGCAATACAATGCATGCATATACCCTATATGTTATTCTTCAATGCATTTGTTAGTTCTGGTGTGCAATGCGATGCAATGCAAAAAGTGCATAAATGTTATTATTCAGTGCACAGCGTTAAATCGTTTTGCATTGAAGAGTAACATTGGCTATTCACTTTTTGCATTGCATTGCATTGCACACCATAACTAACTTTTCTAACATTTGAAGGAGTTAGTTCTGGTGTGCAATGCAATGCAATGCAATGCAAAAAGTGTATAAATGTTATTATTCAGTGCACAACATTAGATCGTTTCTGCAATGCAATGCAATGCAACATGTGTTATATCTTTAATGAACATGGGAAGGAGTTATTTCTGGTGTGCAATGCAATACAATGCATGCATTTAGCCTATATGTTATTCTTCAATGCACAACATTGATCGTTGAGACAAACGATCGTTTTGTGCAGTGCAATGCAAAATGTTATCTCTTTATGAACATGGGAAGAGGTTAGTTCTGCTGTGCAATGCAATGCAAAAAGTGCATAGATGTTATTCTTCAGTGCACATCGTTTGTGCAAAGCAATGCAATGTTGCATAACATATGTTATCTCTTTAATGAACATGTGAAGGAGTTAGTTCGGGTGTTCAATGCAATACAATGCATGCATATTTAGCCTGTATGTTATTCTTCAATGCACAACGTTAGATCTTTTGTGCAATGCAATGCAACATATTATCCCTTTATTGAACATGGGAAGGAGTTTGATTTGGTGTGCAATGCAATGCAATGCAAAAAGTGCATGGCCTATGTTACTCTTCATTGCACAACGTTAGATCGTTTGTGCAATGCAATGCAACAACAGATATTATCTCTTAATGAACATGGGAAGGAGTTAGTTTTGGTGTGCAATGCAGGGATAGAAGTGCATATGTTTTTCTTCAATGATGCACAACGATAGATCGTTTGTGCAATGCAACAACATATGTTATCTCTTTAATGAACATGGGAATGAATTAGTTGTAGTGTGCAATGCAATGCAATCCAAGAAATGCATAGCCTATATGTTATTGTTCAGTGGACAACGTTAGATCGTTTGTGCAATGCAATGCAACAACATAAATGTTATCTCTTTAATGAACATGGGAAGGAGTTAGTTCTGGTGTGCAATGCAATGCGAAAAGTGCATTATCTATATGTTCCGGTATTCTACCGTGCATTCTATCGATGTCCAACGGAATGAGTTAATTGTGTCCATTGTAAAGCAAAACCCAGTTCAGTCAACTGATGTTAACTTTCTATACATACTCTTCAACTCCTGATCAGCCAATACAGAAGTCCATATTTGACCAAAGTAACATATTTCTGGCCAAAGAGTCCTCGATTTCTATACATACATCATTGACTCCTGATGCTTCATAAGCCATGGATATCTATATGGATATCTATATGGCTTATGGCTTACCTTTTAAACTTATTTGTGGTCAAAGGGTCCTCAAAATGTTTCAAACTATATAAAGTTATAGAATTCTTTTGATGATAAATCAGATATTCAGAGGTCCCCTTTTGACCTCCTGAACATATTTCTGGCCAAAGAGTCCTCAATATTGGGCTTTCTATACATACTCATAGACTCCTTCTGATGCATCATAAGCCATAGAGATGTCCATATCTGACCTTTTAAACTTATTTGTGGTCAAAGGGTCCTCAAAATGTTTCAAACTATATAAAGTTATTAAATTCTTTTGATGATAAATCAGAAATTCAGAGGTCCCCTTTTGACCTCCTGAACATATTTCTTGCCAAAGAGTCCTCCATCTTGGGCTTTCTATATATACTCATAGACTCCCTCTGATGCTTCATAAGCCATACAGATGTCCATATCTGACCTTTTGGACCTATTTGTGGTCAAAGTGTCCTCAAAATTTTTCAAACTATATAAAGTTATAGAATTCTTTTCATGATAAATCAGCTATTCAGAGGTCCCCTTTTGACCTCCTGAACATATTTCTGGCCTCGATCTTTCTGGCCTCGATCCTATTTCTGGCCTCGATCGAGGACTCTAAGAGTCCTCGATCTTGGGCTTTCTATATATACTCATAGACTCCATATGATGCTTCAAAAGCCATATAGATGTCCATGTCTGACCTTTTGAACTTATTTCTGGTCAAAGGGTCCTAAAAAGTTTTTAAACAATATAAAGTTCTAGACTCTTTCTGATGATAAATCAGCTATTCAGAGTTCCCCTTTTGACCTACTGAACATACTTCTGGCCAAAGAGTCCTAAAAGATTAATACAATACATTCAGACTGATATCTTCGGATGTTATATCCTCCTGACAAAAGACCATATTTGACATACTGAATTTTTTTCTGGCCAAGGAGTATTCGAAACTTGGGCTTTCTATACACACTCCTTCTGATGCTTCATAAGCCATACATATGTCCATATCTGACCTTTTGAACTTATTTGTTGTCAAAGGGTAATAAATTTTTTTCAAACTACATAAAGTTATAGAATCCTTTTGATGATAAATCAGCTATTCAGAGGTTTTGACCTCCTGAACATATTTCTGGCCAAAGAGTCCTCGATCTTGGGCGTTCTATACATACTCATAGACTCCTTCTGATGCATCATAAGCCATATAGGTGTCCATATCTGACCTTTTGAACTTATTTGTGGTCAAAGGGTCCTCAAAATTTTTCAAACTATATAAAGTTATAGAATTCTTTTGATGATAAATCAGCTATTCAGAGGTCCCCTTTTGACTTCCTGAACATATTTCTGGCCAAAGAGTCCTCGATCTTGGGCTTTCTATACATACTCATAGACTCCTTCTGATGCTTCATAAGCCATATATATATGTCCATATGACCTTTTGAACTTATTTGTTGTCAAAAGTGTCCTCCAAATTTTTCAAACTATATAAAGTTATAGAATTCTTTTGATGATAAATCAGCTATTCAGAGGTCCCCTTTTGACTTCCTGAACATATTTCTGGCCAAAGAGTCCTCGATCTTGGGCTTTCTATACATACTCATAGACTCCTTCTGATGCTTCATAAGCCATATAGATGTCCATATCTGAGCTTTTGAACCTATTTGTGGTCAAAGTGTCCTCAAAATTTTTCAAACTATATAAAGTTATAGAATTCTTTTGATGATAAATCAGCTATTCAGAGGTTTTGACCTCCTGAACATATTTCTGGCCAAAGAGTCCTCGATCTTGGGCTTTCTATACATACTCACAGACTCCTTCTGATGCATCATAAGCCATATAGATGTCCATATCTGACCTTTTGAACTTATTTTTGGTCAAAGGGTCCTCAAAATTTTTCAAACTATATAAAGTTATAGAATTCTTTTGGTGATAAATCAGCTATTCAGAGGTCCCCTTTTGACCTCTTGAACATATTTCTGGCCAAAGAGTCCTCGATCTTGGGCTTTTTATATATACTCATAGACTCCCTCTGATGCTTCAAAAGCCACATAGATGTCCATATCTGACCTTTTGAACATATTTCTGGTCAAAGGGTCCTAAAAAGTTTTTAAACTATATAAACTTCTAGAATTCTTTTGATGATAAATCAGCTATTCAGAGGTCCCCTTTTGACCTCCTGAACATATTTCTCGCCAAAGAGTCATCGATCTTGGGCTTTCTATATATACTCATAGACTCCCTCTGATGCTTCAAAATCTATATAGATGTCCATATCTGACCTTTTGAACTTATTTCTGGTCAAAGGGTCCTCAAAATTTTTCAAACTATATGAAGTTATAGAATTCTTTTTATGAGAAATCAGCTATTCAGAGGTCCCCTTTTGACCTCCTGAACATGTTTCTGGCCAAAGAGTCCTCGATATTGGGCTTTCTATACATACTCATAGACTCTTTCTGATGCTTCATAAGCCATATAGATGTCCATATCTGACCTTTTGAACCTATTTGTGGTCGAAGTGTCCTCCAAATTTTTCAAACTATATACAGTTATAGAATTTCTTTTTATGATAAATCAGCTATACAGAAGTCCCCTTTTGACCTCCTGAAGATATTTCTGTTTAGGACACTTCGACCGCAAATAATTTCAAAAGGTCAGATATGGACATATATATAGCTTATGAAGCCTCAAAAGGAGTCTATGAGTGTGTATAGAAAGCCCAAGATCGAGGACTCTTTGGCCAGAAATATGTTCAGGAGGTCAAAAGGGGTCCTCTGAATAGCTGATTTATCATCAAAAGAATTTAATAACTTTATATAGTTTGAAACATGTTGAGGACCCTTTGACCACAAATAAGTTCAAAAGGTCAGATATGGACATCTATATGGCTTATGAAGCATCAGAAAGAGTCTATGAGTATGTATAGAAAGCCCAATATCGAAGGACTCTTTGGCCAGAAATATTTTCAGGAGGTCAAAAGGGGACCTCTGAATAGCTGATTTATCATCAAAAGAATTCTATAACTTTATTTAGTTTGAAAAATTTTGAGGACACTTTGACCACAAATAGGTTCAAAAGGTCAGATATGGACATCTATATGGCTTATGAAGCATCAGAAGGAGTCTATGAGTATGTATAGAAAGCCCAAGATCGAGGACTCTTTGGCCAGAAATATGTTCAGGAGGTCAAAAGGGGACCTCTGAATATCTGATTTATCATCAAAAGATTTTAATAACTTTATATAGTTTGAAACATTTTGAGGACCCTTTGACCACAAATAAGTTCAAAAGGTCAGATAGGGACATCTATATGGCTTATGATGCATCAGAAGGAGTCTATGAGTATGTATAGAAAGCCCAATATCGAGGACTCTTTGGCCAGAAATATGTTCAGGAGGTCAAAAGGGGACCTCTGAATATCTGATTTATCATTAAAAGAATTCTATAACTTTATATAGTTTGAAACATTTTGAGGACCCTTTGACCACAAATAAGTTCAAAAGGTCAGATAGGGACATCTATATGGCTTATGATGCATCAGAAGGAGTCTATGAGTATGTATAGAAAGCCCAATATCGAGGACTCTTTGGCCAGAAATATGTTCAGGAGGTCAAAAGGGGACCTCTGAATATCTGATTTATCATTAAAAGAATTCTATAACTTTATATAGTTTGAAACATTTTGAGGACCCTTTGACCACTAATAAGTTCAAAAGGTCAGATATGGACATCTATATGGCTTATGATGCATCAGAAGGAGTCTATGAGTATGTATAGAAAGCCCAAGATCGAGGATTCTTTGGCCAGAAATATGTTCAGCCAAAGAATGTACATATTTTCTTTGGCCAGAAATATGTTCAGGAGGTCAAAAGGGGACCTCTGAATATCTGATTTATCATCAAAAGAATTCTATAACTTTAAATTCAGAGATTTTGACCTCCTGAACATATTTCTGTCCAAAGAATCCTCGATCTTGGGCTTTCTATACGTACTCATAGACTCCGTCTGATGCATCATAAGCCATATAGATGTCCATATCTGACCTTTTGAACTTATTTGTGGTCAAAGGGTCCCCTTTTGACCTACTGAACATATATATGGCTTATGAAGCATCACAAAGAGCTTTTGAAGCATCAGAGGGAGTCTATGAGTATGTATAGAAAGCCCAATATCGAGGACTCTTTGGCCAGAAATATGTTCAGGAGGTCAAAAGGGGACCTCTGAATAGCTGATTTATCATAAAAAGAATTCTATAACATTATATAGTTTGAAAAATTTTGAGGACCCTTTGACCAGAAATAAGTTCAAAAGGTCAGATATGGACATCTATATGGATTTTGAAGCATCAGTGGGAGTCTATGAGTATGTATAGAAAGCCCAAGATCGAGGATTCTTTGGACAGAAATATGTTCAGGAGGTCAAAATCTCTGAATAGCTGATTTATCATCAAAAGGATTCTATAACTTTATATACTTTGAAAAATGTTGAGGACCCTTTGACCACAAATACGTTCAAAAGGTCAGATATGGACATCTATATGGCTTATGATGCATCAGAAGGAGTCTATGAGTATGTATAGAAAGCCCAAGATCGAGGATTCTTTGGCCAGAAATATGTTCAGGAGGTCAAAACCTCTGAATAGCTCATTTTTCATCAAAAGGATTCTATAACTTTATGTAGTTTGAAAAATATTGAGGACCCTTTGACCACAAATAAGTTCCAAAGGTCAGATGTGGACATATATATGACTTATGAAGCATCAGAAGGAGTATGTATAGAAAGCCCAAGTTTTGAATACTCTTTGTCATTACTGGTCTTTTGTCAGGAGGATATAACATCCGAAGATATCAGTCTGAATGTATTGTATTAATCTTTTAGGACTCTTTGGCCAGAAATATGTTCAGTAGGTCAAAAGGGGACCTCTGAATAGCTGATTTATCATCAGAAGGAGTCTATAACTTTATATAGCTTAAAAACTTTTTAGGACCCTTTGACCAGAAATAATTTCAAAAGGTCAGATATGGACATCTATGTGGCTTTTGAAGCATCAGAGGGAGTCTATGAGTATGTATATGTATGATTGACCACAAATGAGTTCTAAAGGTCAGATATGGACATCTATATGGCTTATGAAGCATCAGAAGGAGTATGTATAGAAAGCCCAAGTTTCGAATACTCCTTGGCCAGGAAAAAAATCAGTATGTCAAATACAGTCTTTTGTCAGGAGGATATAACATCCGAAGATATCAGTCTGAATGTATTGTATTAATCTTTTAGGACTCTTTGGCCAGAAATATGTTCAGTAGGTCAAAAGGGGACCTCTGAATAGCTGATTTATCATCAGAAAGAGTCTATAACTATATAGTTTATAAACTTTTTAGGACCCTTTGACCAGAAATAAGTTCAAAAGGTCAGATATGGACATCTATGTGGCTTTTGAAGCATCAGAGGGAGTCTATGAGTATATATAGAAAGCCCAAGATCGAGGACTCTTTGGCCAGAAATATG
The DNA here is from genome assembly GCF_964197995.2 of Scardinius erythrophthalmus. Lineage (NCBI taxonomy): Eukaryota > Metazoa > Chordata > Actinopteri > Cypriniformes > Leuciscidae > Scardinius > Scardinius erythrophthalmus. The sequence continues at coordinate 28,432,548 of NC_138232.1, read as the reverse complement.
TTCAGGAGGTCAAAAGGGGACCTCTGAATAGCTGATTTATTATCAAAAGAATTCTATAACTTTATATAGTTTGAAAAATTTCGAGGACCCTTTGACCAGAAATAAGTTCAAAAGGTCAGATATGGACATCTATATGGATTTTGAAGCATCAGAAGGAGTATGTGAGTATGTATAGAAAGCCCAAGATCGAGGACTCTTTGGCCAGAAATATGTTCAGGAGGTCAAAACCTCTGAATACCTGATTTATCATCAAATGGATTCTATAACTTTATGTAGTTTGAAAATTTTTGAGGACACTTTGACCACAAATGAGTTCTAAAGGTCAGATATGGACATCTATATGGCTTATGAAGCATCAGAAGGAGTATGTATAGAAAGCCCAAGTTTCGAATGCTCCTTGGCCAGGAAAAAATTCAGTATGTCAAATACAGTCTTTTGTCAGGAGGATATAACATCCGAAGATATCAGTCTGAATGTATTGTATTAATCTTTTAGGACTCTTTGCCCAGAAATATGTTCAGTAGGTCAAAAGGGGACCTCTGAATAGCTGATTTATCATCAGAAAGAGTCTATAACTTTATATAGTTTGAAAACTTTTGAGGACCCTTTGACCAGAAATAAGTTCAAAAGGTCAGATATGGACATCTATATAGATTTTGAAGCATCAGAGGTAGTCTATGAGTATATATAGAAAGCCCAAGATCAAGGACTCTTTAGCCAGAAATATGTTCAGGAGGTCAAAAGGGGACCTCTGAATAGCTGATTTATCATCAAAAGAATTCGATAACTTCATATAGTTTGATAGTTTGAAAAATTTTGAGAACCCTTTGACCACAAATAAGTTCAAAAGGTCAGATATGGACATATATATGGCTTTTGATGCATCAGAAGGAGTCTATGAGTATGTATAGAAAGCCCAAGATCGAGGACTCTTTGGCCAGAAATATGTTCAGGAGGTGAAAACCTCTGAATAGCTGATTTATCAATCAGAAGAAGACTATAATTTTACATAGTTTGAAAATTTTTGAGGACACTTTAAGCAGAAATAATTTGAAAAGGTAAGCCATAAGCCATATCTGTATGGATATCTATATTGGCTTATAAAGCATCAGGAGTCAATGTATATAGAATTTGAGGACTGTTTGGCCAGAAATATGTTACTTTGGACAAACATGTACTTACGTACATCAGGAGTCGAAGAGTATGTATAGAAAGTTAACATCAGTTGACTGAATGTATAAGTAAGTTAAAGTGCAGTGAAGGAAAATCATTGCACTAGCTGTTGCTTTACAATGGACACAATTATGGGAATTAGTTCTGGTGTGCAATGCAATGCGAAAAGTGCTTTATCTATATGTTTATTCTTAAGTGCATTCTGTCGTTGGGCAACTTTGGAATGCACTGAAGAATAAACATATAGATAAAGCACTTTTCTCATTGCATTACACACCAGAACTAACTCCTTCCCATGTTCATTAAAGATATAAAATGTATGCATTGCACAAAGGATCTAACGTTGTCCACTGAACAATAACATATAGGCTATGCACTTCTTGGATTGCATTGCATTGCACAGTAGATCTAATTCATTCCCATGTTCATTAAAGAGATAACATCTGTTGTTGCATTGCATTGCACAAACGATCTAACGTTGTGCAATGAAGAGTAACATAGGCCATGCACTTTTTGCATTGCATTGCACTGCACTCCAGATGCACTCCTTCCCATGTTCAATAAAGAGATAATATGTTGCACTGCATTGCACAAACGATCTAACGTTGTGCATTGAAGAATAACATACAGGCTAAATGCATGCATTGTATTGTATTGCATTGCACACCCGAACTAACTCCTTCCCATGTTCATTAAAGAGATAACACATGTTGCATTGCATTGCATTGCATTGCAGAAACGATCTAACGTTGTGCAACATTTATGTACTTTTTGCATTGCATTGCACACTGAAACTAACTCATTCCCATGTTCAGTAAAGAGATAACATGTTGCATTGCATTGCATTGAATTGCATTGCATTGAATTGCCTTGCATTGCAGAAACGATCTAACGTTGTGCACTGAAGAATAACATTTAGGGTATAAACTTTTGGCATTGCATTGCACACCAGATCTTACTCCTTCAAATTTTCATTGAAGAGATAACATTTTGCATTGCGTTGCATTGCATTGCAGAAACGATCTAATGTTGTGCACTGAATAATAACATTTATGCACTTTTTGCATTGCATTGCATTGCACACCAGAACTAACTCCTTCAAATGTTAGAAAAGTTAGTTATGGTGTGCAATGGAATGCAATGCAAATAGTGAATAGCCAATGTTACTCTTCAATGCAAAACGTTAGATCGTTTGTGCATAACATATGTTATCTCTTTAATGAAAATGGGCAGGAGTTCGGGTGTGCAATGCAATACAATGCATGCATATAGCCTATATGTTATTCTTCAATGCACAACGTTATGCAATGCACAATGCAATTCAAAATGTTATCTCTTTAATAAGCATTTGAAGGTGTTAGTTCTGGTGTGCAATGCGATGCAATGCAAAAAGTGCATAAATGTTATTCAGTGCACAGCGTTAAATCGTTTGTGCAAAGCAATGCAATGTTGCATAACATATGTTATCTTTTTAATGAACATGGGAAGGAGTTAGTTCGGCTGTACATGCAACACAATCCATGCATTTAGCTATGTCAACTATGTCATTCTTCAATGCACAACGTTAGATCGTTTGTGCAATGCAACATGTTATCTCTTTAATAAACATTTGAAGGAGTTAGTTCTTGTGTGCAATGCAATGCAAAAAATGCATGGCCTATGTTACTCTTCAATGCACAACGTTAGATCGTTTGTGCAATGCAATGCAAAATATTATCTCTTTAATAAACATGGGAAGTAGTTAGTTCTGGAGTGCAATGCAATGCAATGCAAAAAGTGCATAGCCTATATGTTATTCTTCAGTGCACAGCGTTAGATCGTTTGTGAAATGCAATGCAACATGTTATCCCTTTAATGAACATGGGAAGGAGCTAGTTCTGGTGTGCAATGCAATGCAAAGCAAAAAGTGAATAGCCTATGTTACTCTTCAATGCACAAACAATGAAATGTTGCATAACATATGTTATCTCTTTAATGAACATGGGACGGAGTTAGTTCGGGTGTGCAATGCAATGCAAAAATGCATAAATGTTATTCTTTAGTGCACAGTGTTAGGTCGTTTGTGCAAAGCAATATAATGTTGCATTAACATATGTTATCGTTTGTGCAATGCAATACAACATCATTGCACCTTATTTCTTTAAAGAAAATGGGATTGATTTAGTTATGGTGTGCAATCCAATGCACGAATTTCATAACCTATATTATTCTTCAATGCACAGCGTTAGATCATTTCTGCAAAACAATGAAATGTTGCATAACATATGTTATCTCTTTTATGAACATGGGAAGGAGTTAGTTCGGGAGTGCAATGCAATACAATGCATGCATATACCCTATATGTTATTCTTCAATGCATTTGTTAGTTCTGGTGTGCAATGCGATGCAATGCAAAAAGTGCATAAATGTTATTATTCAGTGCACAGCGTTAAATCGTTTTGCATTGAAGAGTAACATTGGCTATTCACTTTTTGCATTGCATTGCATTGCACACCATAACTAACTTTTCTAACATTTGAAGGAGTTAGTTCTGGCGTGCAATGCAATGCAATGCAAAAAGTGCATAAATGTTATTATTCAGTGCACAACATTAGATCGTTTCTGCAATGCAATGCAATGCAACATGTGTTATATCTTTAATGAACATGGGAAGGAGTTATTTCTGGTGTGCAATGCAATACAATGCATGCATTTAGCCTATATGTTATTCTTCAATGCACAACATTGATCGTTGAGACAAACGATCGTTTTGTGCAGTGCAATGCAAAATGTTATCTCTTTATGAACATGGGAAGAGGTTAGTTCTGCTGTGCAATGCAATGCAAAAAGTGCATAGATGTTATTCTTCAGTGCACATCGTTTGTGCAAAGCAATGCAATGTTGCATAACATATGTTATCTCTTTAATGAACATGTGAAGGAGTTAGTTCGGGTGTTCAATGCAATACAATGCATGCATATTTAGCCTGTATGTTATTCTTCAATGCACAACGTTAGATCTTTTGTGCAATGCAATGCAACATATTATCCCTTTATTGAACATGGGAAGGAGTTTGATTTGGTGTGCAATGCAATGCAATGCAAAAAGTGCATGGCCTATGTTACTCTTCATTGCACAACGTTAGATCGTTTGTGCAATGCAATGCAACAACAGATATTATCTCTTAATGAACATGGGAAGGAGTTAGTTTTGGTGTGCAATGCAGGGATAGAAGTGCATATGTTTTTCTTCAATGATGCACAACGATAGATCGTTTGTGCAATGCAACAACATATGTTATCTCTTTAATGAACATGGGAATGAATTAGTTGTAGTGTGCAATGCAATGCAATCCAAGAAATGCATAGCCTATATGTTATTGTTCAGTGGACAACGTTAGATCGTTTGTGCAATGCAATGCAACAACATAAATGTTATCTCTTTAATGAACATGGGAAGGAGTTAGTTCTGGTGTGCAATGCAATGCGAAAAGTGCATTATCTATATGTTCCGGTATTCTACCGTGCATTCTATCGATGTCCAACGGAATGAGTTAATTGTGTCCATTGTAAAGCAAAACCCAGTTCAGTCAACTGATGTTAACTTTCTATACATACTCTTCAACTCCTGATCAGCCAATACAGAAGTCCATATTTGACCAAAGTAACATATTTCTGGCCAAAGAGTCCTCGATTTCTATACATACATCATTGACTCCTGATGCTTCATAAGCCATGGATATCTATATGGATATCTATATGGCTTATGGCTTACCTTTTAAACTTATTTGTGGTCAAAGGGTCCTCAAAATGTTTCAAACTATATAAAGTTATAGAATTCTTTTGATGATAAATCAGATATTCAGAGGTCCCCTTTTGACCTCCTGAACATATTTCTGGCCAAAGAGTCCTCAATATTGGGCTTTCTATACATACTCATAGACTCCTTCTGATGCATCATAAGCCATAGAGATGTCCATATCTGACCTTTTAAACTTATTTGTGGTCAAAGGGTCCTCAAAATGTTTCAAACTATATAAAGTTATTAAATTCTTTTGATGATAAATCAGAAATTCAGAGGTCCCCTTTTGACCTCCTGAACATATTTCTTGCCAAAGAGTCCTCCATCTTGGGCTTTCTATATATACTCATAGACTCCCTCTGATGCTTCATAAGCCATACAGATGTCCATATCTGACCTTTTGGACCTATTTGTGGTCAAAGTGTCCTCAAAATTTTTCAAACTATATAAAGTTATAGAATTCTTTTCATGATAAATCAGCTATTCAGAGGTCCCCTTTTGACCTCCTGAACATATTTCTGGCCTCGATCTTGAGCTTTCTGGCCTCGATCTTTCTGGCCTCGATCCTATTTCTGGCCTCGATCGAGGACTCTAAGAGTCCTCGATCTTGGGCTTTCTATATATACTCATAGACTCCATATGATGCTTCAAAAGCCATATAGATGTCCATGTCTGACCTTTTGAACTTATTTCTGGTCAAAGGGTCCTAAAAAGTTTTTAAACAATATAAAGTTCTAGACTCTTTCTGATGATAAATCAGCTATTCAGAGTTCCCCTTTTGACCTACTGAACATACTTCTGGCCAAAGAGTCCTAAAAGATTAATACAATACATTCAGACTGATATCTTCGGATGTTATATCCTCCTGACAAAAGACCATATTTGACATACTGAATTTTTTTCTGGCCAAGGAGTATTCGAAACTTGGGCTTTCTATACACACTCCTTCTGATGCTTCATAAGCCATACATATGTCCATATCTGACCTTTTGAACTTATTTGTTGTCAAAGGGTAATAAAATTTTTTCAAACTACATAAAGTTATAGAATCCTTTTGATGATAAATCAGCTATTCAGAGGTTTTGACCTCCTGAACATATTTCTGGCCAAAGAGTCCTCGATCTTGGGCGTTCTATACATACTCATAGACTCCTTCTGATGCATCATAAGCCATATAGGTGTCCATATCTGACCTTTTGAACTTATTTGTGGTCAAAGGGTCCTCAAAATTTTTCAAACTATATAAAGTTATAGAATTCTTTTGATGATAAATCAGCTATTCAGAGGTCCCCTTTTGACTTCCTGAACATATTTCTGGCCAAAGAGTCCTCGATCTTAGGCTTTCTATACATACTCATAGACTCCTTCTGATGCTTCATAAGCCATATAGATGTCCATATCTGACCTTTTGAACCTATTTGTGGTCAAAGTGTCCTCAAAATGTTTCAAACTATATAAAGTTATAGAATTCTTTTGATGATAAATCAGCTATTCAGAGGTCCCCTTTTGACTTCCTGAACATATTTCTGGCCAAAGAGTCCTCGATCTTGGGCTTTCTATATATACTCATAGTATATGGCCTTTGACCTCTGACGCTTCAAAAGCCATATAGATGTCCATATCTGACCTTTTGAACTTATTTCTGGTCAAAGGGTCCTAAAAAGTTTTTAAACTATATAAAGTTATAGACTCTTTCTGATGATAAATCAGCTATTCAGAGGTCCCCCTTTGACCTACTGAACATACATCTGGCTAAAGACTCCTAAAAGATTAATACAATACATTCAAGACTGATATCTTCGGATGTTATATCCTCCTGACAAAAGACCATATTTGACATACTGAATTTTTTTCTGGCCAAGGAGCATTCGAAACTTGGGCTTTCTATACATACTCCTTCTGATGCTTCATAAGCCATATAGATGTCCATAACTGAAGTTTTGAACTTATTTGTGGTCAAAGTGTCCTCAAAAATTTTCAAACTATATAAAGTTATAGACTCCTTTTGATGATAAATCAGTATTTCATGGGGCCCCTTTTGACCTCCTGAACATATTTCTGGCCAAAGAGTCATCGATCTTGGGCTTTCTATATATATACTCATAGACTCCCACTGATGCTTCAAAATCCATATAGATGTCCATATCTGACCTTTTGAACTTATTTCTGGTCAAAGGGTCCTCAAAATTTTTCAAACTATATAATGTTATAGAATTCTTTTTATGATAAATCAGCTATTCAGAGGTCCCCTTTTGACCTCCTGAACATATTTCTGGCCAAAGAGTCCTCGATATTGGGCTTTCTATACATACTAATAGACTCCCTCTGATGCTTCAAAAGCCACATAGATGTCCATATCTGACCTTTTGAAATTATTTCTGGTCAAAGGGTCCTAAAAAGTTTTTAAGCTATATAAAGTTATAGACTCCTTCTGATGATAAATCAGCTATTCAGACTTCCCCTGTTGACCTACTGAACATACTTCTGGCCAAAGAGTCCTAAAAGATTAATACAATACATTCAGACTGATATCTTCGGATGTTATATCCTCCTGACAAAAGACCATATTTGACATACTGAATTTTTTTCTGGCCAAGGAGTATTCGAAACTTGGGCTTTCTATACACACTCCTTCTGATGCTTCATAAGCCATACATATGTCCATATCTGACCTTTTGAACTTATTTGTTGTCAAAGGGTAATAAAAATTTTTCAATCTACATAAAGTTATAGAATCCTTTTGATGATAAATCAGCTATTCAGAGGTTTTGACCTCCTGAACATATTTCTGGCCAAAGAGTCCTCGATCTTGGGCTTTCTATACATACTCATAGACTCCTTCTGATGCTTCATAAGCCATATAGATGTCCATATCTGACCTTTTGAACCTATTTGTGGTCAAAGTGTCCTCAAAATTTTTCAAACTAAATAAAGTTATAGAATTCTTTTGATGATAAATCAGCTATTCAGAGGTCCCCTTTTGACCTCCTGAAAATATTTCTGGCCAAAGAGTCCTCGATATTCGGCTTTCTATACATACTCATAGACTCTTTCTGATGCTTCATAAGCCATATATATGGCCATATGACCTTTTGAACTTATTTGTGGTCAAAGGGTCCTCAACATTTTTCAAACTATATAAAGTTATAGAATCCTTTTGATGATAAATAAGCTATTCAGAGGTTTTGACCTCCTGAACATATTTCTGTCCAAAGAATCCTCGATCTTGGGCTTTCTATACATACTCATAGACTCCGTCTGATGCATCATAAGCCATATAGATGTCCATATCTGACCTTTTGAACTTATTTGTGGTCAAAGGGTCCTCAAAATGTTTCAAACTATTTAAAGTTATAGAATTCTTTTGATGATAAATCAGATATTCAGAGGTCCCCTTTTGACCTACTGAACATATTTCTGGCCAAAGAGTCCTCGATAATGGGCTTTCTATACATACTCATAGACTCTTTCTGATGCTTCATAAGCCATATATATGTCCATATCTGACCTTTTGAACCTATTTGTGGTCAAAGTGTCCTCAAAATTTTTCAAACTATATAAAGTTATTAAAATCTTTTGATGATAAATCAGATATTCAGAGGTCCCCTTTTGACCTCCTGAACATATTTCTGGCCAAAGAGTCCTCGATATTGGGCTTTCTATACATACTCATAGACTCTTTCTGATGCTTCATAAGCCATATATATGTCCATATCTGACCTTTTGAACCTATTTGTGGTCAAAGTGTCCTCAAAATTTTTCAAACTATATAAAGTTATAGAATTCTTTTGATGATAATTTAGCTATTCAGAGGTCCCCTTTTGACCTCCTGAACATATTTCTCGCCAAAGAGTCCTCGATATTGGGCTTTCTATATATAGTCATAGACTCCCTCTGATGCTTCAAAATCTATATAGATGTCCATATCTGACCTTTTGAACTTATTTCTGGTCAAAGGGTCCTCAAAATTTTTCAAACTACATAAAGTTATAGAATCCTTTTGATGAAAAATGAGCTATTTCAGAGGTTTTGACCTCCTGAACATATTTCTGGCCAAAGAATCCTCGATCTTGGGCTTTCTATACATACTCATAGACTCCGTCTGATGCATCATAAGCCATATAGATGTCCATATCTGACCTTTTGAACTTATTTGTGGTCAAAGGGTCCTCAAACTATATAAAGTTATTAAATTCTTTTGATGATAAATCAGCTATTCAGAGGACCCCTTTTGACCTCCTGAACATATTTCTGGCCAAAGAGTCCTCGATCTTGGGCTTTCTATACACACTCATAGACTCCTTCTGATGCTTCATAAGCTATATATATGTCCATATCTGACCTTTTGAAATTATTTGCGGTCGACGTGTCCTAAACAGAAATATCTTCAGGAGGTCAAAAGGGGACTTCTGTATAGCTGATTTATCATAAAAAGAACTTCTATAACTGTATATAGTTTGAAAAATTTGGAGGACACTTCGACCACAAATAGGTTCAAAAGGTCAGATATGGACATCTATATGGCTTATGAAGCATCAGAAAGAGTCTATGAGTATGTATAGAAAGCCCAATATCGAGGACTCTTTGGCCAGAAACATGTTCAGGAGGTCAAAAGGGGACCTCTGAATAGCTGATTTATCATAAAAAGAATTCTATAACTTTATATAGTTTGAAAAATTTTGAGGACCCTTTGACCAGAAATAAGTTCAAAAGGTCAGATATGGACATCTATATAGATTTTGAAGCATCAGAGGGAGTCTATGAGTATATATAGAAAGCCCAAGATCGATGACTCTTTGGCGAGAAATATGTTCAGGAGGTCAAAAGGGGACCTCTGAATAGCTGATTTATCATCAAAAGAATTCTATAAGTTTATATAGTTTAAAAACTTTTTAGGACCCTTTGACCAGAAATAAGTTCAAAAGGTCAGATATGGACATCTATGTGGCTTTTGAAGCATCAGAGGGAGTCTATGAGTATATATAGAAAGCCCAAGATCGAGGACTCTTTGGCCAGAAATATGTTCAAGAGGTCAAAAGGGGACCTCTGAATAGCTGATTTATCACCAAAAGAATTCTATAACTTTATATAGTTTGAAAAATTTTGAGGACCTTTTGACCACAAATAAGTTCAAAAGGTCAGATATGGACATCTATATGGCTTATGATGCATCAGATGGAGTCTGTGAGTATGTATAGAAAGCCCAAGATCGAGGACTCTTTGGCCAGAAATATGTTCAGGAGGTCAAAACCTCTGAATAGCTGATTTATCATCAAAAGGATTCTATAACTTTATGTAGTTTGAAAATTTTTGAGGACACTTTGACCACAAATAAGTTCTAAAGGTCAGATATGGACATCTATATGGCTTATGAAGCATCAGAAGGAGTATGTATAGAAAGCCCAAGTTTCGAATACTCCTTGGCCAGGAAAAAATTCAGTATGTCAAATATGGTCTTTTGTCAGGAGGATATAACATCCGAAGATATCAGTCTGAATGTATTGTATTAATCTTTTAGGACTCTTTGGCCAGAAATATGTTCAGTAGGTCAAAAGGGGACCTCTGAATAGCTGATTTATCATCAGAAAGAGTATATAACTTTATATAGTTTGAAAACTTTTGAGGACCCTTTGACCAGAAATAAGTTCAAAAGGTCAGATATGGACATCTATATAGATTTTGAAGCATCAGAGGTAGTCTATGAGTATATATAGAAAGCCCAAGATCAAGGACTCTTTGGCCAGAAATATGTTCAGGAGGTCAAAAGGGGACCTCTGAATAGCTGTTTTATCATCAAAAGAATTCTATAACTTCATATAGTTTGAAAAATTTTGAGGACATTTTGACCACAAATAGGTTCAAAAGGTCAGATATGGACATATATATGGCTTATGAAACATCAGAGGGAGTCTATGAGTATATATGGAAAGCCCAAGATCAAGGACTCTTTGGCGAGAAATATGTTCAGGAGGTCAAAAGGGGACCTCTGAATATCTGATTTATCATCAAAAGAATTCTATAACTTTATATAGTTTGAAACATTTTGAGGACCCTTTGACCAGAAATAAGTTCAAAAGGTCAGATATGGACATCTATATGGCTTATGAAGCATCAGAAAGAGTCTATGAGTATGTATAGAAAGCCCAATATCGAGGACTCTTTGGCCAGAAATATGTTCAGGAGGTCAAAAGGGGACCTCTGAATATCTGATTTATTATCAAAAGAATTCCATAACTTTATATAGTTTGAAACATTTTGAGGACCCTTTGACCACAAATAAGTTCAAAAGGTCAGATATGGACATCTATATGGCTTATGATGCATCAGAAGGAGTCTATGAGTATGTATAGAAAGCCCAAGATCGAGGACTCTTTGGCCAGAAATATGTTCAGGAGGTCAAAACCTCTGAATAGCTGATTTATCATCAAAAGGATTCTATAACTTTATATAGTTTAAAACATTTTGAGGAGCCTTTGACCACAAATAAGTTCAAAAGGTCAGATATGGACATATATATGGCTTATGAAGCACCAGAAGGAGTATGTATAGAAAGCCCAAGTTTCGAATACTCCTTGGCCAGAAAAAAATTCAGTATGTCAAATATGGACTTTTGTCAGGAGGATATAACAGATCCGAAGATATCAGTCTGAATGTATTGTATTAATCTTTTAGGACTCTTTGGCCAGAAATATGTTTAGTAGGTCAAAAGGGGACCTCTGAATAGCTGATTTATCATCAGAAAGAGTCTATAACTTTATATAGTTTGAAAACTTTTGAGGACCCTTTGACCAGAAATAACTTCAAAAGGTCAAATATGGACATCTATATGGCTTTTGAAGCATCAGAGGGAGTCTATGAGTATATATAGAAAGCCCAAGATCGAGGACTCTTTGGCGAGAAATATGTTCAGGAGGTCAAATGACTTCTGAATAGCTGATTTATCATCAAAAGAATTCTATAACTTTATATAGTTTGAAAATTTTTGAGGACACTTCGACCACAAATAGGTTCAAAAGGTCAGATATGGACATCTATATGGCTTATGAAGCATCAGAAAGAGTCTATGAGTATATATAGAAAGCCCAAGATCGATGACTCTTTGGCGAGAAATATGTTCAGGAGGTCAAAAGGGGACCTCTGAATAGCTGATTTATCATCAAAAGAATTCTATAACTTTATATAGTTTGAAAAATTTTGAGGACACTTTGACCACAAATAGGTTCAAAAGGTCAGATATGGACATCTATATGGCTTATGAACCATCAGAAAGAGTCTATGAGTATGTATAGAAAGCCCAATATCGAGGACTCTTTGGCCAGAAATATGTTCAGGAGGTCAAAAGGGGACCTCTGAATATCTGATTTATCATCAAAAGAATTCTATAACTTTATATAGTTTGAAAAATTTTGAGGACCCTTTGACCAAAAATAAGTTCAAAAGGTCAGATATGGACATATATATGGCTTATGAAGCATCAGAAGGAGTATGTATAGAAAGCCCAAGTTTCGAATACTCCTTGGTCAGAAAAATATTCAGTATGTCAAATATGGACTTTTGTCAGGAGGATATAACACATCCGAAGATATCAGTCTGAATGTATTGTATTAATCTTTTAGGACTCTTTGGCCAGAAATATGTTCAGTAGGTCAAAAGGGGACCTCTGAATAGCTGATTTATCATCAGAAAGAGTATATAACTTTATATAGTTTGAAAACTTTTGAGGACCCTTTGACCAGAAGTAACATCAAAAGGTCAGATATGGACATCTATATGGCTTTTGAAGCATCAGAGGGAGTCTATGAGTATATATAGAAAGCCCAAGATCGAGGACTCTTTGGCGAGAAATATGTTCAGGAGGTCAAATGACTTCTGAATAGCTGATTTATCATCAAAAGAATTCTATAACTTTTTATAGTTTGAACAATTTTGAGGACACTTCGACCACAAATAGGTTCAAAAGGTCAGATATGGACATCTATATGGCCTATGATGCATCAGAAGGAGTCTATGAGTAGAAAGCCCAATATCGAGGACTCTTTGGCCAGAAATATGTTCAGGAGGTCAAAAGGGGACCACTGAATTTCTGATTTATCATCAAAAGAATTCTATAACTTTATATATTTTGAAACATTTTGAGGACCCTTTGACCACAAATAAGTTCAAAAGGTCAGATATGGACATCTATATGGCTTATGATGCATCAGAAGGAGTATGTCTAGAAAGCCCAAGTTTCGAATACTCCTTGTCCAGAAAAATATTCAGTATGTCAAATATGGACTTTTGTCAGGAGGATATAACATCCGAAGATATCAGTCTGAATGTATGGTATTAATCTTTTAGGACTCTTTGGCCAGAAATATGTTCAGTAGGTCAAAAGGGGACCTCTGAATAGCTGATTTATCATCAGAAAGAGTCTATAACTTTATATAGTTTATAAACTTTTTAGGACCTTTTGACCAGAAATAAGTTCAAAAGGTCAGATATGGACATCTATGTGGCTTTTGAAGCATCAGAGGGAGTCTATGAGTATATATAGAAAGCCCAAGATCGAGGACTCTTTGGCCAGAAATATGTTCAGGAGGTCAAAAGGGGACCTCTGAATAGCTGATTTATCATCAAAAGAATTCTATAACTTTATATAGTTTGAAAAATTTTGAGGACCCTTTGACCAGAAATAAGTTCAAAAGGTCAGATATGGACATCTGTATGGATTTTGAAGCATCAGTGGGAGTCTATGAGTATATATATAGAAAGCCCAAGATCGAGGACTCTTTGGCCAGAAATATGTTCAGGAGGTCTAAAGGGGACCTCTGAATAGCTGATTTATCATCAAAAGAATTCTATAACTTTATATAGTTTGAAAATTTTTGAGGACACTTTGACCACAAATAGGTTCAAAAGGTCAGATATGGACATCTATGTGGCTTTTGAAGCATCAGAGGGAGTCTATGAGTATATATAGAAAGCCCAAGATCGAGGACTCTTTGGCCAGAAATATGTTCAAGAGGTCAAAAGGGGACCTCTGAATAGCTGATTTATCATCAAAAGAATTCTATAACTTTCTATAGTTTGAAAAATTTTGAGGACCCTTTGACCACAAATAAGTTCAAAAGGTCAGATATGGACATCTATATGGCTTATGATGCATCAGAAGGAGTCTGTGAGTATGTATAGAAAGCCCAAGATTGAGGACTCTTTGGCCAGAAATATGTTCAGGAGGTCAAAACCTCTGAATAGCTGATTTATCATCAAAAGGATTCTATAACTTTATGTAGTTTGAAAATTTTTTAAGGACACTTTGACCACAAATAAGTTCTAAAGGTCAGATATGGACATCTATATGGCTTATGAAGCATCAGAAGGAGTATGTATAGAAAGCCCAAGTTTCGAATACTCCTCGGCCAGGAAAAAATTCAGTATGTCAAATATGGTCTTTTGTCAGGAGGATATAACATCTGAAGATATCAGTCTGAATGTATTGTATTAATCTTTTAGGACTCTTTGGCCAGAAATATGTTCAGTAGGTCAAAAGGGGACCTCTGAATAGCTGATTTATCATCAGAAAGAGTATATAACTTTATATAGTTTGAAAACTTTTGAGGACCCTTTGACCAGAAATAAGTTCAAAAGGTCAGATATGGACATCTATATGGCTTTTGAAGCATCAGAGGGAGTCTATGAGTATATATAGAAAGCCCAAGATTGAGGACTCTTTGGCGAGAAATATGTTCAGGAGGTCAAATGACTTCTGAATAGCTGATTTATCATCAAAAGAATTCTATAACTTTATATAGTTTGAAAAATTTTGAGGACCCTTCGACCATAAATAGGTTCAAAAGGTCAGATATGGACATCTATATGGCTTATGAAGCATCAGAAGAGTCTATGAGTATGTATAGAAAGCCCAATATCGAGGACTCTTTGGCCAGAAACATGTTCAGGAGGTCAAAAGGGGACCTCTGAATAGCTGATTTATCATAAAAAGAATTCTATAACTTTATATAGTTTGAAAAATTTTGAGGACCCTTTGACCAGAAATAAGTTCAAAAGGTCAGATATGGACATCTATATAGATTTTGAAGCATCAGAGGGAGTCTATGAGTATATATAGAAAGCCCAAGATCGATGACTCTTTGGCGAGAAATATGTTCAGGAGGTCAAAAGGGGACCTCTGAATAGCTGATTTATCATCAAAAGAATTCTATAACTTTATATAGTTTGAAAAATTTTGAGGACACTTTGACCACAAATAGGTTCAAAAGGTCAGATATGGACATCTATATGGCTTATGAACCATCAGAAAGAGTCTATGAGTATGTATAGAAAGCCCAATATCGAGGACTCTTTGGCGAGAAATATGTTCAGGAGGTCAAAAGGGGACCTCTGAATAGCTGATTTATCATCAAAAGAATTCTATAACTTTATATAGTTTGAAAAATTTTGAGGACACTTTGACCAGAAATAAGTTCAAAATGTCAGATATGGACATCTATATAGATTTTGAAGCATCAGAGGGAGTCTATGAGTATATATAGAAAGCCCAAGATCGATGACTCTTTGGCGAGAAATATGTTCAGGAGGTCAAAAGGGGACCTCTGAATATCTGATTTATCATCAAAAGAATTCTATAACTTTATATAGTTTGAAAAATTTTGAGGACCCTTTGACCAAAAATAAGTTCAAAAGGTCAGATATGGACATATATATGGCTTATGAAGCATCAGAAGGAGTATGTATAGAAAGCCCAAGTTTCGAATACTCCTTGGTCAGAAAAATATTCAGTATGTCAAATATGGACTTTTGTCAGGAGGATATAACACATCCGAAGATATCAGTCTGAATGTATTGTATTAATCTTTTAGGACTCTTTGGCCAGAAATATGTTCAGTAGGTCAAAAGGGGACCTCTGAATAGCTGATTTATCATCAGAAAGAGTATATAACTTTATATAGTTTGAAAACTTTTGAGGACCCTTTGACCAGAAATAAGTTCAAAAGGTCAGATATGGACATCTATATGGCTTTTGAAGCATCAGAGGGAGTCTATGAGTATATATAGAAAGCCCAAGATTGAGGACTCTTTGGCGAGAAATATGTTCAGGAGGTCAAATGACTTCTGAATAGCTGATTTATCATCAAAAGAATTCTATAACTTTATATAGTTTGAAAAATTTTGAGGACCCTTCGACCATAAATAGGTTCAAAAGGTCAGATATGGACATCTATATGGCTTATGAAGCATCAGAAGAGTCTATGAGTATGTATAGAAAGCCCAATATCGAGGACTCTTTGGCCAGAAACATGTTCAGGAGGTCAAAAGGGGACCTCTGAATAGCTGATTTATCATAAAAAGAATTCTATAACTTTATATAGTTTGAAAAATTTTGAGGACCCTTTGACCAGAAATAAGTTCAAAAGGTCAGATATGGACATCTATATAGATTTTGAAGCATCAGAGGGAGTCTATGAGTATATATAGAAAGCCCAAGATCGATGACTCTTTGGCGAGAAATATGTTCAGGAGGTCAAAAGGGGACCTCTGAATAGCTGATTTATCATCAAAAGAATTCTATAACTTTATATAGTTTGAAAAATTTTGAGGACACTTTGACCACAAATAGGTTCAAAAGGTCAGATATGGACATCTATATGGCTTATGAACCATCAGAAAGAGTCTATGAGTATGTATAGAAAGCCCAATATCGAGGACTCTTTGGCGAGAAATATGTTCAGGAGGTCAAAAGGGGACCTCTGAATATCTGATTTATCATCAAAAGAATTCTATAACTTTATATAGTTTGAAAAATTTTGAGGACCCTTTGACCAAAAATAAGTTCAAAAGGTCAGATATGGACATATATATGGCTTATGAAGCATCAGAAGGAGTATGTATAGAAAGCCCAAGTTTCGAATACTCCTTGGTCAGAAAAATATTCAGTATGTCAAATATGGACTTTTGTCAGGAGGATATAACACATCCGAAGATATCAGTCTGAATGTATTGTATTAATCTTTTAGGACTCTTTGGCCAGAAATATGTTCAGTAGGTCAAAAGGGGACCTCTGAATAGCTGATTTATCATCAGAAAGAGTATATAACTTTATATAGTTTGAAAACTTTTGAGGACCCTTTGACCAGAAATAAGTTCAAAAGGTCAGATATGGACATCTATATGGCTTTTGAAGCATCAGAGGGAGTCTATGAGTATATATAGAAAGCCCAAGATTGAGGACTCTTTGGCGAGAAATATGTTCAGGAGGTCAAATGACTTCTGAATAGCTGATTTATCATCAAAAGAATTCTATAACTTTATATAGTTTGAAAAATTTTGAGGACCCTTCGACCATAAATAGGTTCAAAAGGTCAGATATGGACATCTATATGGCTTATGAAGCATCAGAAGAGTCTATGAGTATGTATAGAAAGCCCAATATCGAGGACTCTTTGGCCAGAAACATGTTCAGGAGGTCAAAAGGGGACCTCTGAATAGCTGATTTATCATAAAAAGAATTCTATAACTTTATATAGTTTGAAAAATTTTGAGGACCCTTTGACCAGAAATAAGTTCAAAAGGTCAGATATGGACATCTATATAGATTTTGAAGCATCAGAGGGAGTCTATGAGTATATATAGAAAGCCCAAGATCGATGACTCTTTGGCGAGAAATATGTTCAGGAGGTCAAAAGGGGACCTCTGAATAGCTGATTTATCATCAAAAGAATTCTATAACTTTATATAGTTTGAAAAATTTTGAGGACACTTTGACCACAAATAGGTTCAAAAGGTCAGATATGGACATCTATATGGCTTATGAACCATCAGAAAGAGTCTATGAGTATGTATAGAAAGCCCAATATCGAGGACTCTTTGGCGAGAAATATGTTCAGGAGGTCAAAAGGGGACCTCTGAATAGCTGATTTATCATCAAAAGAATTCTATAACTTTATATAGTTTGAAAAATTTTGAGGACACTTTGACCAGAAATAAGTTCAAAATGTCAGATATGGACATCTATATAGATTTTGAAGCATCAGAGGGAGTCTATGAGTATATATAGAAAGCCCAAGATCGATGACTCTTTGGCGAGAAATATGTTCAGGAGGTCAAAAGGGGACCTCTGAATATCTGATTTATCATCAAAAGAATTCTATAACTTTAAATAGTTTGAAACATTTTGAGGACCCTTTGACCACAAATAAGTTCAAAAGGTCAGATATGGACATCTATATGGCTTATGATGCATCAGAGGGAGTCTATGAGTATATATAGAAAGCCCAAGATCGAGGACTCTTTGGCCAGAAATATGTTCAAGAGGTCAAAAGGGGACCTCTGAATAGCTGATTTATCACCAAAAGAATTCTATAACTTTATATAGTTTGAAAATTTTTGAGGACACTTTGACCACAAATAGGTTCAAAAGGTCAGATATGGACATCTATGTGGCTTTTGAAGCATCAGAGGGAGTCTATGAGTATATATAGAAAGCCCAAGATCGAGGACTCTTTGGCCAGAAATATGTTCAAGAGGTCAAAAGGGGACCTCTGAATAGCTGATTTATCATCAAAAGAATTCTATAACTTTCTATAGTTTGAAAAATTTTGAGGACCCTTTGACCACAAATAAGTTCAAAAGGTCAGATATGGACATCTATATGGCTTATGATGCATCAGAAGGAGTCTGTGAGTATGTATAGAAAGCCCAAGATTGAGGACTCTTTGGCCAGAAATATGTTCAGGAGGTCAAAACCTCTGAATAGCTGATTTATCATCAAAAGGATTCTATAACTTTATGTAGTTTGAAAATTTTTTAAGGACACTTTGACCACAAATAAGTTCTAAAGGTCAGATATGGACATCTATATGGCTTATGAAGCATCAGAAGGAATATGTATAGAAAGCCCAAGTTTCGAATACTCCTCGGCCAGGAAAAAATTCAGTATGTCAAATATGGTCTTTTGTCAGGAGGATATAACATCTGAAGATATCAGTCTGAATGTATTGTATTAATCTTTTAGGACTCTTTGGCCAGAAATATGTTCAGTAGGTCAAAAGGGGACCTCTGAATAGCTGATTTATCATCAGAAAGAGTATATAACTTTATATAGTTTGAAAACTTTTGAGGACCCTTTGACCAGAAATAAGTTCAAAAGGTCAGATATGGACATCTATATGGCTTTTGAAGCATCAGAGGGAGTCTATGAGTATATATAGAAAGCCCAAGATTGAGGACTCTTTGGCGAGAAATATGTTCAGGAGGTCAAATGACTTCTGAATAGCTGATTTATCATCAAAAGAATTCTATAACTTTATATAGTTTGAAAAATTTTGAGGACACTTCGACCATAAATAGGTTCAAAAGGTCAGATATGGACATCTATATGGCTTATGAAGCATCAGAAGAGTCTATGAGTATGTATAGAAAGCCCAATATCGAGGACTCTTTGGCCAGAAACATGTTCAGGAGGTCAAAAGGGGACCTCTGAATAGCTGATTTATCATAAAAAGAATTCTATAACTTTATATAGTTTGAAAAATTTTGAGGACCCTTTGACCAGAAATAAGTTCAAAAGGTCAGATATGGACATCTATATAGATTTTGAAGCATCAGAGGGAGTCTATGAGTATATATAGAAAGCCCAAGATCGATGACTCTTTGGCGAGAAATATGTTCAGGAGGTCAAAAGGGGACCTCTGAATAGCTGATTTATCATCAAAAGAATTCTATAACTTTATATAGTTTGAAAAATTTTGAGGACACTTTGACCACAAATAGGTTCAAAAGGTCAGATATGGACATCTATATGGCTTATGAACCATCAGAAAGAGTCTATGAGTATGTATAGAAAGCCCAATATCGAGGACTCTTTGGCGAGAAATATGTTCAGGAGGTCAAAAGGGGACCTCTGAATAGCTGATTTATCATCAAAAGAATTCTATAACTTTATATAGTTTGAAAAATTTTGAGGACACTTTGACCAGAAATAAGTTCAAAAGGTCAGATATGGACATCTATATAGATTTTGAAGCATCAGAGGGAGTCTATGAGTATATATAGAAAGCCCAAGATCGATGACTCTTTGGCGAGAAATATGTTCAGGAGGTCAAAAGGGGACCTCTGAATATCTGATTTATCATCAAAAGAATTCTATAACTTTAAATAGTTTGAAACATTTTGAGGACCCTTTGACCACAAATAAGTTCAAAAGGTCAGATATGGACATGTATATGGCTTATGATGCATCAGAGGGAGTCTATGAGTATATATAGAAAGCCCAAGATCGAGGACTCTTTGGCCAGAAATATGTTCAAGAGGTCAAAAGGGGACCTCTGAATAGCTGATTTATCACCAAAAGAATTCTATAACTTTATATAGTTTGAAAAATTTTGAGGACCTTTTGACCACAAATAAGTTCAAAAGGTCAGATATGGACATCTATATGGCTTATGATGCATCAGATGGAGTCTGTGAGTATGTATAGAAAGCCCAAGATCGAGGACTCTTTGGCCAGAAATATGTTCAGGAGGTCAAAACCTCTGAATAGCTGATTTATCATTAAAGGATTCTATAACTTTATGTAGTTTGAAAATTTTTGAGGACACTTTGACCACAAATAAGTTCTAAAGGTCAGATATGGACATCTATATGGCTTATGAAGCATCAGAAGGAGTATGTATAGAAAGCCCAAGTTTCGAATACTCCTTGGCCAGGAAAAAATTCAGTATGTCAAATATGGTCTTTTGTCAGGAGGATATAACATCCGAAGATATCAGTCTGAATGTATTGTATTAATCTTTTAGGACTCTTTGGCCAGAAATATGTTCAGTAGGTCAAAAGGGGACCTCTGAATAGCTGATTTATCATCAGAAAGAGTATATAACTTTATATAGTTTGAAAACTTTTGAGGACCCTTTGACCAGAAATAAGTTCAAAAGGTCAGATATGGACATCTATATAGATTTTGAAGCATCAGAGGTAGTCTATGAGTATATATAGAAAGCCCAAGATCAAGGACTCTTTGGCGAGAAATATGTTCAGGAGGTCAAAAGGGGACCTCTGAATATCTGATTTATCATCAAAAGAATTCTATAACTTTATATAGTTTGAAACATTTTGAGGACCCTTTGACCACAAATAAGTTCAAAAGGTCAGATATGGACATCTATATGGCTTATGATGCATCAGAAGGAGTCTATGAGTATGTATAGAAAGCCCAAGATCGAGGACTCTTTGGCCAGAAATATGTTCAGGAGGTCAAAACCTCTGAATAGCTGATTTATCATCAAAAGGATTCTATAGCTTTATATAGTTTAAAACATTTTGAGGACCCTTTGACCAGAAATAAGTTCAAAAGGTCAGATATGGACATCTATATGGCTTATGAAGCATCAGAAAGAGTCTATGAGTATGTATAGAAAGCCCAATATCGAGGACTCTTTGGCCAGAAATATGTTCAGGAGGTCAAAAGGGGACCTCTGAATATCTGATTTATTATCAAAAGAATTCCATAACTTTATATAGTTTGAAACATTTTGAGGACCCTTTGACCACAAATAAGTTCAAAAGGTCAGATATGGACATCTATATGGCTTATGATGCATCAGAAGGAGTCTATGAGTATGTATAGAAAGCCCAAGATCGAGGACTCTTTGGCCAGAAATATGTTCAGGAGGTCAAAACCTCTGAATAGCTCATTTTTCATCAAAAGGATTCTATAACTTTATGTAGTTTGAAAAATATTGATGACCCTTTGACCACAAATAAGTTCCAAAGGTCAGATGTGGACATATATATGACTTATGAAGCATCAGAAGGAGTATGTATAGAAAGCCCAAGTTTTGAATACTCTTTGGCCAAAAAAAAATTCAGTGTGTCAAATATGGTCTTTTGTCAGGAGGATATAACATCCAAAGATATCAGTCTGAATGTATTGTATTAATCTTTTAGGACTCTTTGGCCAGAAATATGTTCAGTAGGTCAAAAGGGGACCTCTGAATAGCTGATTTATCATCAGAAGGAGTCTATAACTTTATATAGCTTAAAAACTTTTTAGGACCCTTTGATCAGAAATAATTTCAAAAGGTCAGATATGGACATCTATATGGCTTTTGAAGCATCAGAGAGAGTCTATGAGTATATATAGAAAGCCCAAGATCGAGGACTCTTTGGCGAGAAATATGTTCAGGAGGTCAAATGACTTCTGAATAGCTGATTTATCATCAAAAGAATTCTATAACTTTATATAGTTTGAAAAATTTTGAGGACACTTCGACCACAAATAGGTTCAAAAGGTCAGATATGGACATCTATATGGCTTATGAAGCATCAGAAAGAGTCTATGAGTATGTATAGAAAGCCAATATCGAGGACTCTTTGGCCAGAAACATGTTCAGGAGGTCAAAAGGGGATCTCTGAATAGCTGATTTATCATCAAAAGAATTCTATAACTTTATATAGTTTGAAAAATTTTGAGGACCCTTTGACCAAAAATAAGTTCAAAAGGTCAGATATGGACATATATATGGCTTATGAAGCATCAGAGGGAGTCTATGAGTATATATAGAAAGCACAAGATCGAGGACTCTTTGGCCAGAAATATGTTCAAGAGGTCAAAAGGGGACCTCTGAATATCTGATTTATCATCAAAAGAATTCTATAACTTTATATAGTTTGAAAAATTTTGAGGACCCTTTGACCAAAAATAAGTTCAAAAGGTCAGATATGGACATATATATGGCTTATGAAGCATCAGAAGGAGTATGTATAGAAAGCCCAAGTTTCGAATACTCCTTGGCCAGAAAAATATTCAGTATGTCAAATATGGACTTTTGTCAGGAGGATATAACACATCCGAAGATATCAGTCTGAATGTATTGTATTAATCTTTTAGGACTCTTTGGCCAGAAATATGTTCAGTAGGTCAAAAGGGGACCTCTGAATAGCTGATTTATCATCAGAAAGAGTATATAACTTTATATAGTTTGAAAACTTTTGAGGACCCTTTGACCAGAAGTAACTTCAAAAGGTCAGATATGGACATCTATATGGCTTTTGAAGCATCAGAGGGAGTCTATGAGTATATATAGAAAGCCCAAGATCGAGGACTTTTTGGCGAGAAATATGTTCAGGAGGTCAAATGACTTCTGAATAGCTGATTTATCATTAAAAAAATTCTATAACTTTATATGGTTTGAAAAATTTTGAGGACACTTCGACCACAAATAGGTTCAAAAGGTCAGATATGGACATCTATATGGTTTATGAAGCATCAGATAGAGTCTATGAGTATGTATAGAAAGCCCAATATCGAGGACTCTTTGGCCAGAAACATGTTCAGGAGGTCAAAAGGGGACCTCTGAATAGCTGATTTATCATCAAAAGAATTCTATAACTTTATATAGTTTGAAACATTTTGAGGACCCTTTGACCACAAATAAGTTCAAAAGGTCAGATATGGACATCTATATGGCTTATGATGCATCAGAAGGAGTATGTATAGAAAGCCCAAGTTTCGAATACTCCTTGTCCAGAAAAATATTCAGTATGTCAAATATGGACTTTTGTCAGGAGGATATAACATCCGAAGATATCAGTCTGAATGTATGGTATTAATCTTTTAGGACTCTTTGGCCAGAAATATGTTCAGTAGGTCAAAAGGGAACCTCTGAATAGCTGATTTATCATCAGAAAGAGTCTATAACTTTATATAGTTTATAAACTTTTTAGGACCCTTTGACCAGAAATAAGTTCAAAAGGTCAGATATGGACATCTATGTGGCTTTTGAAGCATCAGAGGGAGTCTATGAGTATATATAGAAAGCCCAAGATCGAGGACTCTTTGGCCAGAAATATGTTCAGGAGGTCAAAAGGGGATCTCTGAATAGCTGATTTATCATCAAAAGAATTCTATAACTTTATATAGTTTGAAAAATTTTGAGGACCCTTTGACCAGAAATAAGTTCAAAAGGTCAGATATGGACATCTATATGGATTTTGAAGCATCAGAGGGAGTCTATGAGTATATATAGAAAGCCCAAGATCGAGGACTCTTTGGCCAGAAATATGTTCAGGAGGTCAAAAGGGGACCTCTGAATAGCTGATTTATCATCAAAAGAATTCTATAACTTCATATAGTTTGAAAAATTTTGAGGACCCTTTGACCAGAAATAAGTTCAAAAGGTCAGATATGGACATCTATATAGATTTTGAAGCATCAGAGGGAGTCTATGAGTATATATAGAAAGCCCAAGATCGATGACTCTTTGGCGAGAAATATGTTCAGGAGGTCAAAAGGGGACCTCTGAATAGCTGATTTATCATCAAAAGAATTCTATAACTTTATATAGTTTGAAAAATTTTGAGGACACTTTGACCACAAATAGGTTCAAAAGGTCAGATATGGACATCTATATGGCTTATGAACCATCAGAAAGAGTCTATGAGTATGTATAGAAAGCCCAATATCGAGGACTCTTTGGCGAGAAATATGTTCAGGAGGTCAAAAGGGGACCTCTGAATATCTGATTTATCATCAAAAGAATTCTATAACTTTATATAGTTTGAAATATTTTGAGGACCCTTTGACCACAAATAAGTTCAAAAGGTCAGATATGGACATATATATGGCTTATGAAGCATCAGAAGGAGTATGTATAGAAAGCCCAAGTTTCGAATACTCCTTGGCCAGAAAAATATTCAGTATGTCAAATATGGACTTTTGTCAGGAGGATATAACACATCCAAAGATATCAGTCTGAATGTATTGTATTAATCTTTTAGGACTCTTTGGCCAGAAATATGTTCAGTAGGTCAAAAGGGGA
The DNA here is from genome assembly GCF_964197995.2 of Scardinius erythrophthalmus. Classification (NCBI taxonomy): domain Eukaryota; kingdom Metazoa; phylum Chordata; class Actinopteri; order Cypriniformes; family Leuciscidae; genus Scardinius; species Scardinius erythrophthalmus. The sequence continues at coordinate 28,407,778 of NC_138232.1, read as the reverse complement.
CCTCTGAATAGCTGATTTATCATCAGAAAGAGTATATAACTTTATATAGTTTGAAAACTTTTGAGGACTCTTTGACCAGAAGTAACATCAAAAGGTCAGATATGGACATCTATATGGCTTTTGAAGCATCAGAGGGAGTCTATGAGTATATATAGAAAGCCCAAGATCGAGGACTCTTTGGTGAGAAATATGTTCAGGAGGTCAAATGACTTCTGAATAGCTGATTTATCATCAAAAGAATTCTATAACTTTATATAGTTTGAACAATTTTGAGGACACTTCGACCACAAATAGGTTCAAAAGGTCAGATATGGACATCTATATGGCCTATGATGCATCAGAAGGAGTCTATGAGTATGTATAGAAAGCCCAATATCGAGGACCCTTTGGCCAGAAATATGTTCAGGAGGTCAAAAGGGGACCACTGAATTTCTGATTTATCATCAAAAGAATTCTATAACTTTATATAGTTTGAAACATTTTGAGGACCCTTTGACCACAAATAAGTTCACAAATAAGTATGTCAAATATGGACTTTTGTCAGGAGGATATAACATCCGAAGATATCAGTCTGAATGTATGGTTTTAATCTTTTAGGACTCTTTGGCCAGAAATATGTTGAGTAGGTCAAAAGGGGACCTCTGAATAGCTGATTTATCATCAAAAGGATTCTATAACTTTATGTAGTTTGAAAATTTTTGAGGACACTTTGACCACAAATGAGTTCTAAAGGTCAGATATGGACATCTATATGGCTTATGAAGCATCAGAAGGAGTATGTATAGAAAGCCCAAGTTTCGAATACTCCTTGGCCAGGAAAAAATTCAGTATGTCAAATACGGTCTTTTGTCAGGAGGATATAACATCCGAAGATATCAGTCTGAATGTATTGTATTAATCTTTTAGGACTCTTTGGCCAGAAATATGTTCAGTAGGTCAAAAGGGGACCTTTGAATAGCTGATTTATCATCAGAAAGAGTCTATAACTTTATATAGTTTGAAAACTTTTGAGGACCCTTTGACCAGAAATAAGTTCAAAAGGTCAGATATGGACATCTATATAGATTTTGAAGCATCAGAGGTAGTCTATGAGTATATATAGAAAGCCCAAGATTAAGGACTCTTTGGCCAGAAATATGTTCAGGAGGTCAAAAGGGGACCTCTGAATAGCTGATTTATCATCAAAAGAATTCTATAACTTCATATAGTTTGATAGTTTGAAAAATTTTGAGAACCCTTTGACCACAAATAAGTTCAAAAGGTCAGATATGGACATATATATGGCTTATGATGCATCAGAAGGAGTCTATGAGTATGTATAGAAAGCCCAAGATCGAGGACTCTTTGGCCAGAAATATGTTAAGGAGGTGAAAACCTCTGAATAGCTGATTTATCAATCAGAAGAAGACTATAATTTTACATAGTTTGAAAATTTTTGAGGACACTTTAAGCAGAAATAATTTGAAAAGGTAAGCCATAAGCCATATCTGTATGGATATCTATATTGGCTTATGAAGCATCAGGAGTCAATGAGTATGTATAGAATTTGAGGACTGTTTGGTCAGAAATATGTTACTTTGGACAAACATGTACTTACGTACATCAGGAGTCGAAGAGTATGTATAGAAAGTTAACATCAGTTGACTGAATGTATAAGTAAGTTAAGTGCAGTGAAGGAAAATCATTGCACTAGCTGTTGCTTTACAATGGACACAATTATGGGAATTAGTTCTGGTGTGCAATGCAATGCGAAAAGTGCTTTATCTATATGTTTATTCTTAAGCGCATTCTGTCGTTGGGCAACTTTGGAATGCACTGAAGAATAAACATATAGATAAAGCACTTTTCGCATTGCATTACACACCAGAACTAACTCCTTCCCATGTTCATTAAAGATATAAAATGTATGCATTGCACAAAGGATCTAACGTTGTCCACTGAACAATAACATATAGGCTATGCACTTCTTGGATTGCATTGCATTGCACAGTAGATCTAATTCATTCCCATGTTCATTAAAGAGATAACAAGTGTTGTTGCATTGCATTGCACAAAACGATCTTTGAAGAATAACATTGAAGAATAACATACAGGCTATGCACTTTATGCATTGTACACCAGAACTAACTCCTTCCCATGTTCATTAAAGGGATAACATGTTGCATTGCCTTGTACTGCACAAACGATCTGACGCTGTGCATTGAAGAATAACATATAGGCCATGCACTTTTTGCACTGCCTTGCATTGCACACCAGAACTAACTCATAAACTATAAATGTTTATTAAAGAGATAACATTTTGCATTGCATTGCACAAACGATCTAACGTTGTGCACTGAAGAATAACATATAGGCCATGCACTTTTTGCATTGCATTGCATTGCACACCATAACTAACTCCTTCAAATATGTATTAAAGAGATAACATTTTGCATTGCATTGCACAAACGATCTAACTTTGTGCATTGAAGGATAACATATAGACTAAATGCATGCATTGTATTGCATTGCACACCCGAACTAACTCCTTCAAATGTTTATTAAAGAGATAACATTTTGCATTGCACAAAGGATCTAACGTTGTGCATTGAAGAATAATATAGGTTATGCAATTCTTGCATTGGATTGCACACCAGAACTAAATCAATCCCATTTTCTTTAAAGAAATAAGGTGCAATGATGTTGTATTGCATTGCACAAACGATAACATATGTTATGCAACATAATATTGCTTTGCACAAACGACCTAACACTGTGCACTAAAGAATAACATTTATGCATTTTTGCATTGCATTGCACACGAGAACTAACTCCTTCAGATGTTTATGAAAGAGATAACATTTTGTACGATCTAACGTTGTGCATTGAAGAATAACATATAGGCTAAATGCATGCATTGTATTGCATTGCACACCCGAACTAACTCCGTCCCATGTTCATTAAAGAGATAACATTTATGTTGTTGCATTGCATTGCAAAAACGATCTAACGTTGTCCACTGAACAATAACATATAGGCTATGCACTTCTTGGATTGCATTGCATTGCACACTACAACTAATTCATTCCCATGTTCATTAAAGAGATAACATATGTTGTTGCATTGCACAAACGATCTATCGTTGTGCATCATTGAAGAAAAACATATGCACTTCTATCCCTGCATTGCACACCAAAACTAACTCCTTCCTATGTTCATTAAAGAGATAACATCTGTTGTTGCATTGCATTGCACAAACGATCTAACGTTGTGCAATGAAGAGTAACATAGGCCATGCACTTTTTGCATTGCATTGCATTGCACTGCACTCCAGATGCACTCCTTCCCATGTTCAATAAAGAGATAATATGTTGCATTGCATTGCACAAACGATCTAACGTTGTGCATTGAAGAATAACATACAGGCTAAATGCATGCATTGTATTATATTGCATTGCACACCCGAACTAACTCCTTCCCATGTTCATTAAAGAGATAACACATGTTGCATTGCATTGCATTGCATTGCAGAAACGATCTAACGTTGTGCAACATTTATGTACTTTTTGCATTGCATTGCACACTGAAACTAACTCCTTCCCATGTTCAGTAAAGAGATAACATGTTGAATTGCATTGCATTGCATTGAATTGCATTGCATTGCAGAAACGATCTAACGTTGTGCACTGAAGAAAAACATTTAGGGTATGCACTTTTGGCATTGCATTGCACACCAGATCTTACTCCTTCAAATGTTCATTGAAGAGATAACATTTTGCATTGCGTTGCATTGCATTGCAGAAACGATCTAATGTTGTGCACTGAATAATAACATTTATGCACTTTTTGCTTTGCATTGCATTGCACACCAGAACTAACTCCTTCAAATGTTAGAGAAGTTAGTTATGGTGTGCAATGGAATGCAATGGAAATAGTGAATAGCCAATGTTACTCTTCAGTGCACAGCGTTAAATCGTTTGTGCAAAGCAATGCAATGTTGCATAACATATGTTATCTTTTTAATGAACATGGGAAGGAGTTAGTTCGGCTGTACATGCAACACAATCCATGCATTTAGCTGTCAACTATGTCATTCTTCAATGCACAACGTTAGATCGTTTGTGCAATGCAATGCAACATGTTATCTCTTTTAATAAACATTTGAAGGAGTTAGTTCTTGTGTGCAATGCAATGCAAAGCAATGCAAAAAATGCATGGCCTATGTTACTCTTCAATGCACAACGTTAGATCGTTTGTGCAATGCAATGCAAAATATTATCTCTTTAATAAACATGGGAAGTAGTTAGTTCTGGAGTGCAATGCAATGCAATGCAAAAAGTGCATAGCCTATATGTTATTCTTCAGTGCACAGCGTTAGATCGTTTGTGCAATGCAATGCAATGCAACATGTTATCCCTTTAATGAACATGGGAAGGAGCTAGTTCCGGTGTGCAATGCAATGCAAAGCAAAAAGTGAATAGCCTATGTTACTCTTCAATGCACAAACAATGAAATGTTGCATAACATATGTTATCTCTTTAATGAACATGGGACGGAGTTAGTTCAGGTGTGCAATGCAATGCAAAAATGCATAAATGTTATTCTTTAGTGCACAGTGTTAGGTCGTTTGTGCAAAGCAATATAATGTTGCATTTACATATGTTATCGTTTGTGCAATGCAATACAACATCATTGCACCTTATTTCTTTAAAGAAAATGGGATTGATTTAGTTCTGGTGTGCAATCCAATGCACGAATTTCATAACCTATATTATTCTTCAATGCACAACGTTAGATCATTTCTGCAAAACAATGAAATGTTGCATAACATATGTTATCTCTTTTATGAACATGGGAAGGAGTTAGTTCGGGAGTGCAATGCAATACAATGCATGCATACACCCTATATGTTATTCTTCAATGCATTTGTTAGTTCTGGTGTGCAATGCGATTCAATGCAAAAAGTGCATAAATGTTATTATTCAGTGCACAGCGTTAAATCGTTTTGCATTGAAGAGTAACATTGGCTATTCACTTTTTGCATTGCATTGCATTGCACACCATAACTAACTTTTCTAACATTTGAAGGAGTTAGTTCTGGTGTGCAAATCCAATGCAATGCAAAAAGTGCATAAATGTTATTATTCAGTGCACAACATTAGATCGTTTCTGCAATGCAATGCAACGCAATGCAACATGTTATCTCTTTAGTGAACATGGGAAAGAGTTAGTTCTGGTGTGCAATGCAATGCAAAAAGTACATAAATGTTATTCTTCAATGCACAACGTTAGATCGTTTCTGCAATGCAATGCAATGCAACATGTGTTATATCTTTAATGAACATGGGAAGGAGTTATTTCTGGTGTGCAATGCAATACAATGCATGCATTTAGCCTATATGTTATTCTTCAATGCACAACATTGATCGTTGAGACAAACGATCGTTTTGTGCAGTGCAATGCAAAATGTTATCTCTTTATGAACATGGGAAGAGGTTAGTTCTGCTGTGCAATGCAATGCAAAAAGTGCATAGATGTTATTCTTCAGTGCACATCGTTTGTGCAAAGCAATGCAATGTTGCATAACATATGTTATCTCTTTAATGAACATGTGAAGGAGTTAGTTCGGGTGTTCAATGCAATACAATGCATGCATATTTAGCCTGTATGTTATTCTTCAATGCACAACGTTAGATCTTTGGTGCAATACAATGCAACATATTATCACTTTATTGAACCATGGGAAGGAGTTTGATCTGGTGTGCAATGCAATGCAATGCAAAAAGTGCATGGCCTATGTTACTCTTCATTGCACAACGTTAGATCGTTTGTGCAATGCAATGCAACAACAGATATTATCTCTTTAATGAACATGGGAAGGAGTCAATTTTGGTGTGCAATGCAGGGATAGAAGTGCATATGTTTTTCTTCAATGATGCACAACGATAGATCGTTTGTGCAATGCAACAACATATGTTATCTCTTTAATGAACATGGGAATGAATTAGTTGTAGTGTGCAATGCAATGCAATCCAAGAAATGCATAGCCTATATGTTATTGTTCAGTGGACAACGTTAGATCGTTTGTGCAATGCAATGCAACAACATAAATGTTATCTCTTTAATGAAAATGGGAAGGAGTTAGTTCTGGTGTGCAATGCAATGCGAAAAGTGCATTATCTATATGTTCCGGTATTCTACCGTGCATTCTATCGTTGTCCAACGGAATGAGTTAATTGTGTCCATTGTAAAGCAAAACCCAGTTCAGTCAACTGATGTTAACTTTCTATACATACTCTTCAACTCCTGATCAGCCAATACAGAAGTCCATATTTGACCAAAGTAACATATTTCTGGCCAAAGAGTCCTCGATTTCTATACATACATCATTGACTCCTGATGCTTCATAAGCCATGGATATCTATATGGATATCTATATGGCTTATGGCTTACCTTTTAAACTTATTTGTGGTCAAAGTGTCCTCAAAATTTTTCAAACTATATAAAGTTATAGAATTATTTTTATGATAAATCAGCTATTCAGAGGTCCCCTTTTGACCTCCTGAACATATTTCTGGCAAAAGAGTACTCGATCTTGGGCTTTCTATACATACTCATAGACTCCTTCTGATGCTTCATAAGCCATATAGATGTCTATATCTGACCTTTTGAACCTATTTGTGGTCAAAGTGTCCTCAAAATTTTTCAAACTAAATAAAGTTATAGAATTCTTTTGATGATAAATCAGCTATTCAGAGGTCCCCTTTTGACCTCCTGAAAATATTTCTGGCCAAAGAGTCCTCGATATTGGGCTTTCTATACATACTCATAGACTCTTTCTGATGCTTCATAAGCCATATATATGGCCATATGACCTTTTGAACTTATTTGTGGTCAAAGTGTCCTCAAAATTTTTCAAACTATATAAAGTTATAGAATTCTTTTGATGATAAATCAGCTATTCAGAGGTCCCCTTTTGACCTCCTGAACATATTTCTGGCAAAAGAGTACTCGATCTTGGGCTTTCTATACATACTCATAGACTCCTTCTGATGCTTCATAAGCCATATATATATGTCCATATGACCTTTTGAACTTATTTGTGGTCAAAAGTGTCCTCCAAATTTTTCAAACTATATAAAGTTTTATAATTCTTTTGTTGATAAATCAGCTATTCAGAGGTCCCCTTTTGACTTCCTGAACATATTTCTTGCCAAAGAGTCCTCGATCTTGGGCTTTCTATACATACTCATAGATTCCTTCTGATGCTTCATAAGCCATATAGATGTCCATATCTGACCTTTTGAACCTATTTGTGGTCAAAGTGTCCTCAAAATTTTTCAAACTATATAAATTTATAGAATTCTTTTGATGATAAATCAGAAATTCAGAGGTCCCCTTTTGACCTCCTGAACATATTTCTCGCCAAAGAGTCCTCCATCTTGGGCTTTCTATATATACTCATAGACTCCCTCTGATGCTTCATAAGCCATACAGATGTCCATATCTGACCTTTTGAACCTATTTGTGGTCAAAGTATCCTCAAAATTTTTCAAACTATATAAAGTTATAGAATTCTTTTCATGATAAATCAGCTATTCAGAGGTCCCCTTTTGACCTCCTGAACATATTTCTGGCCAAAGAGTCCTCGATCTTGGGCTTTCTATATATACTCATAGACTCCCTCTGATGCTTCAAAAGCCATATAGATGTCCATGTCTGACCTTTTGAACTTATTTCTGGTCAAAGGGTCCTAAAAAGTTTTTAAACAATATAAAGTTATAGACTCTTTCTGATGATAAATCAGCTATTCAGAGGTCCCCTTTTGACCTACTGAACATACTTCTGGCCAAAGAGTCCTAAAAGATTAATACAATACATTCAGACTGATATCTTCGGATGTTATATCCTCCAGACAAAAGACCATATTTGACATACTGAATTTTTTTCTGGATAAGGAGTATTCGAAACTTGGGCTTTCCTTCTGATCCTTCTGATGCTTCATAAGCCATATATATGTCCATATCTGACCTTTTGAACTTATTTGTTGTCAAAGGGTAATAAAAATTTTTCAAACTACATAAAGTTATAGAATCCTTTTGATGATAAATAAGCTATTCAGAGGTTTTGACCTCCTGAACATATTTCTGGCCAAAGAGTCCTCGATCTTGGGCGTTCTATACATACTCATAGACTCCTTCTGATGCATCATAAGCCATATAGATGTGCATATCTGACCTTTTGAACATATTTGTGGTCAAAGGGTCCTCAAAATTTTTCAAACTATATAAAGTTATAGAATTCTTTTGATGATAAATCAGCTATTCAGAGGTCCCCTTTTGACTTCCTGAATATATTTCTGGCCAAAGAGTCCTCGATCTTGGGCTTTCTATACATACTCATAGACTCCTTTTGATGCTTCATAAGCCATATAGATGTCCATATCTGACCTTTTGAACCTATTTGTGGTCGAAGTGTCCTCAAAATTTTTCAAACTAAATAAAGTTATAGAATTCTTTTGATGATAAATCAGCTATTCAGAGGTCCCCTTTTGACCTCCTGAAAATATTTCTGGCCAAAGAGTCCTCGATCTTGGGCTTTCTATATATACTCATAGACTCCCTTTGATGCTTCAAAATCCATATAGATGTCCATACCTGACCTTTTGAACTTATTTCTGGTCAAAGGGTCCTCAAATTTTTACAAACTATATAAAGTTATAGAATTCTTTTGATGATAAATCAGCTATTCAGAGGTCCCCTTTTGACCTCCTGAACATATTTCTGGCCAAAGAGTCCTCGATCTTGGGCTTTCTGTATATTCTCATAGTATATGGCCTTTGACCTCTGACGCTTCAAAAGCCATATAGATGTCCATATCTGACCTTTTGAACTTATTTCTGGTCAAAGGGTCCTAAAAAGTTTTTAAACTATATAAAGTTATAGACTCTTTCTGATGATAAATCAGCTATTCAGAGGTCCCCCTTTGACCTACTGAACATATATCTGGCTAAAGACTCCTAAAAGATTAATACAATACATTCAAGACTGATATCTTCGGATGTTATATCCTCCTGACAAAAGACCATATTTGACATACTGAATTTTTTTCTGGCCAAGGAGCATTCGAAACTTGGGCTTTCTATACATACTCCTTCTGATGCTTCATAAGCCATATAGATGTCCATAACTGAAGTTTTGAACTTATTTGTGGTCAAAAGTGTCCTCAAAAATTTTCAAACTATATAAAGTTATAGACTCCTTTTGATGATAAATCAGTATTTCATGGGGCCCCTTTTGACCTCCTGAACATATTTCTGGCCAAAGAGTCCTCGATCTTGGGCTTTCTATATATATACTCATAGACTCCCACTGATGCTTCAAAATCCATATAGATGTCCATATCTGACCTTTTGAACTTATTTCTGGTCAAAGGGTCCTCAAAATTTTTCAAACTATATAATGTTATAGAATTCTTTTTATGATAAATCAGCTATTCAGAGGTCCCCTTTTGACCTCCTGAACATATTTCTGGCCAAAGAGTCCTCGATCTTGGGCTTTCTATACATACTCATAGACTCCCTCTGATGCTTCAAAAGCCACATAGATGTCCATATCTGACCTTTTGAAATTATTTCTGGTCAAAGGGTCCTAAAAAGTTTTTAAGCTATATAAAGTTATAGACTCCTTCTGATGATAAATCAGCTATTCAGAGGTCCCCTTTTGACCTACTGAACATATTTCTGGCCAAAGAGTCCTAAAAGATTAATACAATACATTCAGACTGATATCTTCGGATGTTATATCCTCCTGACAAAAGACCATATTTGACACACTGAATTTTTTTCTGGCCAAAGAGTATTCAAAACTTGGGCTTTCTATATATACTCCTTCTGATGCTTCATAAGTCATATATATGTCCACATCTGACCTTTGGAACTTATTTGTGGTCAAAGGGTCCTCAATATTTTTCAAACTACATAAAGTTATAGAATCCTTTTGATGAAAAATGAGCTATTCAGAGGTTTTGACCTCCTGAACATATTTCTGGCCAAAGAATCCTCGATCTTGGGCTTTCTATACATACTCATAGACTCCTTCTGATGCATCATAAGCCATATAGATGTCCATATCTGACCTTTTGAACGTATTTGTGGTCAAAGGGTCCTCAAAATTTTTCAAACTATATAAAGTTATAGAATCCTTTTGATGATAAATCAGCTATTCAGAGGTTTTGACCTCCTGAACATATTTCTGTCCAAAGAATCCTCGATCTTGGGCTTTCTATACATACTCATAGACTCCGTCTGATGCATCATAAGCCATATAGATGTCCATATCTGACCTTTTGAACTTATTTGTGGTCAAAGTGTCCTCAAAATTTTTCAAACTATATAAAGTTATAGAATTCTTTTGATGATAAATCAGCTATTCAGAGGTCCCCTTTTGACCTCCTGAACATATTTCTCGCCAAAGAGTCCTCGATATTGGGCTTTCTATATATAGTCATAGACTCCCTCTGATGCTTCAACATCTATATAGATGTCCATATCTGACCTTTTGAACTTATTTCTGGTCAAAGGGTCCTCAAAATTTTTCAAACTACATAAAGTTATAGAATCCTTTTGATAAAAAATTAGCTATTCAGAGGTTTTGACCTCCTGAACATATTTCTGGCCAAAGAGTCCTCGATCTTGGGCTTTCTGTACATACTCATAGACTCCGTCTGATGCATCATAAGCCATACAGATGTCCATATCTGACCTTTTGAACTTATTTGTGGTCAAAGGGTCCTAAAATGTTTCAAACTATTTAAAGTTATAGAATTCTTTTGATGATAAATCAGATATTCAGAGGTCCCCTTTTGACCTCCTGAACATATTTCTGGCCAAAGAGTCCTCGATATTGGGCTTTCTATACATACTCATAGACTCTTTCTGATGCTTCATAAGCCATATATATGTCCATATCTGACCTTTTGAACCTATTTGTGGTCAAAGTGTCCTCAAAATTTTTCAAACTATATAAAGTTATAGAATTCTTTTGATGATAAATCAGCTATTCAGAGGTCCCCTTTTGACCTCCTGAACATATCTCTCGCCAAAGAGTCCTCGATATTGGGCTTTCTATATATAGTCATAGACTCCCTCTGATGCTTCAACATCTATATAGATGTCCATATCTGACCTTTTGAACTTATTTCTGGTCAAAGGGTCCTCAAAATTTTTCAAACTACATGAAGTTATAGAATCCTTTTGATGAAAAATGAGCTATTCAGAGGTTTTGACCTCCTGAACATATTTCTGGCCAAAGAATCCTCGATCTTGGGCTTTCTATACATACTCATAGACTCCTTCTGATGCATCATAAGCCATATAGATGTCCATATCTGACCTTTTGAACTTATTTGTGGTCAAATGGTCCTCAAAATGTTTCAAACTGTATAAAGTTATAGAATTCTTTTGATGATAAATCAGATATTCAGAGGTCCCCTTTTGACCTCCTGAACATATTTCTGGCCAAAGAGTCCTCGATATTGGGCTTTCTATACATACTCATAGACTCCTTCTGATGCATCATAAGCCATATAGATGTCCATATCTGACCTTTTGAACTTATTTGTGGTCAAAGGGTCCTCAAAATGTTTCAAACTATATAAAGTTATTAAAATCTTTTGATGATAAATCAGATATTCAGAGGTCCCCTTTTGACCTCCTGAACATATTTCTCGCCAAAGAGTCCTCGATATTGGGGTTTCTATATATAGTCATAGACTCCCTCTGATGCTTCAAAATCTATATAGATGTCCATATCTGACCTTTTGAACTTATTTCTGGTCAAAGGGTCCTCAAAATTTTTCAAACTACATAAAGTTATAGAATCCTTTTGAGGAAAAATGAGCTATTTCAGAGGTTTTGACCTCCTGAACATATTTCTGGCCAAAGAATCCTCGATCTTGGGCTTTCTATACATACTCATAGACTCCGTCTGATGCATCATAAGCCATATAGATGTCCATATCTGACCTTTTGAACTTATTTGTGGTCAAAGGGTCCTCAAAATGTTTCAAACTATATAAAGTAATAGAATCCTTTTGATGATAAATCAGCTATTCAGAGGTTTTGACCTCCTGTACATATTTCTGGCCAAAGAATCCTCGATCTTGGGCTTTCTATACATACTCATAGACTCCGTCTGATGCATCATAAGCCATATAGATGTCCATATCTGACCTTTTGAACTTATTTGTGGTCAAAGGGTCCTCAACATGTTTCAAACTATATAAAGTTATTAAATTCTTTTGATGATAAATCAGCTATTCAGAGGACCCCTTTTGACCTCCTGAACATATTTCTGGCCAAAGAGTCCTCGATCTTGGGCTTTCTATACACACTCATAGACTCCTTCTGATGCTTCATAAGCTATATATATGTCCATATCTGACCTTTTGAAATTATTTGCGGCCGAAGTGTCCTAAACAGAAATATCTTCAGGAGGTCAAAAGGGGACTTCTGTATAGCTGATTTATCATAAAAAGAAATTCTATAACTGTATATAGTTTGAAAAATTTGGAGGACACTTCGACCACAAATAGGTTCAAAAGGTCAGATATGGACATCTATATGGCTTATGAAGCATCAGAAAGAGTCTATGAGTATGTATAGAAAGCCCAATATCGAGGACTCTTTGGCCAGAAACATGTTCAGGAGGTCAAAAGGGGACCTCTGAATAGCTGATTTATCATAAAAAGAATTCTATAACTTTAATTTTGAGGACCCTTTGACCATAAATAAGTTCAAAAGGTCAGATATGGACATCTATATAGATTTTGAACCATCAGAGGGAGTCTATGAGTATATAGAAAGCCCAAGATCGATGACTCTTTGGCGAAAAATATGTTCAGGAGGTCAAAAGGGGACCTCTGAATAGCTGATTTCTCATCAAAAGAATTCTATAAGTTTATATAGTTTAAAAACTTTTTAGGACCCTTTGACCAGAAATAAGTTCAAAAGGTCAGATATGGACATCTATGTGGCTTTTGAAGCATCAGAGGGAGTCTATGAGTATATATAGAAAGCCCAAGATCGAGGACTCTTTGGCCAGAAATATGTTCAGGAGGTCAAAAGGGGACCTCTGAATAGCTGATTTATCATCAAAAGAATTCTATAACTTTATATAGTTTGAAAAATTTTGAGGACCCTTTGACCAGAAATAAGTTCAAAAGGTCAGATATGGACATCTATATTGCTTTTGAAGCGTCAGAGGGAGTCTATGATTATATATAGAAAGCCCAAGATCGAGGACTCTTTGGCCAGAAATATGTTCAGGAGGTCAAAAGGGGACCTCTGAATAGCTGATTTATCATCAGAAAGAGTCTATAAGTTTATATAGTTTAAAAACTTTTTAGGACCCTTTGACCAGAAATAAGTTCAAAAGGTCAGATATGGACATCTATGTGGCTTTTGAAGCATCAGAGGGAGTCTATGAGTATATATAGAAAGCCCAAGATCGAGGACTCTTTGGCCAGAAATATGTTCAGGAGGTCAAAAGGGGACCTCTGAATAGCTGATTTATCATCAAAAGAATTCTATAACTTTATATAGTTTGAAAATTTTTGAGGACACTTTGACCACAAATAGGTTCAAAAGGTCAGATATGGACATCTATGTGGCTTTTGAAGCATCAGAGGGAGTCTATCCGTATATATAGAAAGCCCAAGATCGAGGACTCTTTGGCCAGAAATATGTTCAAGAGGTCAAAAGGGGACCTCTGAATAGCTGATTTATCACCAAAAGAATTCTATAACTTTATATAGTTTGAAAAATTTTGAGGACCCTTTGACCACAAATAAGTTCAGAAGGTCAGATATGGACATCTATATGGCTTATGATGCATCAGAAGGAGTCTGTGAGTATGTATAGAAAGCCCAATATCGAGGACTCTTTGGCCAGAAACATGTTCAGGAGGTCAAAAGGGGACCTCTGAATAGCTGATTTATCATAAAAAGAATTCTATAACTTTATATAGTTTGAAAACTTTTGAGGACCCTTTGACCAGAAATAAGTTCAAAAGGTCAGATATGGACATCTATATAGATTTTGAAGCATCAGAGGTAGTCTATGAGTATATATAGAAAGCCCAAGATCAAGGACTCTTTGGCCAGAAATATGTTCAGGAGGTCAAAAGGGGACCTCTGAATAGCTGATTTATCATCAAAAGAATTCTATAACTTCATATAGTTTGAAAAATTTTGATGACATTTTGACCACAAATAGGTTCAAAAGGTCAGATATGGACATATATATGGCTTATGAAGCATCAGAGGGAGTCTATGAGTATATATAGAAAGCCCAAGATCGAGGACTCTTTGGCGAGAAATATGTTCAGGAGGTCAAAAGGGGACCTCTGAATATCTGATTTATCATCAAAAGAATTCTATAACTTTATATAGTTTGAAACATTTTGAGGACCCTTTGACCACAAATAAGTTCAAAAGGTCAGATATGGACATCTATATGGCTTATGATGCATCAGAAGGAGTCTATGAGTATGTATAGAAAGCCCAAGATCGAGGACTCTTTGGCCAGAAATATGTTATGGAGGTCAAACCTCTGAATAGCTGATTTATCATCAAAAGGATTCTATAACTTTATATAGTTTAAAACATTTTGAGGAGCCTTTGACCACAAATAAGTTCAAAAGGTCAGATATGGACATATATATGGCGAAGCATCAGAAGGAGTATATATAGAAAGCCCAAGTTTCGAATACTCCTTGGCCAGAAAAAAATTCAGTATGTCTAATATGGACTTTTGTCAGGAGGATATAACACATCCGAAGATATCAGTTTGAATGTATTGTATTAATCTTTTAGGACTCTTTGGCCAGAAATATGTTTAGTAGGTCCAAATGGGACCTCTGAATAGCTGATTTATCATCAGAAAGAGTCTATAACTTTATATAGTTTGAAAACTTTTGAGGACCCTTTGACCAGAAATAACTTCAAAAGGTCAGATATGGACATCTATATGGCTTTTGAAGCATCAGAGGGAGTCTATGAGTATGTATAGAAAGCCCAATATCGAGGACTCTTTGGCCAGAAACATGTTCAGGAGGTCAAAAGGGGACCTCTGAATAGCTGATTTATCATAAAAAGAATTCTATAACTTTATATAGTTTGAAAAATTTTGAGGACCCTTTGACCAGAAATAAGTTCAAAAGGTCAGATATGGACATCTATATAGATTTTGAAGCATCAGAGGGAGTCTATGAGTATATATAGAAAGCCCAAGATCGATGACTCTTTGGCGAGAAATATGTTCAGGAGGTCAAAAGGGGACCTCTGAATAGCTGATTTATCATCAAAAGAATTCTATAAGTTTATATAGTTTAAAAACTTTTTAGGACCCTTTGACCAGAAATAAGTTCAAAAGGTCAGATATGGACATCTATGTGGCTTTTGAAGCATCAGAGGGAGTCTATGAGTATATATAGAAAGCCCAAGATCGAGGACTCTTTGGCCAGAAATATGTTCAAGAGGTCAAAAGGGGACCTCTGAATAGCTGATTTATCACCAAAAGAATTCTATAACTTTATATAGTTTGAAAAATTTTGAGGACCCTTTGACCACAAATAAGTTCAAAAGGTCAGATATGGACATCTATATGGCTTATGATGCATCAGAAGGAGTCTGTGAGTATGTATAGAAAGCCCAAGATCGAGGACTCTTTGGCCAGAAATATGTTCAGGAGGTCAAAACCTCTGAATAGCTGATTTATCATCAAAAGGATTCTATAACTTTATGTAGTTTGAAAATTTTTGAGGACACTTTGACCACAAATAAGTTCTAAAGGTCAGATATGGACATCTATATGGCTTATGAAGCATCAGAAGGAGTATGTATAGAAAGCCCAAGTTTCGAATACTCCTTGGCCAGGAAAAAATTCAGTATGTCAAATATGGTCTTTTGTCAGGAGGATATAACATCCGAAGATATCAGTCTGAATGTATTGTATTAATCTTTTAGGACTCTTTGGCCAGAAATATGTTCAGTAGGTCAAAAGGGGACCTCTGAATAGCTGCTTTATCATCAGAAAGAGTTTATAACTTTATATAGTTTGAAAACTTTTGAGGACCCTTTGACCAGAAATAAGTTCAAAAGGTCAGATATGGACATCTATATAGATTTTGAAGCATCAGAGGTAGTCTATGAGTATATATAGAAAGCCCAAGATCAAGGACTCTTTGGCCAGAAATATGTTCAGGAGGTCAAAAGGGGACCTCTGAATATCTGATTTATCATCAAAAGAATTCTATAACTTTATATAGTTTGAAACATTTTGAGGACCCTTTGACCACAAATAAGTTCAAAAGGTCAGATATGGACATCTATATGGCTTATGATGCATCAGAAGGAGTCTATGAGTATGTATAGAAAGCCCAAGATCGAGGACTCTTTGGCCAGAAATATGTTCAGGAGGTCAAAACCTCTGAATAGCTGATTTATCATCAAAAGGATTCTATAGCTTTATATAGTTTAAAACATTTTGAGGACCCTTTGACCAGAAATAAGTTCAAAAGGTCAGATATGGACATATATATGGCTTATGAAGCATCAGAGGGAGTCTATGAGTATATATAGAAATCCCAAGATCGAGGACTCTTTGGCCAGAAATATGTTCAAGAGGTCAAAAGGGGACCTCTGAATAGCTGATTTATCATCAAAAGAATTCTATAACTTTATATAGTTTGAAAAATTTTGAGGACCCTTTGACCAAAAATAAGTTCAAAAGGTCAGATATGGACATATATATGGCTTATGAAGCATCAGAAGGAGTATGTATAGAAAGCCCAAGTTTCGAATACTCCTTGGCCAGAAAAAAATTCAGTATGTCAAATATGGACTTTTGTCAGGAGGATATAACACATCCGAAGATATCAGTCTGAATGTATTGTATTAATCTTTTAGGACTCTTTGGCCAGAAATATGTTCAGTAGGTCAAAAGGGGACCTCTGAATAGCTGCTTTATCATCAGAAAGAGTTTATAACTTTATATAGTTTGAAAACTTTTGAGGACCCTTTGACCAGAAATAAGTTCAAAAGGTCAGATATGGACATCTATATAGATTTTGAAGCATCAGAGGGAGTCTATGAGTATATATATAGAAAGCCCAAGATCGAGGACTCTTTGGCCAGAAATATGTTCAGGAGGTCAAAAGGGGCCCCATGAAATACTGATTTATCATCAAAAGGAGTCTATAACTTTATATAGGTTAAAAACTTTTTAGGACCCTTTGACCAAAAATAAGTTCAAAAGGTCAGATATGGACATCTATATTGCTTTTGAAGCGTCAGAGGGAGTCTATGATTATATATAGAAAGCCCAAGATCGAGGACTCTTTGGCCAGAAACATGTTCAGGAGGTCAAAAGGGGACCTCTGAATAGCTGATTTATCATAAAAAGAATTCTATAACTTTATATAGTTTGAACAATTTTGAGGACCCTTTGACCAGAAATAAGTTCAAAAGGTCAGATATGGACATCTATATAGATTTTGAAGCATCAGAGGGAGTCTATGAGTATATAGAAAGCCCAAGATCGATGACTCTTTGGCGAGAAATATGTTCAGGAGGTCAAAAGGGGACCTCTGAATAGCTGATTTATCATCAAAAGAATTCTATAATTTTATATAGTTTGAAAAATTTTGAGGACACTTTGACCACAAATAGGTTCAAAAGGTCAGATATGGACATCTATATGGCTTATGAACCATCAGAAAGAGTCTATGAGTATGTATAGAACGCCCAATATCGAGGACTCTTTGGCGAGAAATATGTTCAGGAGGTCAAAAGGGGACCTCTGAATAGCTGATTTATCATCAAAAGAATTCTATAACTTTATATAGTTTGAAAAATTTTGAGGACACTTTGACCACAAATAGGTTCAAAAGGTCAGATATGGACATCTATATGGCTTATGAAGCATCAGAAAGAGTCTATGAGTATATATAGAAAGCCCAAGATCGATGACTCTTTGGCGAGAAATATGTTCAGGAGGTCAAAAGGGGACCTCTGAATAGCTGATTTATCATCAAAAGAATTCTATAAGTTTATATAGTTTGAAAAATTTTGAGGACACTTTGACCACAAATAGGTTCAAAAGGTCAGATATGGACATCTATATGGCTTATGAACCATCAGAAAGAGTCTATGAGTATGTATAGAAAGCCCAATATCGAGGACTCTTTGGCCAGAAATATGTTCAGGAGGTCAAAAGGGGACCTCTGAATATCTGATTTATCATCAAAAGAATTCTATAACTTTATATAGTTTGAAAAATTTTGAGGACCCTTTGACCACAAATAAGTTCAAAAGGTCAGATATGGACATATATATGGCTTATGAAGCATCAGAAGGAGTATGTATAGAAAGCCCAAGTTTCGAATACTCCTTGGCCAGAAAAATATTCAGTATGTCAAATATGGACTTTTGTCAGGAGGATATAAGACATCCGATGATATCAGTCTGAATGTATTGTATTAATCTTTTAGGACTCTTTGGCCAGAAATATGTTCAGTAGGTCAAAAGGGGACCTCTGAATAGCTGATTTATCATCAGAAAGAGTATATAACTTTATATAGTTTGAAAACTTTTGAGGACCCTTTGACCAGAAGTAACATCAAAAGGTCAGATATGGACATCTATATGGCTTTTGAAGCATCAGAGGGAGTCTATGAGTATATATAGAAAGCCCAAGATCGAGGACTCTTTGGCGAGAAATATGTTCAGGAGGTCAAATGACTTCTGAATAGCTGATTTATCATCAAAAGAATTCTATAACTTTATATAGTTTGAAATATTTTGAGGACCCTTTGACCACAAATAAGTTCAAAAGGTCAGATATGGACATCTATATGGCTTATGATGCATCAGAAGGAGTATGTATAGAAAGCCCAAGTTTCGAATACTCCTTGTCCAGAAAAATATTCAGTATGTCAAATATGGACTTTTGTCAGGAGGATATAACATCCGAAGATATCAGTCTGAATGTATGGTATTAATCTTTTAGGACTCTTTGGCCAGAAATATGTTCAGTAGGTCAAAAGGGGACCTCTGAATAGCTGATTTATCATCAGAAAGAGTATATAACTTTATATAGTTTGAAAACTTTTGAGGACCCTTTGACCAGAAATAAGTTCAAAAGGTCAGATATGGACATCTATATAGATTTTGAAGCATCAGAGGTAGTCTATGAGTATATATAGAAAGCCCAAGATCGAGGACTCTTTGGCGAGAAATATGTTCAGGAGGTCAAAAGGGGACCTCTGAATATCTGATTTATCATCAAAAGAATTCTATAACTTTATATAGTTTGAAACATTTTGAGGACCCTTTGACCAACAATAAGTTCAAAAGGTCAGATATGGACATCTATATGGCTTATGATGCATCAGAAGGAGTCTATGAGTATGTATAGAAAGCCCAAGATCGAGGACTCTTTGGCCAGAAATATGTTCAGGAGGTCAAAACCTCTGAATAGCTGATTTATCATCAAAAGGATTCTATAGCTTTATATAGTTTAAAACATTTTGAGGACCCTTTGACCAGAAATAAGTTCAAAAGGTCAGATATGGACATCTATATGGCTTATGAAGCATCAGAAAGAGTCTATGAGTATGTATAGAAAGCCCAATATCGAGGACTCTTTGGCCAGAAATATGTTCAGGAGGTCAAAAGGGGACCTCTGAATATCTGATTTATCATAAAAAGAATTCTATAACTTTATATAGTTTGAAAAATTTTGAGGACCCTTTGACCACAAATAAGTTCAAAAGGTCAGATATGGACATATATATGGCTTATGAAGCATCAGAAGGAGTATGTATAGAAAGCCCAAGTTTCGAATACTCCTTGGCCAGAAAAATATTCAGTATGTCAAATATGGACTTTTGTCAGGAGGATATAACACATCCGAAGATATCAGTCTGAATGTATTGTATTAATCTTTTAGGACTCTTTGGCCAGAAATATGTTCAGTAGGTCAAAAGGGGACCTCTGAATAGCTGATTTATCATCAGAAAGAGTATGTAACTTTATATAGTTTGAAAACTTTTGAGGACCCTTTGACCAGAAGTAACTTCAAAAGGTCAGATATGGACATCTATATGGCTTTTGAAGCATCAGAGGGAGTCTATGAGTATATATAGAAAGCCCAAGATTGAGGACTCTTTGCGAGAAATATGTTCAGGAGGTCAAATGACTTCTGAATAGCTGATTTATCATCAAAAGAATTCTATAACTTTATATAGTTTGAAAATTTTTGAGGACACTTCGACCACAAATAGGTTCAAAAGGTCAGATATGGACATCTATATGGCTTATGAAGCATCAGATAGAGTCTATGAGTATGTATAGAAAGCCCAATATCGAGGACTCTTTGGCCAGAAACATGTTCAGGAGGTCAAAAGGGGACCTCTGAATAGCTGATTTATCATAAAAAGAATTCTATATCTTTATATAGTTTGAAAAATTTTGAGGACCCTTTGACCAGAAATAAGTTCAAAAGGTCAGATATGGACATCTATATAGATTTTGAAGCATCAGAGGGAGTCTATGAGTATATAGAAAGCCCAATATCGAGGACTCTTTGGCGAGAAATATGTTCAGGAGGTCAAAAGGGGACCTCTGAATTTCTGATTTATCATCAAAAGAATTCTAAAACTTTATATAGTTTGAAACATTTTGAGGACCCTTTCACCACAAATAGGTTCAAAAGGTCAGATATGGACATCTATATGGCTTTTGAAGCATCAGAGGGAGTCTATGAGTATATATAGAAAGCCCAAGATCGAGGACTCTTTGGCGAGAAATATGTTCAGGAGGTCAAATGACTTCTGAATAGCTGATTTATCATCAAAAGGATTCTATAACTTTATGTAGTTTGAAAAATTTTGATTACCCTTTGACCACAAATAAGTTCAAAAGGTCAGATATGGACCAGATATGGCTTATGAAGCATCAGAAGGAGTGTGTATAGAAAGCCCAAGTTTCGAATACTCCTTGGCCAGAAAAAAATTCAGTATGTCAAATATGGTCTTTTGTCAGGAGCATATAACATCCGAAGATATCAGTCTGAATGTATTGTATTAATCTTTTAGGACTCTTTGGCCAGAAGTATGTTCAGTAGGTCAAAAGGGGAACTCTGAATAGCTGATTTATCATCAGAAAGAGTATATAACTTTATATAGTTTAAAAACTTTTTAGGACCCTTTGACCACAAATAAGTTCAAAAGGTCAGATATGGACATCTCTATGGCTTATGATGCATCAGAAGGAGTCTATGAGTATGTATAGAAAGCCCAATATCGAGGACTCTTTGGCCAGAAATATGTTCAGGAGGTCAAAAGGGGACGTCTGAATATCTGATTTATCATCAAAAGAATTCTATAACTTTATATAGTTTGAAACATTTTGAGGACCCTTTGACCACAAATAAGTTCAAAAGGTCAGATATGGACATCTATATGGCTTATGATGCATCAGAGGGAGTCTATGAGTATGTATAGAAAGCCCAAGATCGAGGATTCTTTGGCCAGAAATATGTTCAGGAGGTCAAAACCTCTGAATAGCTGATTTTTCATCAAAAGGATTCTATAACTTTATATAATTTGAAACATTTTGAGGACCCTTTGACCACAAATACGTTCAAAAGGTCAGATATGGACATCTATATGGCTTATGATGCATCAGAAGGAGTCTATGAGTATGTATAGAAAGCCCAAGATCGAGGATTCTTTGGCCAGAAATATGTTCAGGAGGTCAAAACCTCTGAATAGCTAATTTTTCATCAAAAGGATTCTATAACTTTATGTAGTTTGAAAATTTTTGAGGACCCTTTGACCTGAAATAAGTTCAAAAGGTCAGATATGGACATCTATATAGATTTTGAAGCATCAGAGGGAGTCTATGACTATATATAGAAAGCCCAATATTGAGGACTCTTTGACAAGAAATATGTTCAGGAGGTCAAAAGGGGACCTCTGATTAGCTGATTTATCATCAAAAGAATTCTATAACTTTATATAGTTTGAAACATTTTGAGGACACTTTGACCAGAAATAAGTTTAAAAGGTACGCCATAAGCCATATAGATATCCATATAGATATCCATGGCTTATGAAGCATCAGGAGTCAATGATGTATGTATAGAAATCGAGGACTCTTTGGCCAGAAATATGTTACTTTGGTCAAATATGGACTTCTGTATTGGCTGATCAGGAGTTGAAGAGTATGTAGAAAGTTAACATCAGTTGACTGAATGTATAAGTATATTAATTAATGTGCAGTAAAGGAAAATCATTGCACTGGGTTTTGCTTTACAATGGACACAATTAACTCATTCCGTTGGACAACGATAGAATGCACGGTAGAATACCGGAACATATAGATAATGCACTTTTCGCATTGCATTGCACACCGGAACTAACTCCTTCCCATGTTCATTAAAGAGATAACATTTATGTTGTTGCATTGCATTGCACAAACGATCTAACGTTGTCCACTGAACAATAACATATAGGCTATGCACTTCTTGGATTGCATTGCATTGCACACTACAACTAATTCATTCCCATGTTCATTAAAGAGATAACATATGTTGTTGCATTGCACAAACGATCTATCGTTGTGCATCATTGAAGAAAAACATATGCACTTCTATCCCTGCATTGCACACCAAAACTAACTCCTTCCCATGTTCATTAAAGAGATAACATCTGTTGTTGCATTGCATTGCACAAACGATCTAACGTTGTGCAATGAAGAGTAACATAGGCCATGCACTTTTTGCATTGCATTGCATCGCACATCAGATCAAACTCCTTCCCATGTTCAATAAAGAGATAATATGTTGCATTGCATTGCACAAACGATCTAACGTTGTGCATTGAAGAATAACATACAGGCTAAATATGCATGCATTGTATTGCATTGAACACCCGAACTAACTCCTTCACATGTTCATTAAAGAGATAACATATGTTATGCAACATTGCATTGCTTTGCACAAACGATGTGCACTGAAGAATAACATTTATGCACTTTTTGCATTGCATTGCACAGCAGAACTAACCTCTTCCCATGTTCATAAAGAGATAACATTTTGCATTGCACTGCACAAAACGATCGTTTGTCTCAACGATCAATGTTGTGCATTGAAGAATAACATATAGACTAAATGCATGCATTGTATTGCATTGCACACCAGAAATAACTCCTTCCCATGTTCATTAAAGATATAACACATGTTGCATTGCATTGCATTGCAGAAACGATCTAACGTTGTGCATTGAAGAATAACATTTATGTACTTTTTGCATTGCATTGCACACCAGAACTAACTCTTTCCCATGTTCACTAAAGAGATAACATGTTGCATTGCGTTGCATTGCATTGCAGAAACGATCTAATGTTGTGCACTAAATAATAACATTTATGCACTTTTTGCATTGCATTGCATTGCACACCAGAACTAACTCCTTCAAATGTTAGAAAAGTTAGTTATGGTGTGCAATGCAATGCAATGCAAAAAGTGAATAGCCAATGTTACTCTTCAATGCAAAACGATTTAACGCTGTGCACTGAATAATAACATTTATGCACTTTTTGCATTGCATTGCATTGCACACCAGAACTAACTCCTTCAAATGTTAGAAAAGTTAGTTATGGTGTGCAATGCAATGCAAAAAGTGAATAGCCAATGTTACTCTTCAATGCAAAACGATTTAACGCTGTGCACTGAAAAATAACATTTATGCACTTTTTGCATTGTATTGCATTGCACACCCGAACTAACTCCTTCCCATGTTCATAAAAGAGATAACATATGTTATGCAACATTTCATTGTTTTGCAGAAACGATCTAACGTTGTGCATTGAAGAATAATATAGGTTATGCAATTCTTGCATTGGATTGCACACCAGAACTAAATCAATCCCATTTTCTTTAAAGAAATAAGGTGCAATGATGTTGTATTGCATTGCACAAACGATAACATATGTTAATGCAACATTATATTGCTTTGCACAAACGACCTAACACTGTGCACTAAAGAATAACATTTATGCATTTTTGCATTGCATTGCACACCCGAACTAACTCCGTCCCATGTTCATTAAAGAGATAACATATGTTATGCAACATTTCATTGTTTGTGCATTGAAGAGTAACATAGGCTATTCACTTTTTGCTTTGCATTGCATTGCACACCAGAACTAGCTCCTTCCCATGTTCATTAAAGGGATAACATGTTGCATTGCATTGTACTGCACAAACGATCTAACGCTGTGCATTGAGGGATAATATATAGGCTATGCACTTTTTGCATTGCACACCAGAACTAACTCCTTCAAATGTTTACTAAAGAGATAACATTTTGCATTGCATTGCACAAACGATCTAACGTTGTGCACTGAAGAATAACATATAGGCCATGCACTTTTTGCATTGCATTGCATTGCACACCAGAACAAACTCCTTCAAATATTTATTAAAGAGATAACATTTTGCATTGCACACCCGAACTAACTCCTTCCCATGTTCATAAAATGCATCATATGTTCATATGTTATGCAACATTTCATTGTTTTGCAGAAACGATCTAACGTTGTGCACTGAAGAATATTTATGCCCTTTTTGCATTGTATTGCATTGCACACCAGAACTAACTCCTTCAAATGTTTATTAAAGAGATAACATTTTGCATTGCACAAACGATCTAACGTTGTGCATTGAAGAATAATATAGGTTATGCAATTCTTGCATTGCATTGCACACCAGAACTAAATCAATCCCATTTTCTTTAAAGAAAAAAGGTGCAATGATGTTGTATTGCATTGCACAAACGATAACATATGTTATGCAACATTATATTGCTTTGCACAAACGACCTAACACTGCACTAAAGAATAACATTTATGCATTTTTGCATTGCATTGCACACCAAACTAACTCCTTCAAATGTTTTTAAAAGAGATAACATTTTGCACGACCTAACGTTGTGCATTGAAGAATAACATAGGCTATTCACTTTTTGCTTTGCATTGCATTGCACACCAGAACTAGCTCCTTCCCATGTTCATTAAAGGGATAACATGTTGCATTGCATTGTACTGCACAAACGATCTAACGCTGTGCATTGAGGGATAATATATAGGCTATGCACTTTTTGCATTGCACACCAGAACTAACTCCTTCAAATGTTTACTAAAGAGATAACATTTTGCATTGCATTGCACAAACGATCTAACGTTGTGCACTGAAGAATAACATATAGGCCATGCACTTTTTGCATTGCATTGCATTGCACACCAGAACAAACTCCTTCAAATATTTATTAAAGAGATAACATTTTGCATTGCACACCCGAACTAACTCCTTCCCATGTTCATAAAATGCATCATATGTTCATATGTTATGCAACATTTCATTGTTTTGCAGAAACGATCTAACGTTGTGCACTGAAGAATATTTATGCCCTTTTTGCATTGTATTGCATTGCACACCAGAACTAACTCCTTCAAATGTTTATTAAAGAGATAACATTTTGCATTGCACAAACGATCTAACGTTGTGCATTGAAGAATAATATAGGTTATGCAATTCTTGCATTGCATTGCACACCAGAACTAAATCAATCCCATTTTCTTTAAAGAAAAAAGGTGCAATGATGTTGTATTGCATTGCACAAACGATAACATATGTTATGCAACATTATATTGCTTTGCACAAACGACCTAACACTGCACTAAAGAATAACATTTATGCATTTTTGCATTGCATTGCACACCAAACTAACTCCTTCAAATGTTTTTAAAAGAGATAACATTTTGCACGACCTAACGTTGTGCATTGAAGAATAACATATAGGCTAAATGCATGCATTGTATTGCATTGCACACCCGAACTAACTCCGTCCCATGTTGCATTGATAACATATGTTATGCAACATTTCATTGTTTGTGCATTGAAGAGTAACATAGGCTATTCACTTTTTGCTTTGCATTGCATTGCACACCAGAACTAGCTCCTTCCCATGTTCATTAAAGGGATAACATGTTGCATTGCACAACAAACACAAACGATCTAACGCTGTGCACTGAAGAATAACATATAGGCTATGCACTTTTTGCATTGCATTGCATTGCACTCCATAGTTGACATAGTTGACATAGCTAAATGCATGGATTGTGTTGCATGTACAGCCGAACTAACTCCTTCCCATGTTCATTAAAAAGATAACATATGTTATGCAACATTGCATTGCTTTGCACAAACGATTTAACGCTGTGCACTGAATAACATTTATGCACTTTTTGCATTGCATTGCACACCAGAACTAACACCTTCAAATGCTTATTAAAGAGATAACATTTTGAATTCCATTGTGCATTGCATAACGTTGTGCATTGAAGAATAACATATAGGCTATATGCATGCATTGTATTGCATTGCACACCCGAACTCCTGCCCATGTTCATTAAAGAGATAACATGTTATGCACAAACGATCTAACGATTTGCATTGAAGAGTAATATTGGCTATTCATTTTTTGCATTGCATTGCATTGCACACCATAACTAACTTTTCTAACATTTGAAGGAGTTAGTTCTGGTGTGCAATGCAATGCAATGCAAAATTGCATAAATTAGATTATTATTCAGTGCACAACATTAGATCGTTTCCGCAATGCAATGCAACGCAATGCAACATGTTATCTCTTTAGTGAACATGGGAAAGAGTTAGTTCTGGTGTGCAATTCAATGCAATGTAAAAAGTGCATGGTCTATGTTTCTCTTCAATGCACAACGTTAGATCGTTTGCGCAATGCAATGCAAAATGTTATCTCTTCAATGAACATGAAGGTGTGCAATGCAATACAATGCATGCATTTAGCCTATATGTTATTCTTCAATGCACAACATTGATCGTTGAGACAAACGATCGTTCTGTGCAATGTTATCTCTTTATGAACATGGGAAGAGGTTAGTTCTGCTGTGCAATGCAAAAAGTGCATAAATGTTATTCTTCAGTGCACATCGTTTGTGCAAAGCAATGCAATGTTGTTAACATATGTTATCTCTTTAATGGACATGTGAAGGAGTTAGTTCGGGTGTGCAATGCAATACAATGCATGCATATTTAGCCTGTATGTTATTCTTCAATGCACAACGTTAGATCGTTTGTGCAATGCAATGCAACATATTATCTCTTTATTGAACATGGGAAGGAGTTTGATCTGGTGTGCAATCCAATGCAAGAATTGCATAACCTATATTATTCTTCAATGCACAACGTTAGATCGTTTCTGCAAAACAATGAAATGTTGCATAACATATGTTATCTCTTTTATGAACATGGGAAGGAGTTAGTTCGGGTGTGCAATGCAATACAATGCATGCATATAGCCTATATGTTATTCTTCAATGCATTTGTTAGTTCTGGTGTGCAATGCGATGCAATGCAAAAAGTGCATAAATGTTATTATTCAGTGCACAGAGTTAAATCGTTTTGCATTGAAGAGTAACATTGGCTATTCACTTTTTGCATTGCATTGCATTGCACACCATAACTAACTTTTCTAACATTTGAAGGAGTTAGTTCTGGTGTGCAATGCAATGCAATGCAAAAAGTGAATGGTCTATGTTACTCTTCATTGCACAACGTTAGATCGTTTGTGCAATGCAATGCAACAACAGATGTTATCTCTTTAATGAACATGGGAAGGAGTTAGTTTTGGTGTGCAATGCAGGGATAGAAGTGCATATGTTTTTCTTCAATGATGCACAACGATAGATCGTTTGTGCAATGCAACAACATATGTTATCTCTTTAATGAACATGGGAAGGAGTTAGTTCTGGTGTGCAATGCAATACAATGCATGCATTTAGCCTATATGTTGTTCTTCAATGCACAACATTGATCGTTGAGACAAACGATCGTTTTGTGCAATGCAAAATGTTATCTCTTTATGGGAAGAGGTTAGTTCTGCTGTGCAATGCAATGCAAAAAGTGCATAAATGTTATTCTTCAGTGCACATCGTTAGATCGTTTGTGCAAAGCAATGCAATGTTGCATGATATGTTATCTCTTTAATGAACATGTGAAGGAGTTAGTTCGGGTGTGCAATGCAATACAATGCATGTATTTAGCCTGTATGTTATTCTTCAATGCACAACGTTAGATCGTTTGTGCAATGCAATGCAACATATTATCTCTTTATTGAACATGGGAAGGAGTTAGTTGTAGTGTGCAATGCAATGCAATCCAAGAAGTGCATAGCCTATATGTTATTGTTCAGTGGACAACGTTAGATCGTTTGTGCAATGCAATGCAACAACATAAATGTTATCTCTTTGTTTAACATGTCTTTATTGAGTTTTCACATTTTTAGGACAAAAACATTTCAATCCCCAACCAAACCCCAGGCAGGCATATAGAAATACAAAATAGTAAGTTACAAAATTAGCTAGATTCTTCCTACATATAAAACTTCACACATCTAATGAATCTTCAATATTTCCACTTTTAAGAAAATTCTGAAACACCTCCCAGATGTTCGCAAATTCAGATGATTTCTTCTTTGTTATATATGTAAGCTTTTCAAGAGCCAAACAAGATGACAGGTTTCTTAGCCATAGTCCAAGAGAGAGGCAATCAGCCTTTTTCCAATATAAAGCAATAGACCGTCTGGCTTGCAGTAAAAACAAATCCACCATTTTTATCTCTTTTACAGACAAAGAACAATTTTCTGCATATAAATTCAATACACATAACATAGGACATGTCGAGACTTGAGAAGAAGTAAATTGAGAAATGCATTGGGTCACATCATCCCAAAATTTCTGAATCTCCTCACATTCCCAAACACAGTGAAAAAATGTACCAGGGAATTTATTGCATTTAAAACAAATATCTGGGATATTTGGGTTAAATTTGTTTAATCTTACAGGGGTTATATAGGTCCTCATTATTCAATTATATTGTAAAAGTCTAAGACGAGTATTTATGGTTTGTGTTTGTGACTTTAAGCAAATTGTACTCCACTCTTCTAATGAGATATCGTTTTTTACATCC
This sequence comes from Scardinius erythrophthalmus, assembly GCF_964197995.2. Classification (NCBI taxonomy): domain Eukaryota; kingdom Metazoa; phylum Chordata; class Actinopteri; order Cypriniformes; family Leuciscidae; genus Scardinius; species Scardinius erythrophthalmus. The sequence goes on along the minus strand of NC_138232.1, from coordinate 28,378,665 downwards.
TGAATCCAAGCTTGTCTTTTATTTTCACAGCTTTCTTTAATATTTTCTCTTAATATTTCATATAATTGAGTAATCCATCCTTTATTGTTGCAGTTTTGTAATGTCAGCTGTTAGATCGTGACCTTATGTTGACATTGGGGGTATTTTACCCAAATTCTTTGAATAGGAGAAAATAAAACTTCTAAGTTGCAAATATTTAAAAAAATGTTTCTGGGGTATGTGAAATTTTGCTACAAGTTTATCATATGACATCAAGATATCATCTTCATATAAATCTGACAATCTAGAGACACCCTTATTCATCCATAATTTATACCCCAAATCTTTTTTACCAGGGCAAAACTGGTCATTACCCCACAGAGGAGAGAAGCGGGAGAGATCTGAAGATCCCCCAAAAATTTATGGGCTTCATACCAGATAGCAATAGTAAAATGTTATCTCTTTAATGAACATGGGAAGGAGTTAGTTCTGGTGTGCAATGCAATGCGAAAAGTGAAAAATTAATCTACTTATACATTCAGTCAACTGATGTTAACTTTCTATACATACTCTTCAACTCCTGATCAGCCAATACAGAAGTCCAAAGTAACATATTTCTGGCCAAAGAGTCCTCGATTTCTATACATACATCATTGACTCCTGATGCTTCATAAGCCATGGATATCATAAGCCATGGCTTACCTTTTAAACTTATTTCTGGTCAAAGTGTCCGCAAAATTTTTTAAACTATATAAAGTTATAGTCTCCTTCTGATAATAAATCATTGACAAAAGAGTTCTCAAAATGATGTTGTCTACCATAAACGAATATAGACTCCTTCTTATGTTAAATCAGCCATACAGAAGTCCATATTTGACCTTCTGAACATATTTCTGGCCAGAGACCTTGAAAATTTACCTTACTATACATATTTCTCAAACTATACAGACTTCTCATGATGTTATATCAGCCAGACTGTAGGCCATTTGAACATATTTTTGGCCAAAGAATCCGCAAAATGTTTTTTACTATTATAAACGTATCGACTCCTTCTGATGTTAAATCAGTCTTACAGAAGTCCATAATTGACCTGCTGAAAATATTTCTGGCCAAAGAGTCGATCTTGGGCTTTCTATAAATACTCATAGAATACTTTTGAAACTTCATAAACCATATAGATGTCCATATCTGACCTTTTGAACTTATTTGTGGTCAAAGTGTCCTCAAAATTTTTCAAACTATATAAAGTTATAGAATCCTTTTGATGATGAATCAGCTATTCAGAGGTCCCCTACGGAACATATTTCTGGCCAAAGAGTCCTCGATCTTGGGCTTTCTATACATACTCATAGACTCCTTCTGATGCTTCATAAGCCATATGGATGTCCATATCTGACATTTTTAACTTATTTGTGGTCGAAGTGTCCTCAAAATTTTTCAAACTATATAAACTTCTAGAATCCTTTTGATGATAAATCAGCTATTCAGAGGTTTTGACCTCCTGAACATATTTCTGGCCAAAGAGTCCTCGATCTTGAGCTTTCTATACATACTCATAGACTCTCTCATAGCATCAGAGGGAGTCATGAGTATGTATAGAAAGCCCAAGATCGAGGACTCTTTGGCCAGAAATATGTTCAGGAGGTCAAAAGGGGACCTCTGAATAGCTGATTTATCATCAAAAGAATTCAACAACTTTTTATAGTTTGAATAATTTTGAGGACACTTTGATCACAAATAATTGTGTTGCATTGTACACCCGAACTAACTCATTCCCATGTTCATTGAAGAGATAACATATGTTATGCAACATTGCATTGCTTTGCACAAACGATCTAACACTGTGCACGAAAGAATAACATTTATGCACTTTTTGCATTGCATTGCACACCAAAACTAACTCCTTCAAATGTTAATTAAAGAGATAACATTTTGCTTTGCATTGCACAAACGATTTAACTTGTATATTGAAGAATAACATATAGGCTATGCACTTTTTGCATTGCATTGCTCACCAGAACTAACTCCTTCAAATGTTTATTAAAGAGATAACATTTTGCATTGTATTGCACAAACGATCTAACGTTTGCATTGAAGAGTAACATATAGGCTAAATGCATGCATTGTACACCAGAACTAACTCCTTCCCTTGTTAATTAAAGGGATAACATGTTGCATTGCATTGCATTGCACAAACGATCTAACGATGTGCACTGAAGAATAACATTTATACACTTTTTGCATTGCATTGCACACCAGAACTAACTCCTTCCCATGTTCATTAAAGAGATAATATTTTGCATTGCATTGCACAAAACGATCGTTTGTCTCAACGATCAATGTTGTGCATTGAAGAATAACAATAGGTTAAATGCATGCCAGAACTACACCAGAACTAACTCCTTCCCATGTTGCATTGCATTGCATTGCATTGCAGAAACGATCTAACGTTGTGCATTGAAGAATAACATTTATGCACTTTTTGCATTGCATTGCATTGCAAACTGAAACTAACGCCTTCCCATGGTCAGTAAAGAGATAACATGTTGCATTGCATTGAATTGCATTGCAGAAACGATCTAACGTTGTGCACTGAAGAATAACATTTAGGGTATGCACTTTTGGCATTGCATTTAAGTGCACACCAGATCCTCCTCCTTCAAATGTTTATTAAATGATAACATAGGCCATGCACTTTTTGAATTGCATTGCACATTAGAACTAACTCCTTCACATGTTCATTGTAGAGATAACATTTTGCATTGCATTGCAGAAACGATCTAATGTTGTGCACTGAATAACATATAGGTATGAAATAACATGTTATGCACTTTTTGCATTGCATTGCATTGCACACCAGAACTAACTCCTTCAAATGTTAGAAAAGTTAGTTTATGGTGTGCAATGCAATGCAATGCAAAAAGTGAAGAGCCAATGTTACTCTTCAATGCAAAACGTTAGATCGTTTGTGCATAACATATGTTATCTATTTAATGAACATGGGAAGGAGTTAGTTCGGGTGTGCAATGCAATACAATGCATGCATTTAGCCTATATGTTATTCTTCAATGCACAACGTTAGATCGTTTGTGCAATCCAATGCAAAATGTAATAAGCATTTGAAGGAGTTAGTTCTGGTGTGCAATGCAATGCAATGCAAAAAGTGCATAGCTTATATGTTATTCTTCAGTGCACAGCGTTAGATCGTTTGTGCAATGCAATGCAAAATGTTATCTTTTTAACATAAACATTTACATCTAAATAAACATTTGTAGGAGTTATTTCTGGTGTGCAATGCAATGCAATGCAATGCAAAAAGTACATAAATGTTATTCTTCAGTGCACAGCGTTTGATCGTTTTTGCAATGCAATGCAATGCAACATATTATCTCTTTACTGAGATGTTACATGTTATCTCTTTAATGAACATGGGAAGGAGTTAGTCCTGGGGTGCAATGGAATGCAATGCAAAAAAGTGCATAGCCTATATGCTATTCTGCAGTGCAACAGCGTTAGATCGTTTTTGCAATGCAATGCAATGCAACATATTATCTCTTTACTGAGATGATACATGTTATCTCTTTAATGAACATGGGAAGGAGTTAGATATAGTGTGCAATGCAATGCAATGCAAAAAGTGCATGGTCTATGTTAGATCGTTTGTGCAATGCAATGCAACAACATTGCAACTTATCTCTTTAAAGAAAATGGGAATGAGTTAGTTCGGGTTGCATTAAAAAATTTTAATGCAAGAATTGCATAGCCTATATTATTCTTCAATGCACACAACGTTTGTGCTCGTTGAGACAAACGTTGATCGTTTGTGCAATGCAAAATGTTATCTCTTTAATAAACATGGGAATGAATTAGATCTAGTATGCAATGCAATGCGAAAAGTGCATTATCTATATGTTTAATCTTCATTGCATTCTATCGTTGCCCAACGGAATGAGTTAATTGTGTCCAGCAATGCACTTTTTCGCATTGCATTGCACACCAGAACTAACTCCTTCCCATGTTCATTAAAGAGATAACATGTTGCATTGCATTGCACAATCGATCGTTTGTGTCGACGATCAGTGTTGTGCATTGAAGAATAACATATATGCTAAATGCACAATTGCATTGCACACCAGAACTAACTCCTTCCCATGTTCATTAAAGAGATAACATGTTGCATTGCATTGCACAATCGATCGTTTGTGTCGACGATCAGTGTTGTGCATTGAAAAATAACATATATGCTAAATGCACAATTGCATTGCACACCAGAACTAACTCCTTCCCATGTTCATTAAAAAGATAACATGATGCATTGGATTGCAGAAACGATCTAACGTTGTGCACTAAAGAATAACATTTAGGGTATGCACTTTTGGCATTGCATTGCATTGCACACAAGATCTAACTCCGTCCCATGTTCATTAAAGAGATAACATGTTGCATTGCATTGCGCAAACGATCTAACATTGTGCATTGAAGAGTAACATAGACCATGCACTTTTTGCATTGCATTGCATTGCACATCATAACTCCCATGTTCAATAAAGAGATAACATGTTGCATTGCATTGCACAATCGATCTAACGTTGTGCGTTGAAGAGTAACATATAGGCTATGCACTTTTTGCATTGCATTGCATTGCATTGCACACCAGAACTAACTCCTTCACATGCTCATTAAAGAGAAAACATGTTTCATTGCATTGCACAACAGAACCAACTCCTTCCCACGTTCATTAAAGAGATAACATGTTGCATTACATTGCACAAACGATCTAACGTTGTGCATTGAAGAATAGCATATAGGCTCTGCACTTTTTGAATTGTATTGCATTGCACACTATGGTGTGCACACTAACTCAACCCGATGTTCATTAAATAGATAACGTGTGTTGTCGCATTCAACGATCTAACGTTGTGCATTGAAGAATAACGTATAGGCTATGCACTTGTGCACTTAAATACCAGTTCAAAAAAGGTGGTCTGTTATAGTCAGACAGACAGACAGACAGACAGACAGACAGACAGACAGACAGACAGAAAGATATGGTCAGAAAGATAGATAGACAGATAGATTAGATAAATAGATAGATAGCAATACAATACGCTCAGATGATAGATAGATAGATAGATAGATAGATAGATAGATAGATAGATAGATAGATAGATAGATAGATAGATAGATAGATACTATACTATTGTATAGATAGATAGATAGATGTTTCTAGTACATCTTAAATATAGAGCTCATGACAAATAAGAGTTCCAGATGGACAAATTTAATGTGGAATAACAATATCTTAAAAGAAACGAGAGAGTGTCAAACTTTGAATAGGATTAAAGTTTTAATTAGTTGTAAATCTTGAAGTGTAAAGCTTGTTTTCATACACAGATATGGCCTATTTATGAAGGAAATTCGTGCATTTATTTGTCATTTAAACTGATGCAAATAGGGAAAGAGAGTAGAAAACACTTATTATCCTGTCGCCCCCTCTAGTGGACAGCATTGAGTATTACGGCCTTCATTGCTCAGAGAACGCAAGTCAATGGATTTTTTTGGGAAAGTAAGTCTGACCAGTGAGAAAAGATATAAGCGAGTCAGACCAGTTTGAGCTGAGTTTGGTGAAGCATTAAAGGCGGAGTAAATTTCTCATAATAATATTACATAATGTTTAAATATATGCTTGCTTTCTCAAGCCAAAATAATAAAGAAAACTCAGAGAACCATCGACCAATTCAGTATGTAATAAAAGTGTACAAAAAACCCATTGCGGTACTTGTACTTTTTGTATTTGTAGTTTTTTGTAATTGTACTTTTTCGTTCATTCATTATTCTATTTCGGAATGAAAGATGAAATTTAAAAAATGGTGCAGCTTGGTTTTTTGTTTAAAAGAAAAAAAGCAGAAATGGCTGTATTTTGTTTTCCAAATGTATTGTTGTCATCAAATAATAGTATAAGAAAATTGGACGACATTTCCGATCGTTTTTTAATTTGTAATATTTATTTGTACATCAAGGCGACATCTAGTATGGTCAGGGTATGGTCCGTGTAACGCTTTAACTGTAACAATTCAGTTTTCAGACCATACAATGCAAATGCAAAAATGAAAAAGTGAAACCAGACATCAATGGATATTTGCCTTTTTTTCCCCTTTTTTCAATTTTACTTTTGCTAAATTGTGACTTCAGAAACAAACATTTGAATAAATTAAATCTAACCGACTTTTTATTTTTCCATTTTTTCGTCTTGTAATTTGTGCCGTGGGCGGTACCATTAGCACGGGGGTGTGGCCGTGAACTAACTTAGTCTTTACTATCATTTCATTGATGTAACTGCTTTATTTACACTGCATGCACGTTTGAGGGAAAGTTTAAAAGACGGAACACAGGACAACATTTTTTCACCCGAATTGTGCCATAACTTGTATTATTAGGCTAATAGTCTACGTGTACTAAATTATAAGGCAGTTCTCGTTCCCGTAAAATGCCCTTAAATCTAGCACAGTTGTAGAACTCTAGTCTGTTCATTACAATAGAAGCAGTTCGCCGGGATATGAGCATGAGGCGATATAGGCTATAGCTACTGTGCTGCAAATCAAAAGCAATAATATTTATTTATTTTCAATAAATAAACAGAAATACCTTGCTACGTTTGGCACATTGCCCAGCTTGTTTTTTATTTATTTATTCGAGCAGATTAAATTCGCCATTCGATAATGAATCAGCACTATAGACATTAAATATTGTATTAGCCTACAAACGAGAGCTAAAAACCTTAAAAAATTGGGGGGGGGGGGGTATGCTTATTTTTTTCTATATTTTTGCTTAGTAGGCTATAATTTTTATCGTTATTCTAGATTCCCGTGAAGTATCTTGAAAAGCGCTGCTGCTCGCGAGCCACCCCCGTTCTGCTGCACTGAAAATGAACTGTCTGGGATTTCGTGGTTGTGGCTGCCTAGGCTACTGTACCATGTAAAATGAACAACAACAAGGATATAGCTAGGCCTATATATCAATAAAATAAAGTAAGAATGAATAGGTAAATACAAACAAGGGCAATGTGCCAAATCCAGGCCACCGGGATTTCACTTTTCCCGGCTGCTCCCGATGGCCGGTCGAGACTGCCTAATTTAGCACAGACTATTAATAATAAAAATGATGGCACTTCGGGTGAAAAATGTCGTCCTGTGTTCCGTCTTTTAAACTTCTCCTCAAACGTGCATGCAGTGTAAATAAAGCAGTTACATCAATGAAATGACAGTACCCAACAAGCAATAGCCGTCTTTTCAACGTCTGGGTTAAATATAGACCCGATATAGTCCGGCTATGTGTAACCCACTTTTAGCCCAAATAACATTTAATCTGGATAAATGTATTTTTTTTCCAAAATAACTTGTGAGATGTATGATATTCCATCATGTAAGCAAAGTCTACTGTGATTACAAGTTGTTTGGTTTGCTTTATTTTACATGTTATATGTGTTGGCTGTGCGTAGCCACGATTTAGCTCGTATTCAGACCCGGCTATGCGTAACCCACTTTTAGCCCAAATAACATTTAATCTGGATAAATGTATTTTTTTTCTCCAAAATAACTTGATAGATGTATGATCCATCATGTAAGCAAAATCTACCGTGATTACAAGTTGTTTGGCTTACTTTATTTTAGGCTACATGTTATAGGCTGTGCGTAGCCACGATTTAGCTCGTATTCAGACCCGGCTATGCGTAACCCACTTTTAGCCTAAATAACATTTAATCTGGATAAATGTATTTTTTTCCAAAATAACTTGTGAGATGTATGATATTCCATCATGTAAGCAAAGTCTACTGTGATTACAAGTTGTTTGGTTTGCTTTATTTTACATGTTATATGTGTAGGCTATGCGTAGCCACGATTTAGCTCATATTCAGGCCCGGCTATTGTAGCCCACTTTTAGTCAAAACTGATTAATTGTAGTTTTTTGCCAGGCAGTGCATGAAATGGTTGATATTGCATCATGTTCGCATTGGTAATGATATCTACAAGGTTCAATGTGTCATTTCAAGACATGGTCGATCTGTAGTCACGATTTAGCTCTGAATTGGACGGGCTATATGCGGTCTGCTTTAGCCCACCTGGCGAAATGAAGGCAATCTGGTCTACGTACGGCTTGGCTATAGCCCTGATTCAGACCAGCGATATAGTATAAGAATATTAGTCTTAAAAATGTTTTCGCTCACACAGCTTAATGTTTGCTGTCACACATAAACATAACATTCATACATAATCTACGATATGGCTGTCTATCATTTCAAATTAAATCAAATGCAATTGCATTTCTCAACCGCTAGATGGCACAATCGAAACACTACTGAGACATGACTACTGGGACTACTGGCATTGCGCGACTAGATCACTTTAGCCAGATCTCGCGATACACATTTCCTCCATTTTCAATTTTATTTTACACGAGGCAGCTGTCGGAGAGCAACGGGCGAGCGACACTCTGAAAACCTTCAAATTTCTACTTCGATCTTGTAAGTATGCGTGTTATTTTTGTTATGTTTATTGTTTAAAGTAGTTAGTTTTTATAATGTGTAGACCGTGACATTTTAACATTACCAATGCAGAGTAAGCCTACTATTTTTCTCCAACAAGTTAACGTTACCTGCACGTGTTATTGCAACTGTGCCCTTAATCTAAAATGTATCTAAATTCAAGGTGGTAAGCATGAAACTATGAAACTTATTTTATTTTTAAAATGAGAAGTTTCATGAAACTATGAAACTTATCATTTTATTATTAAAGATACTAATATATTTTTGTTTTTATATTAGATTAGAGTAAGTAATAATAGTTTTTGATTTAATGCAAATTTCCAAAGTACTTTACATAAAACTTAACAGCAACATATGCAACATGAAAAGAAATTATAAAAAAATATTTGTTCCTTTCCAATTAATAAAAGGTAGTGGCAAACAGTAAAGTCTTTAAACTTGATTTAAAAGAATTCAAATATGCAGCATACATTCAGTTTTCAGTGAATTTGTTTCAGATATATGGTGCATAAAAACTGAATGCTGCTTCTCCATGTTTTCTTTTGACTTTGGGGATATAAAAGTAGCTGGCTAGTGGCTACTGTCCCAGATGACCTGAGAGGTCTGCTCTGGATGGTTCATAATGCATCAGAAGATTAGAAATTTACTTTGGCCTTAAAATGTTAATTTAATAACTAACTGTAGTATTTTGATATGAATTCTTTGACAGACAGATAGCCAGTGTAAAAACATCAGAACTGGAGTGATGTAATCCACTTTATAGACACTATCGCAAATTATCCAGCAATCAGTCAACAAAGTACAGCAATTGAATATACAGAACACTTGTCACTGACTACCATTAAATGTCTTGTTACCAACATTATTCATAATATATATTTTTTGTGTGTGTTCAACAGAAGAAAGCCATACAGGTTTGGAACCAAGTGAAAGTGAGTAAATGATTACATGATTTTTTTTTTTTTTTTTTTTTAAGTGAACTACCCCTATAAGTATCTTTTTATGTTTATTAGAGTTATATGAGTAAGTGATAAAGAATGATTTATAGGGATAGTTTGCTTTGAAATTAAATTTTGGTATGTTTTAGCTTAAGGGCATCCAAGATGTAGGTGTCTTTGTTTCCGCAGTAGTTTTAATTTTGATATTTTGGGTCAAACCGTTCTTGTCAGTCAGTCATATAATGCAGGTCTATATATGGTCACTACCTCAAAGAGCACGATTGTTGTCACGATTTGTTATGATTTCTCTTACATTAAGAGCAGGCTTTTTGACGTGCCTACATTTGTAATTAAAAAATTTTGGTTAGAAGGAAAAATTGTCTAATGAACAGTTTTGTTTAAAAATCCATACTGAAATCGAACCAAAAGCCTCGTACAGAATCGTTCAATACATGTATCGTTACACCCCTAATATATATATATATATATATATATATATATATATATATATATATATATATATATATATATATATATTATATATTAGTGCATCACCATTATGCAGGCAAAAAAAAACAATTATTGATATTAATTTATTAATAATATTGATATAAATTATATAGTATCAATCTATATTCCGTTAACTCTATATTGGCCAGCTCTAGTGTGCAACCTAGCAAAAGTGAATGACTGTAATTAGTTAAAAATGATTGTCAACAATGCTTTTCTTGAGCAATAATATTTTTCTTTTTCTTATTTGACAGACGCAGTGATGACCAACTTTCCTTCGGCGAATGGGAAATAAAAAATTAAATTTCTGGTCTTTTTAAACAAGCACCAGGGAGAGCAGGGAGTGGTGGTTATGAATATAAAGCTAACAATTAATTTTTAAAAATTTTAGTATCTTAAGTTGTTTTACAAATTTTCCACTATTTTGTTCATTTTTATGTTTGAATGTTGTCTAAGTTGTTAATATAATTGTTCTAAATAAATCCTTTATATTCAATTAGTTTGGATGGATTTTCCTTTATGAGAACCTGTTATATTTGAGTGAAAATCCTTATGCCTCATTTTGTTGTCTATTACATGTATATGTAGTGTAATTGATGTCTATTCTTGGGCTATGGTTAGACGTCTATTAGATTTTCACTGACAGCCCAAATTCAGCCTTGGTTTAGCCTAGACCCATATTGCCTGTCTATTAGACGTATATATGTAGTCGTTTAATAGCCGTATAATTAATGACTAGTTCTTGGGCTATGGTTAGGCGTCTATTCTTGGGCTATGGTTAGACGTCTATTAGATTTTCACTTACAGCCCAAATTCAGCCTCGTTTTAGCCTAGACCCATATTGACTGTCTATTAGACGTATATATGTAGTCGTTTAATAGCCGTCTAATTAATGTTTAGTTCTTGGGCTATGGTTAGACGTCTATTCTTGGGCTATGGTTAGACGTCTATTCTTGGGCTATGGTTAGACGTCTATTCTTGGGCTATGGTTAGACGTCTATTCTTGGGCTATGGTTAGACGTCTATTCTTGGGCTATGGTTAGACGTCTATTAGATTTTCACTGACAGCCCAAAATTAGCCTGATTTTAGCCTAGACGTCTAGGCTATGTTTAGACGTCTATTAGACGTCTATTAGACGCAAAATTGCTTGCTGGGTAAAGTTAGTCCACGGCCGCACCCCGTGCTAATGGTACCGCCCACGGCGCAAATTACAAGACAAAAAATGGAAAAATAGAAAATCGTTTAGATTTCATTTATTCGAATGTTTGTTTCCGAAGTCACAATTTAGCAAAAGTAAAATTGAAAAAGGGGAGAAAAAGGCAAATATCCATTGATAATGTAACTGGAAAAACAAGAAAAATTAATGTCTGGGTTCAATTTTTCATTTTTGCATTTGCATTATATGGTCTGAAAACTGAATTGTGAAGCGTTACACGGACCACCAGGGTATCTTCCGTCCATTTCATTTCCTATTTGAAATGAAATAAGCAGAAACGAGAAACGGCGCCTTTATTCGTTTTTTCCAAAAAACGAAAAACGAGATTTCGGCTTGATTTTTCGTTTTTTAGTTCACAGGCAAAAAACGAATAAATGACTTCAAAATTCGTTTTGCACATGTGGACGGTGATGAGGCGCCCCTGTCACCCAATTGGTCAAGAAAATCTGAGCATGTAACGTCATCGGTAGTTCCCCATTGCGACTGACAACATGTATTATCCGCCGCGTTCTCGGACTTCATCTTTGTCAGAGTTCCTCGGCCAATCACGCGTCGTATCTTCATCTTTGCTTAGCGAATGGCGTTATCGGGCTTCATCTTTGTCAGAGTTCCTTGGCCCAATCACGCTTCGGATCTCCATCTTTGCTGAGCGAATGGCGTTCTCTGGCTTCATCTTTGAGAGGATTCTTTGGCCAATCACGCGTCGGATCTTCATCTTGCAGGCCCGGTCACAGATTCTTTTTTATTCTCAGAAGGTGTACCCGCGCTGAAGTATAGCTGTTCATTCATCGATTGTCAACAAGTAAGATTAACAACAGTAGACTAATACATATTTATTTTTTCTTCTCGTATTTTATGTTGTTTATTGTATGACCTATCGCGATCATGATCTGCTGGCAACCTGCAGCATAAATGTTACTGTATGTTTTGATGAACTACTGTACATTAACATCAGCAACAGATTTCATATATTGCTAACTTTTTTCGTATGTTATGCTGCATTAAGGTATTTTTTAATGTTAAAAAATATCTATCTTGATGAGCTACTGTAGTATATTGCAGCGCTTTTCATATTACACTTTTTTTTATAAACTACATTCTACATTAACCACAACATATTTTTATTTGAATTTAAAATGTAATTTTATGATGCATAAAGTTGTTTAGTGTCATGATCAGTCTTGATGTAAGTTAGTATACTGCAGCACTTCTCATGTTACCCAGCAAGCAATTTTGCGTCTAATAGACGTCTAATAGACGTCTAAACATAGCCTAGACGTCTAGGCTAAAATCAGGCTAATTTTGGGCTGTCAGTGAAAATCTAATAGACGTCTAACCATAGCCCAAGAATAGACGTCTAACCATAGCCCAAGAATAGACGTCTAACCATAGCCCAAGAATAGACGTCTAACCATAGCCCAAGAATAGACGTCTAACCATAGCCCAAGAATAGACGTCTAACCATAGCCCAAGAACTAAACATTAATTAGACGGCTATTAAACGACTACATATATACGTCTAATAGACAGTCAATATGGGTCTAGGCTAAAACGAGGCTGAATTTGGGCTGTAAGTGAAAATCTAATAGACGTCTAACCATAGCCCAAGAATAGACGCCTAACCATAGCCCAAGAACTAGTCATTAATTATACGGCTATTAAACGACTACATATATACGTCTAATAGACAGGCAATATGGGTCTAGGCTAAACCAAGGCTGAATTTGGGCTGTCAGTGAAAATCTAATAGACGTCTAACCATAGCCCAAGAATAGACATCAATTACACTACATATACATGTAATAGACAACAAAATGAGGCATAAGGATTTTCACTCAAATATAACAGGTTCTCATAAAGGAAAATCCATCCAAACTAATTGAATATAAAGGATTTATTTAGAACAATTATATTAACAACTTAGACAACATTCAAACATAAAAATGAACAAAATAGTGGAAAATTTGTAAAACAACTTAAGATACTAAAATTTTTAAAAATTAATTGTTAGCTTTATATTCATAACCACCACTCCCTGCTCTCCCTGGTGCTTGTTTAAAAAGACCAGAAATTTAATTTTTTATTTCCCATTCGCCGAAGGAAAGTTGGTCATCACTGCGTCTGTCAAATAAGAAAAAGAAAAATATTATTGCTCAAGAAAAGCATTGTTGACAATCATTTTTAACTAATTACAGTCATTCACTTTTGCTAGGTTGCACACTAGAGCTGGCCAATATAGAGTTAACGGAATATAGATTGATACTATATAATTTATATCAATATTATTAATAAATTAATATCAATAATTGTTTTTTTTTGCCTGCATAATGGTGATGCACTAATTATAATATATATATATATATATATATATATATATATATATATATATATATATATATATATATATATATTTAGGGGTGTAACGATACATGTATTGAACGATTCTGTACGAGGCTTTTGGTTCGATTTCAGTATGGATTTTTAAACAAAACTGTTCATTAGACAATTTTTCCTTCTAACCAAAATTTTTTAATTACAAATGTAGGCACGTCAAAAAGCCTGCTCTTAATGTAAGAGAAATCATAACAAATCGTGACAACAATCGTGCTCTTTGAGGTAGTGACCATATATAGACCTGCATTATATGACTGACTGACAAGAACGGTTTGACCCAAAATATCAAAATTAAAACTACTGCGGAAACAAAGACACCTACATCTTGGATGCCCTTAAGCTAAAACATACCAAAATTTAATTTCAAAGCAAACTATCCCTATAAATCATTCTTTATCACTTACTCATATAACTCTAATAAACATAAAAAGATACTTATAGGGGTAGTTCACTTAAAAAAAAAAAAAAAAAAAAATCATGTAATCATTTACTCACTTTCACTTGGTTCCAAACCTGTATGGCTTTCTTCTGTTGAACACACACAAAAAATATATATTATGAATAATGTTGGTAACAAGACATTTAATGGTAGTCAGTGACAAGTGTTCTGTATATTCAATTGCTGTACTTTGTTGACTGATTGCTGGATAATTTGCGATAGTGTCTATAAAGTGGATTACATCACTCCAGTTCTGATGTTTTTACACTGGCTATCTGTCTGTCAAAGAATTCATATCAAAATACTACAGTTAGTTATTAAATTAACATTTTAAGGCCAAAGTAAATTTCTAATCTTCTGATGCATTATGAACCATCCAGAGCAGACCTCTCAGGTCATCTGGGACAGTAGCCACTAGCCAGCTACTTTTATATCCCCAAAGTCAAAAGAAAACATGGAGAAGCAGCATTCAGTTTTTATGCACCATATATCTGAAACAAATTCACTGAAAACTGAATGTATGCTGCATATTTGAATTCTTTTAAATCAAGTTTAAAGACTTTACTGTTTGCCACTACCTTTTATTAATTGGAAAGGAACAAATATTTTTTTATAATTTCTTTTCATGTTGCATATGTTGCTGTTAAGTTTTATGTAAAGTACTTTGGAAATTTGCATTAAATCAAAAACTATTATTACTTACTCTAATCTAATATAAAAACAAAAATATATTAGTATCTTTAATAATAAAATGATAAGTTTCATAGTTTCATGAAACTTCTCATTTTAAAAATAAAATAAGTTTCATAGTTTCATGCTTACCACCTTGAATTTAGATACATTTTAGATTAAGGGCACAGTTGCAATAACACGTGCAGGTAACGTTAACTTGTTGGAGAAAAATAGTAGGCTTACTCTGCATTGGTAATGTTAAAATGTCACGGTCTACACATTATAAAAACTAACTACTTTAAACAATAAACATAACAAAAATAACACGCATACTTACAAGATCGAAGTAGAAATTTGAAGGTTTTCAGAGTGTCGCTCGCCCGTTGCTCTCCGACAGCTGCCTCGTGTAAAATAAAATTGAAAATGGAGGAAATGTGTATCGCGAGATCTGGCTAAAGTGATCTAGTCGCGCAATGCCAGTAGTCCCAGTAGTCATGTCTCAGTAGTGTTTCGATTGTGCCATCTAGCGGTTGAGAAATGCAATTGCATTTGATTTAATTTGAAATGATAGACAGCCATATCGTAGATTATGTATGAATGTTATGTTTATGTGTGACAGCAAACATTAAGCTGTGTGAGCGAAAACATTTTTAAGACTAATATTCTTATACTATATCGCTGGTCTGAATCAGGGCTATAGCCAAGCCGTACGTAGACCAGATTGCCTTCATTTCGCCAGGTGGGCTAAAGCAGACCGCATATAGCCCGTCCAATTCAGAGCTAAATCGTGACTACAGATCGACCATGTCTTGAAATGACACATTGAACCTTGTAGATATCATTACCAATGCGAACATGATGCAATATCAACCATTTCATGCACTGCCTGGCAAAAAACTACAATTAATCAGTTTTGACTAAAAGTGGGCTACAATAGCCGGGCCTGAATATGAGCTAAATCGTGGCTACGCATAGCCTACACATATAACATGTAAAATAAAGCAAACCAAACAACTTGTAATCACAGTAGACTTTGCTTACATGATGGAATATCATACATCTCACAAGTTATTTTGGAAAAAAATACATTTATCCAGATTAAATGTTATTTAGGCTAAAAGTGGGTTACGCATAGCCGGGTCTGAATACGAGCTAAATCGTGGCTACGCACAGCCTATAACATGTAGCCTAAAATAAAGTAAGCCAAACAACTTGTAATCACGGTAGATTTTGCTTACATGATGGATCATACATCTATCAAGTTATTTTGGAGAAAAAAAATACATTTATCCAGATTAAATGTTATTTGGGCTAAAAGTGGGTTACGCATAGCCGGGTCTGAATACGAGCTAAATCGTGGCTACGCACAGCCAACACATATAACATGTAAAATAAAGCAAACCAAACAACTTGTAATCACAGTAGACTTTGCTTACATGATGGAATATCATACATCTCACAAGTTATTTTGGAAAAAAAATACATTTATCCAGATTAAATGTTATTTGGGCTAAAAGTGGGTTACACATAGCCGGACTATATCGGGTCTATATTTAACCCAGACGTTGAAAAGACGGCTATTGCTTGTTGGGTATTGTCTCCAATGATGAACTTCATTAACAACACTAATACATTAATGGATTTTTAGCTTTCAGTGTTATTTAAGGTGTGTTTAAAAATGTCATTATCGATCATGATTCTGGTGTGTAATTATAGTAGTACATTATCAAATACAGTAATAAGTAGTCAAGCCATAGGCTAGTGTTAGTAGTAGGTAAATGTAATTTATGTTTTAGCTAAAAAGACTAAACATGTTTCGAATGTTCCAGAGATGTCTAAAAAGTCACACAAGGCCCTGGGGGACGATGAGTGGATGTCCCGCCTGCAGCGGTTTGCTAGCACAGGGGTTTGGCCCTCGGAAACTGGCAACAGACCTGCCCCTCGCCAGAAGAAATGGTTTGACCTCTTTCAGAGGTGTTACGTCCAAGGACGTATTCATTTGTGTATTGTATATCAAGAGTGTTATTTGCCAGTGCATATGTGTTTCTCTCTCTCTCTCTCTCTCTCTCTAATTGTGTGTCTGATTAGTAGGATTGATGGCTACCACCTGTGCTCGTTACCTGTGAGCGCTGCTCGCGCACTGATTGGTGCGTGTCCTGAGGAGTCTAATATAAAACCGCAGAGAGAGCGCTGAGGAAGTGGAGAGACAGCGCGGCGTTTGAGATTGTTCCGCTCTCCAAGTCCAGACGAGCGAGTTGCGCTCTGTGGTGTATGTTCACAATGTGTGTGAGAATGTGCCTTTGTAGCTTTTGTTATTTATGATTAGACAAGTTTTTATGGGTAGCGTAGGGGGGAGAGGATACCCATTACTTTTCTCCTGTTTATGGATTAGTTAGGGAGTGAGGGAAGTTATGTTTTGTTTTGCTTTTTGTTTTGTATAGGTAAGTTAATGTTATCCCCTTTGTAGTTAGAGGTATTGTTTTGTTTTCTTTTGACTTGGGCCCTCCTCCCGAGGTAATACTTTTGTTTGAATTTATTTTGTAATATGTTTCTCTACTTTATATCTTTCTTTTTATAACGCCTGCTGACGTTAAATAAAAGGCAGACACGCCATGAGAGAATAAACGTGTTGGTTCATTCATTCCTTCTTCTGTGACTCTGGGACTGGAGAGCTGGAGATTCTCAAAGTCTCTCCACTTTTTCTTTGTTCGTCGTTCCCTATTTACCCCTAGATTAAGGGGAAGACGTAACAGAGGGTATGTACAGACAAAAGTTAATGAGAAAACATGCTAAAACTGATTTAACATAACTTGGAGGTCTTTATTTGTACAGATAGATAAATGTCCAATGCAGGTCCGTCGCCAGGCAACATTTTTTGGTGGACCACAGAAATGCCTTTGTGGATTCCATCCGCCTAAGGTATGCACTTAAGACTTTCAGGTAATCATCTCTTACATCTTACTTCACTGTAGGACCACACAATCATATTTGTGACTCAAATGCCTTCAAAGTACACTTCTGTGGGATGCAGCAATAGTCTTTTTTTTATAAAGCTTGATAAAGTTATACTGCTGTTTACACCCTTTACCGTAGATAACAATTTTGGCTATCTAGTCCCATAACTCCTCCAGCGATTAAATAGCCAGAGATAAAAAAAAAAAAAATGTAATCAGAGATAACTTCTGAAATGTTTTGGTTTTTGCTAATTTATTCAGAAAAATATTTTATATAAAGCTTTTAAATCTTACCTCAAGCAAAGTTGATGTGTCAGCACTCATTACCATTACCTATATCAATAATATTTATGTTATTTATATAAGACAGTCAATTACAATTTCAGTGGTTATTTGCAGTTAGGCTCTAATAATTAGTGTATTATTGTAAATGAAATAAGAAATATTATAATGTGAATATATTTAATGTGTGTCAATATGAAATATCAAAATAGATGTATCCACAGATTACGAAGCACAGGTTTTATTTATGACCTCATTACAGATAAAAAAAAAAACACAACAAGCAAACAAAAACACTGAAATGTAATGTAAATAAAAATTGCCAAAGAGACCAGTTAGTATTGATTTTATTTTATTGGGTGTTATATTTATACAGCTTCTCCTTGCTGCTTCTGCCCTCAGACTCTTGCTGGTGTACAGAGACAGATTGTCCAGATTAAATGTATAAATGTCTGTTAATTTTAGATTTTGGCATGCCTGTGCTTATTTAGATCTGTAAAAAGTACCATGAATGAAAGATGAATAAAACCTGTTTTCCTCATTCTTGATTGTTCTTTACCAGGCCACAAGTGCTCCACCTGCATCCACTCCTACCGCGGTCCCAACCTCTACCTCAGCCCCGACCTTTACACGGCCTGCACTTAACTTATCAATGGTAACACATTATTTTAATATTTGAGTAGATTACCTCCTCCACAAGCAATTATCTCCAGAATTTCCCAATGCCTATTACTGGTGGGCTGGAAGATTATTTGTGTATTCTTCAATAGGGAATTAATATCTTCAAATTTCCAATGCATGTATGATATTACATGCATGTCAATCTGTTCTATAATCTCCCTCTTTTAGTTTACAAAGCCACGATTTGGAGGATCCATTAGTTCAGCAGCCAAACCCAACCTAAATGTACCAAGGCAGATTCAGGTAATTTAAAAAGAAAATATGTTTCATAATCATTATTATGTTTGTTGATAATGTACAATATGTATCTTTACAGCCTGGTAGTCACAGTCCGCCTCCTTCAGCCAGACCCAGTCTTTCACCTTCATCCAGTCCTTCTCTTTCAACCATTCAACCGGCAACCAGTGCTTCTCCTGTTGCCAGATCTCCTTCTGCAGCCAGACCTCCTTCAACCATTCCGTCTCCTGCAGCCAGACCTCCTTCAACCATTCCGTCTCCTGCAGCCAGACCTCCTTCTGCAGCCAGACCTCCTTCAACCAGTGCTTCTCCTGCAGCCAGACCTCCTTCTGCAGCCAGACCTCCTTCTGCAGCTAGTCCGACTATTACATCCTTGGTGAGTGCCCATCTATTTTTTGTGGCATCTCTTATTTCCTGTGTGTGAAGTAAATGTGTCTTATTCTAAAAATTGGGGGTACATTACAAAAATGACTTTCAGTTTTATATATTTGTCATAACATATCTGCTAGTTACCAAGCATAATCATTAAACACCATCTTGATATTACAAGGAAAATTATGATTCCCTGGTGAATTTGTCAATCGTTACATGCAAATTGAATGTTAAACTTCAAGTAAAACATGTATCCGAGCGTTATTTTTTCCCATTCACCCATGTATACAGTGATTTTTTTAAAAATAATTTAAGAATATTTTTTTGCAGATATTCATGTGATATTCACAGCACAGTCATTAAGGACAGAAACTTATTTTTTTTATATTAAATCTGCCTTAAAAGATCATTTTGTTTGAAAGTATATAGGCTAATTATCATAAATGGATATGAAATGTCCACTAATGCCCCTTGTAGAATTACTTGTATGCAAACTTGAGAGAAACAATGTTTTAATATTACATCTCTAATCTTTCATTGCTTTTGAATCAGGAGGAGCATGTTGCCCCTTCTATGCCCGGACCTGCTCCTGCATCTGAGCCAGATCAATTTTGGCTGCCCACTAAAATGAGGCAGACAATCCCCTCACAGGATCAGAGGTGGATTGCTTCTGCACTCTTTCACTCTGGCAGACTTCGGACAGACTTGAAGCTCTGGTATGAGCCACCCGTCCCTTCCCTCATCTACCACCAGGCTCCATCTCCAGATCGCTTTTTTAATCACAGGCTTCTGGTATGGATGCCCTACCACTTGTGGAAGTTCAGACTGTTCTGTCCTGCATGTGGAAAGCAGCTGACTGGCTATGGCCTGGACATCGACAGGTACTACCTCATGGTAACAGAGACTCTCAGGTGTACTGTTTGTTGCCTGAGTTACCTGTCTACCAGTCAGACTGTCCTGGACCAGCTCGACGTGCCCCACAGAAGACTGTTCCGTCTGATTTTGACACAGAAGTGAGTTACAATCTACACGCCTTGTACAGAATTTTGGAATGTGTTTATAATAAAGACATTAATATTTCATAATTAATCATGTATTTTCTGAAGCAGAAATGTGTAATATGAAGTAAATGCAAAATAAAAGTGTTTTTTTATTTAGCATAAAATAAATTACATAAGCAAATCTTCTCTTCTACACAAAGGTATGCTTGTGACATTCGTGTCATTCGCATGCTGAGGGAACGGACGCTGGGCAACAGTCCTACAAGACTCGTCAAACAGCTGAGGGAGAACCATGGGGAGGAGTGGCTTGACCGCTTGGCGCACTATATGGAGGAATGTGCTGGTTTTATCAACCGCCCCAGCCTCTTACCTGTCATGTGCCAAAAGCCTCCAGAGCCCATTGATGTCCCTACTAGCAAGTGGCTGCTTTCAGTTTATGGGAGGGACATTATCAGTCGCATAGACCACATAAAGGCTAGCATAACCTCCACGTTTGGGACGATTTTGAAAATGGACTCAACAAAACAGGTAATTGTTTGACATTATTACTGATATTTAACTGTTGTGAAGTTTGAAAATTATTTGTGTTATGCTTTATTAATATTTTTAATTTTGTTGATTTTAGATCACAAAGAAGTTGGCAGGCACAGCCAGGGGAACAGCACAGTGGGTGACTTCTGTTGGCAATGAGACAGGACAAATTCTTATCAGTGTCTTGACTGCTCAGGAAGGTCCAGCACTGGACACCATGGTCTCCGGACTGATTCACAGGTACAGCCAGGCGGCCGTCGCTCCACCACTGTTGCTGTACGTTGACTGTGGCTGCTGCATAGAGAAGGGGCAGAGCAAGCTACAGGCCAGATTTGGAGGATGGCCTGATCTCAATATTAGGCTGGACATCTGGCAATTCATGCGTCGGCTGGCAGTGGGGTGCACCACTGATGCTCATCCTCTCTACCCAGTCTTCATGTCACGTCTCTCTGCGTGCATTTTTGAATGGGACCCAGATGATGTGGCTTTGTTGCGGCGGGCAAAGAGAGAGCAACTGCAGGAGGAAGGTGTGCCTGTCATCACCGATAACCTTGTGGACCAACGCATCACTAAAAAAGAGCTGGCGCTCTACTGCCGTCGGAGGACTCGTGGGGTGGAGTCCACAACCCGCTACCTTGACAGGCTTCTGCAGGAACTGATGGGGGATAAGGGGAGAGATATGATGGGGGTTCCTCTGCTGGACACAGTGAGGATAGAGCACATCTGGCGTGTTCAGATGAGGCATGTTAAGTGCATCCAGGATCCACCAGGTGTTTTTCTCTACACTGTGACAGGCACCACCAAGGGAGGATTAGTTCTCACAAAGTA
Source organism: Scardinius erythrophthalmus (assembly GCF_964197995.2). NCBI lineage: Eukaryota > Metazoa > Chordata > Actinopteri > Cypriniformes > Leuciscidae > Scardinius > Scardinius erythrophthalmus. Next base: position 28,357,088 of record NC_138232.1, on the reverse strand, counting down.
CAGATGTGCTAGGGGCTCAACCTCCCTTGAATCTTTCCACCTTCACCTGAACAGGTTCATTCCAGGTTTGTGTCTCATTGTGTTTGCAGTATAGTACATATTCACTTATTATATTTTCTGAAGGAACTCATTATTCCAGTTTAATGGTTTTCATTGTTCACTTCTTTACAGGAACCAGTGCTAACACACTGAATTTTCAGTTGTATCTCCTGGAAGGCCTGAACAGGTGGAACCAAGACCGGGCAGCAGCATCAATTTCCACAAAATCCTCCCCTCTTCTCACCTACGCAGGGCAGGTGGTGCAAAGCATCAACACCAACAGCCTGAATGTTTTTGGAGAGAAGCTTGTGCCCACCTTCCAACCTCCTGCACAGTACACTGGTAAGACTCTCACAGTACATTTTAAAGCACATGGTTATTTGCTAATGAAAGGGCTAAATGTTTAACACACTGCATTCTGTTTTTAGGGGAGCTAATTGGAGTGGACTATCTACTTAGTCAGACAGGGCAGCCACTTCAGTCGATGGATACTGACAATGAGCAGACAGACCAGCTGCTGGAGGAAGTGAATGTAGATGAGCAGGATGAAGGATTTGAGGAGGACATCAATGAGGACCCTACACTGAGTTTCCTCCTTGAAGATGAAGCTAACTGTAACCCACCTACAGTTCAGCCTATTCATCCCTCATCCCTGTCTACTGCTCCTTCATCCCAGTCTGCTGCTGCCTCATCCCAGTCTGCCTTCTCCCAGTCTGCTGCTGCCTCATCCCAGTCTGCCTTCTCCCAGTCTGCTGCTGCCTCATCCCAGTCTGCCTTCTCCCAGTCTGCTGCTGCCTCATCCCAGTCTGCCTTCTCCCAGTCTGCTGCTGCCTCATCCCAGTCTGCCTTCTCCCAGTCTGCTGCTGCCTCATCCCAGTCTGCCTTCTCCCAGTCTGCTGCTGCCTCATCCCAGTCTGCCTTCTCCCAGTCTGCTGCTGCCTTCTCCCAGTCTGCCTTCTCCCAGTCTGCTGCTGCCTCATCCCAGTCTGCCTTCTCCCAATCTGCTGCTCCCTCATCCCAGTCTGCTGCTGCCTCATCCCAGTCTGCCTTCTCTCAGCCAGCTGCTGCCGCCTCCTCCTCTCGGTCAACTATATCCATAGTCCAGTATGCACCAGGTTCCCCCACTCAGGTGCCTGAGGAGCTTTTGGTATGTAAATTTCACCATAGGAACTTGCCACGAACAGAAATTAATTTGTAATTCAACAAACTGATTAATACTACCATTAAGATGTCATTTCACTAATCTCTTTTTTTCTTTACCATTTAAAATTATACTATTTTAGGCTGTGGATGACCAAAACATTCCAGGAATGGACCGGGTGGACAGACTGGCTGAGTATTTGGTAGAGCTGAGGACAAGCACAGGGTTAACACTGAGCAGACAGCAGGTATGCAAACATTTTGAATGTTTGTTAACATGGAAAAGACCACACAAAACAATGTGACTGTAATAACAGTGTTACTGAACTATGTATACGAAATTACCAGTTTCCTTTTAACTCACCTATGCCTCTATACTTCTTACCTTCTTCAGGTTGATGACATTGTGTGCTTGTGGCAGAGCCTGCTTGAATATGACAAGCAGCGAGTGAAGTTTGCTGCCAGACACCAGGACAGGCTGACCACAGGGAGGTTCAGGTCTCCAAAAAAGAAGGCTGTTTTCACCCCTGGAGTGGACAGCCTGAAACGGAGTGTGTTGGCATCTACAGCTTCACCTGCGCAATGGCCAGACTGCTGTCGTCTCGTGGAGGCCATTTTCATCAGGCTCTGTCGCATCCATCAAAGTCCAAGGAAGAAAGAGAAGGTGACGCTGAGTCGCTGGTCTCTTGTTTTACAAGATTACAGAAAGATCCGGCAGCTGATCCTGTCTAATGGTGCCATCATGCAGGACACTACTCTCCAGCTGGTGGAGGTGAATCAGACCACTCTGGTTCAGTGGCACAACGGCAGGATTAAGAAGCAAGATCAGACTCTTCTGCTTCAGGGGATGGATCTGCCTGACCCTCTTGGTCTTGCTGCTGAGGCTCTCCCACCTGCCGGTGTCCGTGCTGTTGCTCCACCCCAGGTCCAGGGAAAGCAGCATATTTACAAACTGCCACAAAGCACAGCTGGGCAAGCGAAACTAAAAAGACGCATCACTGGCAATACAACTGAGGCAGTCATACCCAAACTGACAACCCTGAGGCCGATAATTCCTCGGCCTGTTGGCAACCTTCAACCCCAGCTTCCAGAACCTGTCCTTCCCAGCCCCAGCCCGACTGTCCCTCTTGCCTCCCACACTACCCCTACCTTCACACTGTTTGTTGTCCCTCAAAGCCCTCTTCCTATAGCCCCAGTGACTCCCAGTTTCGTCCTCCCACCTCCTGCCACGGTCAGTCAGTCTCCACCCCAGGTCCCCACTGTCCCTCGTCCCTACCACAGAAAGGTTGAGGCAAATACCTGCAGGAAGTGTGGGCAATTTAGGACAGCGGCGACCGGGCACAGCCAGTTTAGAGGGACTATCTACTGCCCTGTCACAGAGACACTTACAAAAGAACAGTGGCTTGAAAAAGTAAAAAAAAAGAAATAGTTTCTATCTTTGTGTAAGCATTTATTACTATTATATTTGTTATTTATTATTAGGTTAGTGGTTCGACCCCACTCAGGGACTTTTATTTTAATTATTTGATATGTTTTTATATATTTTTAAATACTCATACTGTTTTTACTTTTGTGTGTTTACTACTGTTATTATTTATCTATTTGTTATTGTTATTATTATCATTATTAGGTGGGAGGTTCTTTTTGTCATTTTCCATGTTTTATATATATACATACTCTATTAATATGTGCATAGTTTAATGTTATATTTTATTGTTAAAAATAAAAAACATTTTATTGTTCATAGAATAGTTTTTCGTCATTCATTAATCATTCAGTGAGCCTGAGTCAAAACATTGTTATTATTATTATTATTATTATTATTATAGGCCTATATATCTCATGTATAGCACATTTCAAGGAACTCCATAGTCATATGGGTAATTATTAAATAAGAACATGTATCGATGAAAACACTTTTTTAATAAAATAAGTGTTAAGTCATAAAATCATATGAAATGTATACATATAGGTTTATATAGATATATACATTAAGAAAAGAATGCTTACATTTTATGCAGTTTCCATTGAAAAATCAGTATCAGATCACAAAGAAATTAACCTTGGTGGCAAATTATTTATTTTCATTCACAATCAGCTTTCTTTGTAGACTTTGTAGACCTTGTCCGAGGTGGGACTCGAACCGATGTCGTTCACGTCAGTGATTTGCCCATGAAATATATAAAAAGGCAATTTTCTATAAAATATGAATACCAATCTACCAAAAATCACACAGAAGTGTGAAAGGTGGGTTTACCTTTTCCCTTTCCCTTCCCTTTCCTTTCATTTTTCTCTTTTTTTCCTTCTCTTTTCTCTCTTTTTCCTCCTTCCCCTTCTTCCCCTTCTTTTTCCTTCTCCCCTTCCTCAAACAGACTATTGTTCCCCAGCTTTAACCGCTGGAGAATACCACAGTGTGTTGGTGCAATAGATGGAAGCCACATCCCAATCATTGCACCTGAAGAGTATCCCCGTGCCGTGACTATTTTAACAGGAAAGGATGGCACTCGATTATATTGCAAGGAGTTGTGGATGGCAGAGGCCTGTTTTGGGATGTGTGTGTGGGCTATGCAGGGAGTGTGCATGACGCGAGAGTGCTAAGACAATCAAATTTATGGGAGCGACTAAGTGATGGGGAATTACTTGGTCAAAACAAAATGATCATCTCTGGCATTAATGTTGGATACTACCTAATCGGTGACCCCGCTTACCCAATGCAGAAATGGCTTATGAAGCCCTTCTCCGACACTGGAAGACTGTCACCTGAACAACACACCTACAATTACAGATTGAGCAGTGCACGTTCGGTTGTAGAGATGGCTTTTGGAAGGTTAAAGGGCCGTTGGAGATGCCTCCTCAAAAGAAATGACTGCAAGCTGGAGCTCAGCAAGAAAATGACGTTGGCCTGCTGTGTGCTTCATAATATTTGTGAAGAGCATGGTGACAATTTCATTGAGGAGCGTGTGGACAGGCAGTTAAACATTCAACCTCCAGTTCAGGCATTACCTGAGCATGGTGAGCCAGAAGGGGCAGATATTAGAGCAGCCTTAATCAACTATTTCGGTAGAGAGGAGTGATTGTTTTTAAACATCAATAATGCCAGTTACCTGTTTCCTTCAACATTATGCTCTAAAAAGCATCTAACAGAAAAAAGCATTCAAAATACATATTTCATGGTGTTTATTTGAGTACACTTTGTCTATTTGCGTCTGTATATTTCTTCTAAATGCACCAAAAGTTGGTATTAGTAAATGCCTCATCTGCATACTTAGACATGAGAAATTTTAGAAAACTTGTAATACAAAAAAAAAGAATTGTCTTAATATCAGATAAAAAAACTGGGGAAGTTTCATGTGTTTGTTCAATGTTTTTACCTGTTTTGTGGTACATGTATCTGTTGATTATCCCTGTAATTTTGGATAGGTAGTTAATGTGGAATACATTCATCAAATTATATCTTTTAACTGGTTGTGCCTGTGTGTGTTATGCCAAATGAGATTTGTTTGCACGGCACATTCACATATTCAAAACTGTTTTTTTTTTTTTTTTTACATCTTTTCAATTAATATCCAGTCTGGTAATGTGTTATCCGACTTGTTGGAATAGAGAAGGGTGAGAATGTTGGTAAATATATAAATATTTGTTTATTGGCATAGACAATCAAATTACAATAAATAAATAAATAACATGTTAATTAAATTAAAAAACGTAGTCTATTTTTTTGCTTGCGCCTCCATCACTGCCACCATGCGCCCCATGAGCTGAAGCAGAGCGCTTGTGTCTGCCTCCATCTTTGCTGTCATGTCCTTGTTGAGCTGCAAGAACTTATCGTCAGCCTTCTCCATGACTCCAACAGCTCCTCATTTTCACGCTTTCTTTTTCCTGTGTAGAAAACACAGGGAGGAGGGGGGGGGGGTTAGTTGTTGTAATATAAATACATCTTGTATCTCTGCACTACTAGTGCAAGTCCACACATTACAGCAGATAAGCAACAGTTTGTTTTATATTTGCTGCCATCATATAAATCTAACAATTTATCTGCAAACAATGCATGTTGACCATAGCCTACCAATGGTTTCAATAGGACATACTGGCCCTTCATTTAAAGAGACTAGGTTAAATGCTTGTTGGACAATATGTAAGCTACGAGGCTATGTAGAACATGTAAACATTAAGGAAATGCTTACTACATAGCACAAAATATCTTACCTTGTCTGGCTTGCCGTGATGACACGGAGGTAGATGGTACCGGCGAGTTGCAGTCCGGTGGTGGTGGTGGTAGCTCTGTGTCATCATCAACATCCCCTTCATCCCCAGTTACAGACAACTCTATAAACAACCAAAACAGGGAGCAGGTTTAGTTTATAAATCTCATTCAAGGCACACTTTTCACAATAAGACCTGATTCACCTTCATGAAACATCCCTCTTTTTTCTTTGGCCTAAAAAAACATGAGGTGATTTAGCTGTTGTTTAATTGTGTCATAAATAAAAAATCTTCAAATTCAATTCTCATAACAGGAAATAAAAGTGGTTGTGTGTTTGCTCCTCCTAATCATCCCCTGATGTAAGCTGCAGACTGCATACAGAGCATGTGTTATTTTATCAGTGAGCAAACCTCCAGCTGAATGTTTGGTTTGGCTTTTAAAAGTGTTGCACAAACAGGACATTTTGTTGGTGAATAACAGTTAAATCAAAATCCGATGTAGTATGGACTAAATAGTTGATGAGCACAAAAGTAAAAGTTACCTGCCTGAAAACAGCGTTTAGATTCGTTTTAGCATCTCACATCACACTTTTAATCACTATAATGCCCACTACTACGGGCATTAACATTGTGCCAAAATATGAACAATAACGTCGCTGTCAATGGGCTTATCTATTTAACATTTAGATACTGTAAACAGCTAACGTTAAGTTTGATAGCGGTAGCTTGCTACACTTTGCTTGTCATCACCTAACTAATGTTAACCATGCGTATATAACATTAAAACAAGACATAGCTGGCTACACAGTTAAAAAAGACATGATTGACATTGAAACATATGAAATATAAGACCCACCTGAAGCATTGGAATTGTCTGCCTCTCCATTCACCATAGCTTGAATAGCATAGCATTTTAGCATAGCACCATAGCATTTTAACTGATTTGCGGGCATCAGGGAGCCGCTATAAATATGCGGGAGACTCCCGGAACTTCCGGGAGACTTGGGATGTCTGTTACTATAGCCTGAAATGTCTGATTTACGCACTGTTACAACAGTCTTTTTTTTTTTTTGGTCACAATGACATTTGAGTTCATGATTTTAATATTGTTTTTTTGTGGCAGACTAAATATTAATGACAAACTGTTATTGATCTTTGAATAAAAATATGTTTGGTTCAGGTTTGAAAATTCATTTTATTATAGGCTATGTAGTCTAATATCATAGTAGGACTACCCCAAAACCTCCCCAAACAAGTTAACAGCTGACCGGTGTTATAAAAATGGCGTCCCGAAGTTTTTGTTGTCGACCGTTACGATAACCCCGCCCCCAGCACCTGACATCACCGGTTCTTATCTCTAGACCAGCGCAAAGTTGGTGCTGAGTTGGAACCTGTTTTCTTGGCCCAGAGCCAGGTTTATTTGTGTGGAAAAGCAAAGAACCGATTTAAAACTAGGCTCTGGCTCTGAACCAGCACCAGCTCTGCCTTGGTGGAAAAGGGGTAATGGAGAAGTGGCTAGTTCCAGAGACGCGGACCAGGGACCAGGTGTGCGACCAAATCGTGCTGGAGCAGTTCCTGGGCATGCTGTACCCTGAGCTTCAGGTGTGGGTGAGAGAACGCACCCCAGGTTCATCGGCACAAGCAGCAGATCTGGTGGAGACTTTCATGGCTGCCAGACAATCCAGAAGAGGCTATCACCTGGGTCCACAACAGCAGGACTGGAGAAGACCCTACCAAGCAGCCCAGAGAGAGCCAGAGAAGACAGCCTCTGGTAGGTCTGCGGGTGGTAGCAGTCGAGTGTTTAGGCCCTCCAACAGCCCCAATAGCCCCATTGTTGTTAGCCCCACTCCAGCTGGAACACCTAGAGTACCTATATGTCACGGTTGTGGTCAGCAAGGTCACATTAGGCCCAATTGCACACTGAAGAAAGTGTCTGATTCCAGACTATGTTACCTACCTGGCCCTAGCAAGCACTTACCTTGTGTGTCTTCTGATGTTACTGTCCCTGTGAAGATAAGTGGAAAGATAGTCCAGGCTTTAGTTGACTCAGGAAGTAGTCAGTCTTTCGTTCTTCAATCTTGTTTGAGGTCTAATTTCCAGCCCGTGGGCAAAGTGAGGGTCCGCTGCATTCATGGCGATGAGTCTGAGCACCAGACCAGTGAGGTTCTCATAGATATTAATGGCCAAAAATACTTGTTGACCGTAGGGATTTTGGATAAATGCCCTTACCCAGTGATTTTAGGCCAGGATGTGCCAGTTCTTACAGAACTATTGCAAAGTGTTAACACAGTCACTGCTTATGTTACAACTAGAGCACAGGCCAAGGATAAACTAGACTCCAATGTTTGGTCAGAGTTACCATTTGAGGGTTGTCCTGGTGACAAACCTAAAAAGTCCAAGGCAGAGAGGCGTAGAGCAAAGGTGGCAGGTACAGCTGTGCAGGAAAGTCTATCCTTTCCACAACTAGAGGACACTGAAGTCTTTGATGAAGACTTCAAGAAGCTTCAACAGGAAGACCCCACACTTAGCTCTTGCTTTTCTTCTGTTAAGACCGATGATGAGGCTAAAGAAGCCATGAGGGAGGGTGACATGTGTTTTGTTATCAATAATGAGAAACTGTATCGAGTGAGTGCAGACACAGAGCAGTTAGTTGTTCCTGAGACTCTTAGAGCCAAAGTGTTACACCTAGGTCACAGCATTCTGTGGTCAGGACATCTAGGCAGGGAGAAGACTGAGAAGAGAATCCTGCAAAGATTTTATTGGCCAGGTTTCAACAAGGACATAGCAGAGTACACTAGGTCATGTTCAGAGTGCCAGTTGTCTGCTCGCTCCAAAAGGGGTTTAAAAGCTCCCCTCATCAGTCTCCCAATTATTGATACTCCTTTTAGTCGCATTGCTATGGATGTAGTTGGTCCCTTAGAGAGGAGTAGGGCAGCGCACCGCTATATCTTAGTAATTTGTGATTACGCAACACGTTACCCAGAAGCATTCCCCCCTCAGAAATACTAAGGCAAGGCAAGTGGCTAATAGTTTAATCCAACTTTTCTCCCGTGTGGGTGTCCCCAAAGAAATCTTGACCGATCAGGGAAGTAACTTCACCAGCAAGGCATTGAGACAGGTGTACTCCCTGTTAGGGATTCGGGGTATTAAAACCACACCCTACCACCCAGAGACCGACTGTATGGTTGAGAGATTCAATCAGACCCTGAAGTCGATGCTGCGGAAGTTCGTGTCCGAGTCAGGAGCTGACTGGGACCAGTGGCTTCCTTACCTATTGTTTGCCTACAGAGAAGTACCGCAGGCATCCACCGGGTTCTCCCCCTTCGAACTCTTGTTCGGACGGGAAGTGAGAGGCCCGCTTGACATCCTCCGAGAGAGTTGGGAGGGGGACGCTCCTCACCAACCAACCAACATTGTGAGTTATGTCCTGAAGATGCGGGAGAAGTTGGACCAGCTGAGCTCCAGGGCCCACCAACACCTGGCCCAGGCTCAAACGAGGCAGAAAACGTGGTATGACCGGACAGCACGCAGTCGCACCTTTTAGTGCGGACAGAAAGTGCTGCTACTGTTGCCATCATCAGAAAGCAGTTTGCTGGCGAAGTGGCAAGGCCCTTTCAAGGTACTTCGCAAGGTCGGCGAGGTTACCTATGAAATCTCAACACCAGACAGACGTCGCTCCAAACAGATTTTCCACGTGAACCTCCTAAAACAATGGATTGACCGACCATCTTCTATCCAAGACCAGCTGTGGGCGCGGACCGTGGAAGAGGAAGAAGAGCCGTTGGAGCAGTTTCCTACTGCGGGTGGCGAGTCAACCTACCCCTCTGTTACCCATTTGACAACTGAACAGCAGGATGACCTGCTGAAAATCATCCCAAAAGGCCTGTTCCGAGACCAGCCGGGGCGAACCGACGTCATCACACATGACATCTGGCTGACTTCTCCAGGCCCTATCCGGCAGACCACCACCAGGGTTCCAGCACGACTGAAGCAGGAGGTGTTGGCGATGCTGGAAATGGGGGTGATTGAGACGTCACACAGCGAGTGGTGCAGTCCCGTGGTCCTGGTGCCAAAAAAGGACGGAGGGCTTCGCTTCTGTGTCGACTTCTCGAAACTGAATACCATCTCAGCTTTTGACCCATATCCCATGCCCCGTGTGGACAAGCTGGTGGAGCGCCTGGGAAAGGCTGAGTTCCTCAGCACCTTAGACTTGTGTAAGGGGTACTGGCAAGTGCCACTCAACCCCCAAGCATGGGAACTGACCGCCTTCAAAGCTCCATCTGGCTTGTTCCAGTTTAGGGTCATGCCCTTAGGCCTTCATGGCGCAGCAGCAACATTCCAGCGTCTTATGGATGAGGTGCTGAGGGGCGCTGAGGACCACGCCACGGCTTATATCGATGATGTCATCATTCACAGTTCGTCATGGGAAGAACATCTTCAACACCTCAGTGATGTCTTCCGAAGGATTCGGCAGGCCGGGCTGGAAGTGAATGCCAGCAAATGCCAGCTTGCCCGGTCTGAAGTGTGTTACTTGGGATATGTCCTGAGTGCAAATGTTGCCTGTATTTGTTTGTCTAGTGTGTTAATGTGTTCTGTTAATCCTAATATTGTATCAAATCAGTGGTAACCTAGCCTTTCATCAAAACCCCCACAGTTATCCCGTAGCTTTCGTGTGCACACTTTTAATATCTAATACTACGGTGTTTATATGCTATAGCTACTACTATCAATACATATCTTACTGTTTAAAACCATGTTATTTATTTCACAATCATAACCAGTTATAATAACTACGCAACACATGTCTTTGTTAATTATGTATTTGTTTATTTAGTTTAAAAGGAACATAGCTTTGACATACCATCTTTGTGTCTTACTGGCGTCTCCGGTTTGTTTGTGTAAAGGAATTTTTACCGCAATTGTGGGGTTTAAATGATGCTATGACTTCCGGGTCAATTGGAAGTGACCCGGAGTTTGAGTTATTAGGGGTTCAAGCACGAAGTGCTGAAACCCTATTGTAATTGTACTGATTTTTATTAGGGGTTCAAGCACGAAGTGCTGAAACCCTATTGTAATTGTAAGGATTTTTAGGGGTTCAAGCACTTCAGTGCTGAACACCTATTGTAATTGTTAATTTTCCCATGATGCAACATTCAGACATAAAACTGATCGGGCAGACCAAACCGTAAGTCGTGGAGACTTGAAACTTTGGGGGCTGATAGTACTCACACCGCCTACAGCGTCACCAAGGCCCGCCCCGATCGGCCTGACGGGGGCGCTACAGCGGGCAAAAGTACGAAACGGCTCATAACTCATCAACCGTGAGGCGTAGGCTCAAGTGTCTTATATCGCTGGAATCCTTGGCTCGAGGCGGACCAGATGCATGCCTCGGATTTGCTCGTCACCCTGGGAAAATTTTAGGGTATTTGGGGTTTTTCCAAAAACCTACTTTCGCGAACTAGTCCTAGGTTTTTGGCCCGACCGGAACCAAACCAGTGCGGCAAGATTCTCTGGAGTCTGATTGTCAATAATTATCAAAAAAAAGTGTAAATTTCGCTTCACGGTCCCTAAGGGCCGCCAAAATGTTCGAAGTGGGAGGAGCCCATTTTGCTTAATTGGCTATAACTCGTGAACGGAACGAGATTTTTGCACCAAACTCAGCACACGCATGTACGAGCTCATTCTGTGGTCACGTGAAAAAGGGCGCAGCGACTGGCCACTTGGTGGCGCTATAACTGTTAAAAGGGTGTCAAAATGATGTATTTCTATGGAAAAAACACATGAAATGGCTGAAAGCGGCCATCTTGCTGTCTGATTTGCATACAAGCTCACAAAATCGGGCATGCGCATGCGTCACGTGATCCTGAAGAAGCTTGAAAACTTTCATGGACGTCGGGCCATTGGTGGCGCTTTAACTGTCATAAAGGTGAGAAGGCCTCTGTATTACCCTATGCAAAATGACATTTAAATGACTGAAAAATGGGGGGAAAAGAGCAGAGCTTCACCAAATTAGCTGAGCACATGCGCCATATTATTCTAAAGAAGCGTGCAAACTTTTATGGAGATCGGGCCATCAGTGGGGGTGTCACAGTTTAAAAGGTAAAAAAAAAAAATGCACCACATTTCCATGATAAATGAGCTAAAAGGGCAACAAACGTTCTTTTTCCTCTCCGAGGCACATGTTAGAAGGCTGGATAAAGTTTTTGGAACGCAGCAGCGCAGACGGCAAGCGCCTAGACCCTATAGTTTTTTTTTTAGAGGCCTTTTTGTGGCCCTTTTTTAGCCACTTATTAGGGGTTCAAGCACTTCAGTGCTGAACACCTATTGTAATTGTTAATTTTCCCATGATGCAACATTCAGACATAAAACTGATCGGGCAGACCAAACCGTAAGTCGTGGAGACTTGAAACTTTGGGGGCTGATAGTACTCACACCGCCTACAGCGTCACCAAGGCCCGCCCCGATCGGCCTGACGGGGGCGCTACAGCGGGCAAAAGTACGAAACGGCTCATAACTCATCAACCGTGAGGCGTAGGCTCAAGTGTCTTATATCGCTGGAATCCTTGGCTCGAGGCGGACCAGATGCATGCCTCGGATTTGCTCGTCACCCTGGGAAAATTTTAGGGTATTTGGGGTTTTTCCAAAAACCTACTTTCGCGAACTAGTCCTAGGTTTTTGGCCCGACCGGAACCAAACCAGTGCGGCAAGATTCTCTGGAGTCTGATTGTCAATAATTATCAAAAAAAAGTGTAAATTTCGCTTCACGGTCCCTAAGGGCCGCCAAAATGTTCGAAGTGGGAGGAGCCCATTTTGCTTAATTGGCTATAACTCGTGAACGGAACGAGATTTTTGCACCAAACTCAGCACACGCATGTACGAGCTCATTCTGTGGTCACGTGAAAAAGGGCGCAGCGACTGGCCACTTGGTGGCGCTATAACTGTTAAAAGGGTGTCAAAATGATGTATTTCTATGGAAAAAACACATGAAATGGCTGAAAGCGGCCATCTTGCTGTCTGATTTGCATACAAGCTCACAAAATCGGGCATGCGCATGCGTCACGTGATCCTGAAGAAGCTTGAAAACTTTCATGGACGTCGGGCCATTGGTGGCGCTTTAACTGTCATAAAGGTGAGAAGGCCTCTGTATTACCCTATGCAAAATGACATTTAAATGACTGAAAAATGGGGGGAAAAGAGCAGAGCTTCACCAAATTAGCTGAGCACATGCGCCATATTATTCTAAAGAAGCGTGCAAACTTTTATGGAGATCGGGCCATCAGTGGGGGTGTCACAGTTTAAAAGGTAAAAAAAAAAAATGCACCACATTTCCATGATAAATGAGCTAAAAGGGCAACAAACGTTCTTTTTCCTCTCCGAGGCACATGTTAGAAGGCTGGATAAAGTTTTTGGAACGCAGCAGCGCAGACGGCAAGCGCCTAGACCCTATAGTTTTTTTTTTAGAGGCCTTTTTGTGGCCCTTTTTTAGCCACTTATTAGGGGTTCAAGCACTTCAGTGCTGAACACCTATTGTAATTGTTAATTTTCCCATGATGCAACATTCAGACATAAAACTGATCGGGCAGACCAAACCGTAAGTCGTGGAGACTTGAAACTTTGGGGGCTGATAGTACTCACACCGCCTACAGCGTCACCAAGGCCCGCCCCGATCGGCCTGACGGGGGCGCTACAGCGGGCAAAAGTACGAAACGGCTCATAACTCATCAACCGTGAGGCGTAGGCTCAAGTGTCTTATATCGCTGGAATCCTTGGCTCGAGGCGGACCAGATGCATGCCTCGGATTTGCTCGTCACCCTGGGAAAATTTTAGGGTATTTGGGGTTTTTCCAAAAACCTACTTTCGCGAACTAGTCCTAGGTTTTTGGCCCGACCGGAACCAAACCAGTGCGGCAAGATTCTCTGGAGTCTGATTGTCAATAATTATCAAAAAAAAGTGTAAATTTCGCTTCACGGTCCCTAAGGGCCGCCAAAATGTTCGAAGTGGGAGGAGCCCATTTTGCTTAATTGGCTATAACTCGTGAACGGAACGAGATTTTTGCACCAAACTCAGCACACGCATGTACGAGCTCATTCTGTGGTCACGTGAAAAAGGGCGCAGCGACTGGCCACTTGGTGGCGCTATAACTGTTAAAAGGGTGTCAAAATGATGTATTTCTATGGAAAAAACACATGAAATGGCTGAAAGCGGCCATCTTGCTGTCTGATTTGCATACAAGCTCACAAAATCGGGCATGCGCATGCGTCACGTGATCCTGAAGAAGCTTGAAAACTTTCATGGACGTCGGGCCATTGGTGGCGCTTTAACTGTCATAAAGGTGAGAAGGCCTCTGTATTACCCTATGCAAAATGACATTTAAATGACTGAAAAATGGGGGGAAAAGAGCAGAGCTTCACCAAATTAGCTGAGCACATGCGCCATATTATTCTAAAGAAGCGTGCAAACTTTTATGGAGATCGGGCCATCAGTGGGGGTGTCACAGTTTAAAAGGTAAAAAAAAAAAATGCACCACATTTCCATGATAAATGAGCTAAAAGGGCAACAAACGTTCTTTTTCCTCTCCGAGGCACATGTTAGAAGGCTGGATAAAGTTTTTGGAACGCAGCAGCGCAGACGGCAAGCGCCTAGACCCTATAGTTTTTTTTTTAGAGGCCTTTTTGTGGCCCTTTTTTAGCCACTTATTAGGGGTTCAAGCACTTCAGTGCTGAACACCTATTGTAATTGTTAATTTTCCCATGATGCAACATTCAGACATAAAACTGATCGGGCAGACCAAACCGTAAGTCGTGGAGACTTGAAACTTTGGGGGCTGATAGTACTCACACCGCCTACAGCGTCACCAAGGCCCGCCCCGATCGGCCTGACGGGGGCGCTACAGCGGGCAAAAGTACGAAACGGCTCATAACTCATCAACCGTGAGGCGTAGGCTCAAGTGTCTTATATCGCTGGAATCCTTGGCTCGAGGCGGACCAGATGCATGCCTCGGATTTGCTCGTCACCCTGGGAAAATTTTAGGGTATTTGGGGTTTTTCCAAAAACCTACTTTCGCGAACTAGTCCTAGGTTTTTGGCCCGACCGGAACCAAACCAGTGCGGCAAGATTCTCTGGAGTCTGATTGTCAATAATTATCAAAAAAAAGTGTAAATTTCGCTTCACGGTCCCTAAGGGCCGCCAAAATGTTCGAAGTGGGAGGAGCCCATTTTGCTTAATTGGCTATAACTCGTGAACGGAACGAGATTTTTGCACCAAACTCAGCACACGCATGTACGAGCTCATTCTGTGGTCACGTGAAAAAGGGCGCAGCGACTGGCCACTTGGTGGCGCTATAACTGTTAAAAGGGTGTCAAAATGATGTATTTCTATGGAAAAAACACATGAAATGGCTGAAAGCGGCCATCTTGCTGTCTGATTTGCATACAAGCTCACAAAATCGGGCATGCGCATGCGTCACGTGATCCTGAAGAAGCTTGAAAACTTTCATGGACGTCGGGCCATTGGTGGCGCTTTAACTGTCATAAAGGTGAGAAGGCCTCTGTATTACCCTATGCAAAATGACATTTAAATGACTGAAAAATGGGGGGAAAAGAGCAGAGCTTCACCAAATTAGCTGAGCACATGCGCCATATTATTCTAAAGAAGCGTGCAAACTTTTATGGAGATCGGGCCATCAGTGGGGGTGTCACAGTTTAAAAGGTAAAAAAAAAAAATGCACCACATTTCCATGATAAATGAGCTAAAAGGGCAACAAACGTTCTTTTTCCTCTCCGAGGCACATGTTAGAAGGCTGGATAAAGTTTTTGGAACGCAGCAGCGCAGACGGCAAGCGCCTAGACCCTATAGTTTTTTTTTTAGAGGCCTTTTTGTGGCCCTTTTTTAGCCACTTATTAGGGGTTCAAGCACTTCAGTGCTGAACACCTATTGTAATTGTTAATTTTCCCATGATGCAACATTCAGACATAAAACTGATCGGGCAGACCAAACCGTAAGTCGTGGAGACTTGAAACTTTGGGGGCTGATAGTACTCACACCGCCTACAGCGTCACCAAGGCCCGCCCCGATCGGCCTGACGGGGGCGCTACAGCGGGCAAAAGTACGAAACGGCTCATAACTCATCAACCGTGAGGCGTAGGCTCAAGTGTCTTATATCGCTGGAATCCTTGGCTCGAGGCGGACCAGATGCATGCCTCGGATTTGCTCGTCACCCTGGGAAAATTTTAGGGTATTTGGGGTTTTTCCAAAAACCTACTTTCGCGAACTAGTCCTAGGTTTTTGGCCCGACCGGAACCAAACCAGTGCGGCAAGATTCTCTGGAGTCTGATTGTCAATAATTATCAAAAAAAAGTGTAAATTTCGCTTCACGGTCCCTAAGGGCCGCCAAAATGTTCGAAGTGGGAGGAGCCCATTTTGCTTAATTGGCTATAACTCGTGAACGGAACGAGATTTTTGCACCAAACTCAGCACACGCATGTACGAGCTCATTCTGTGGTCACGTGAAAAAGGGCGCAGCGACTGGCCACTTGGTGGCGCTATAACTGTTAAAAGGGTGTCAAAATGATGTATTTCTATGGAAAAAACACATGAAATGGCTGAAAGCGGCCATCTTGCTGTCTGATTTGCATACAAGCTCACAAAATCGGGCATGCGCATGCGTCACGTGATCCTGAAGAAGCTTGAAAACTTTCATGGACGTCGGGCCATTGGTGGCGCTTTAACTGTCATAAAGGTGAGAAGGCCTCTGTATTACCCTATGCAAAATGACATTTAAATGACTGAAAAATGGGGGGAAAAGAGCAGAGCTTCACCAAATTAGCTGAGCACATGCGCCATATTATTCTAAAGAAGCGTGCAAACTTTTATGGAGATCGGGCCATCAGTGGGGGTGTCACAGTTTAAAAGGTAAAAAAAAAAAATGCACCACATTTCCATGATAAATGAGCTAAAAGGGCAACAAACGTTCTTTTTCCTCTCCGAGGCACATGTTAGAAGGCTGGATAAAGTTTTTGGAACGCAGCAGCGCAGACGGCAAGCGCCTAGACCCTATAGTTTTTTTTTTAGAGGCCTTTTTGTGGCCCTTTTTTAGCCACTTATTAGGGGTTCAAGCACTTCAGTGCTGAACACCTATTGTAATTGTTAATTTTCCCATGATGCAACATTCAGACATAAAACTGATCGGGCAGACCAAACCGTAAGTCGTGGAGACTTGAAACTTTGGGGGCTGATAGTACTCACACCGCCTACAGCGTCACCAAGGCCCGCCCCGATCGGCCTGACGGGGGCGCTACAGCGGGCAAAAGTACGAAACGGCTCATAACTCATCAACCGTGAGGCGTAGGCTCAAGTGTCTTATATCGCTGGAATCCTTGGCTCGAGGCGGACCAGATGCATGCCTCGGATTTGCTCGTCACCCTGGGAAAATTTTAGGGTATTTGGGGTTTTTCCAAAAACCTACTTTCGCGAACTAGTCCTAGGTTTTTGGCCCGACCGGAACCAAACCAGTGCGGCAAGATTCTCTGGAGTCTGATTGTCAATAATTATCAAAAAAAAGTGTAAATTTCGCTTCACGGTCCCTAAGGGCCGCCAAAATGTTCGAAGTGGGAGGAGCCCATTTTGCTTAATTGGCTATAACTCGTGAACGGAACGAGATTTTTGCACCAAACTCAGCACACGCATGTACGAGCTCATTCTGTGGTCACGTGAAAAAGGGCGCAGCGACTGGCCACTTGGTGGCGCTATAACTGTTAAAAGGGTGTCAAAATGATGTATTTCTATGGAAAAAACACATGAAATGGCTGAAAGCGGCCATCTTGCTGTCTGATTTGCATACAAGCTCACAAAATCGGGCATGCGCATGCGTCACGTGATCCTGAAGAAGCTTGAAAACTTTCATGGACGTCGGGCCATTGGTGGCGCTTTAACTGTCATAAAGGTGAGAAGGCCTCTGTATTACCCTATGCAAAATGACATTTAAATGACTGAAAAATGGGGGGAAAAGAGCAGAGCTTCACCAAATTAGCTGAGCACATGCGCCATATTATTCTAAAGAAGCGTGCAAACTTTTATGGAGATCGGGCCATCAGTGGGGGTGTCACAGTTTAAAAGGTAAAAAAAAAAAATGCACCACATTTCCATGATAAATGAGCTAAAAGGGCAACAAACGTTCTTTTTCCTCTCCGAGGCACATGTTAGAAGGCTGGATAAAGTTTTTGGAACGCAGCAGCGCAGACGGCAAGCGCCTAGACCCTATAGTTTTTTTTTTAGAGGCCTTTTTGTGGCCCTTTTTTAGCCACTTATTAGGGGTTCAAGCACTTCAGTGCTGAACACCTATTGTAATTGTTAATTTTCCCATGATGCAACATTCAGACATAAAACTGATCGGGCAGACCAAACCGTAAGTCGTGGAGACTTGAAACTTTGGGGGCTGATAGTACTCACACCGCCTACAGCGTCACCAAGGCCCGCCCCGATCGGCCTGACGGGGGCGCTACAGCGGGCAAAAGTACGAAACGGCTCATAACTCATCAACCGTGAGGCGTAGGCTCAAGTGTCTTATATCGCTGGAATCCTTGGCTCGAGGCGGACCAGATGCATGCCTCGGATTTGCTCGTCACCCTGGGAAAATTTTAGGGTATTTGGGGTTTTTCCAAAAACCTACTTTCGCGAACTAGTCCTAGGTTTTTGGCCCGACCGGAACCAAACCAGTGCGGCAAGATTCTCTGGAGTCTGATTGTCAATAATTATCAAAAAAAAGTGTAAATTTCGCTTCACGGTCCCTAAGGGCCGCCAAAATGTTCGAAGTGGGAGGAGCCCATTTTGCTTAATTGGCTATAACTCGTGAACGGAACGAGATTTTTGCACCAAACTCAGCACACGCATGTACGAGCTCATTCTGTGGTCACGTGAAAAAGGGCGCAGCGACTGGCCACTTGGTGGCGCTATAACTGTTAAAAGGGTGTCAAAATGATGTATTTCTATGGAAAAAACACATGAAATGGCTGAAAGCGGCCATCTTGCTGTCTGATTTGCATACAAGCTCACAAAATCGGGCATGCGCATGCGTCACGTGATCCTGAAGAAGCTTGAAAACTTTCATGGACGTCGGGCCATTGGTGGCGCTTTAACTGTCATAAAGGTGAGAAGGCCTCTGTATTACCCTATGCGAAATGACATTTAAATGACTGAAAAATGGGGGGAAAAGAGCAGAGCTTCACCAAATTAGCTGAGCACATGCGCCATATTATTCTAAAGAAGCGTGCAAACTTTTATGGAGATCGGGCCATCAGTGGGGGTGTCACAGTTTAAAAGGTAAAAAAAAAAAATGCACCACATTTCCATGATAAATGAGCTAAAAGGGCAACAAACGTTCTTTTTCCTCTCCGAGGCACATGTTAGAAGGCTGGATAAAGTTTTTGGAACGCAGCAGCGCAGACGGCAAGCGCCTAGACCCTATAGTTTTTTTTTTAGAGGCCTTTTTGTGGCCCTTTTTTAGCCACTTATTAGGGGTTCAAGCACTTCAGTGCTGAACACCTATTGTAATTGTTAATTTTCCCATGATGCAACATTCAGACATAAAACTGATCGGGCAGACCAAACCGTAAGTCGTGGAGACTTGAAACTTTGGGGGCTGATAGTACTCACACCGCCTACAGCGTCACCAAGGCCCGCCCCGATCGGCCTGACGGGGGCGCTACAGCGGGCAAAAGTACGAAACGGCTCATAACTCATCAACCGTGAGGCGTAGGCTCAAGTGTCTTATATCGCTGGAATCCTTGGCTCGAGGCGGACCAGATGCATGCCTCGGATTTGCTCGTCACCCTGGGAAAATTTTAGGGTATTTGGGGTTTTTCCAAAAACCTACTTTCGCGAACTAGTCCTAGGTTTTTGGCCCGACCGGAACCAAACCAGTGCGGCAAGATTCTCTGGAGTCTGATTGTCAATAATTATCAAAAAAAAGTGTAAATTTCGCTTCACGGTCCCTAAGGGCCGCCAAAATGTTCGAAGTGGGAGGAGCCCATTTTGCTTAATTGGCTATAACTCGTGAACGGAACGAGATTTTTGCACCAAACTCAGCACACGCATGTACGAGCTCATTCTGTGGTCACGTGAAAAAGGGCGCAGCGACTGGCCACTTGGTGGCGCTATAACTGTTAAAAGGGTGTCAAAATGATGTATTTCTATGGAAAAAACACATGAAATGGCTGAAAGCGGCCATCTTGCTGTCTGATTTGCATACAAGCTCACAAAATCGGGCATGCGCATGCGTCACGTGATCCTGAAGAAGCTTGAAAACTTTCATGGACGTCGGGCCATTGGTGGCGCTTTAACTGTCATAAAGGTGAGAAGGCCTCTGTATTACCCTATGCAAAATGACATTTAAATGACTGAAAAATGGGGGGAAAAGAGCAGAGCTTCACCAAATTAGCTGAGCACATGCGCCATATTATTCTAAAGAAGCGTGCAAACTTTTATGGAGATCGGGCCATCAGTGGGGGTGTCACAGTTTAAAAGGTAAAAAAAAAAAATGCACCACATTTCCATGATAAATGAGCTAAAAGGGCAACAAACGTTCTTTTTCCTCTCCGAGGCACATGTTAGAAGGCTGGATAAAGTTTTTGGAACGCAGCAGCGCAGACGGCAAGCGCCTAGACCCTATAGTTTTTTTTTTAGAGGCCTTTTTGTGGCCCTTTTTTAGCCACTTATTAGGGGTTCAAGCACTTCAGTGCTGAACACCTATTGTAATTGTTAATTTTCCCATGATGCAACATTCAGACATAAAACTGATCGGGCAGACCAAACCGTAAGTCGTGGAGACTTGAAACTTTGGGGGCTGATAGTACTCACACCGCCTACAGCGTCACCAAGGCCCGCCCCGATCGGCCTGACGGGGGCGCTACAGCGGGCAAAAGTACGAAACGGCTCATAACTCATCAACCGTGAGGCGTAGGCTCAAGTGTCTTATATCGCTGGAATCCTTGGCTCGAGGCGGACCAGATGCATGCCTCGGATTTGCTCGTCACCCTGGGAAAATTTTAGGGTATTTGGGGTTTTTCCAAAAACCTACTTTCGCGAACTAGTCCTAGGTTTTTGGCCCGACCGGAACCAAACCAGTGCGGCAAGATTCTCTGGAGTCTGATTGTCAATAATTATCAAAAAAAAGTGTAAATTTCGCTTCACGGTCCCTAAGGGCCGCCAAAATGTTCGAAGTGGGAGGAGCCCATTTTGCTTAATTGGCTATAACTCGTGAACGGAACGAGATTTTTGCACCAAACTCAGCACACGCATGTACGAGCTCATTCTGTGGTCACGTGAAAAAGGGCGCAGCGACTGGCCACTTGGTGGCGCTATAACTGTTAAAAGGGTGTCAAAATGATGTATTTCTATGGAAAAAACACATGAAATGGCTGAAAGCGGCCATCTTGCTGTCTGATTTGCATACAAGCTCACAAAATCGGGCATGCGCATGCGTCACGTGATCCTGAAGAAGCTTGAAAACTTTCATGGACGTCGGGCCATTGGTGGCGCTTTAACTGTCATAAAGGTGAGAAGGCCTCTGTATTACCCTATGCAAAATGACATTTAAATGACTGAAAAATGGGGGGAAAAGAGCAGAGCTTCACCAAATTAGCTGAGCACATGCGCCATATTATTCTAAAGAAGCGTGCAAACTTTTATGGAGATCGGGCCATCAGTGGGGGTGTCACAGTTTAAAAGGTAAAAAAAAAAAATGCACCACATTTCCATGATAAATGAGCTAAAAGGGCAACAAACGTTCTTTTTCCTCTCCGAGGCACATGTTAGAAGGCTGGATAAAGTTTTTGGAACGCAGCAGCGCAGACGGCAAGCGCCTAGACCCTATAGTTTTTTTTTTAGAGGCCTTTTTGTGGCCCTTTTTTAGCCACTTATTAGGGGTTCAAGCACTTCAGTGCTGAACACCTATTGTAATTGTTAATTTTCCCATGATGCAACATTCAGACATAAAACTGATCGGGCAGACCAAACCGTAAGTCGTGGAGACTTGAAACTTTGGGGGCTGATAGTACTCACACCGCCTACAGCGTCACCAAGGCCCGCCCCGATCGGCCTGACGGGGGCGCTACAGCGGGCAAAAGTACGAAACGGCTCATAACTCATCAACCGTGAGGCGTAGGCTCAAGTGTCTTATATCGCTGGAATCCTTGGCTCGAGGCGGACCAGATGCATGCCTCGGATTTGCTCGTCACCCTGGGAAAATTTTAGGGTATTTGGGGTTTTTCCAAAAACCTACTTTCGCGAACTAGTCCTAGGTTTTTGGCCCGACCGGAACCAAACCAGTGCGGCAAGATTCTCTGGAGTCTGATTGTCAATAATTATCAAAAAAAAGTGTAAATTTCGCTTCACGGTCCCTAAGGGCCGCCAAAATGTTCGAAGTGGGAGGAGCCCATTTTGCTTAATTGGCTATAACTCGTGAACGGAACGAGATTTTTGCACCAAACTCAGCACACGCATGTACGAGCTCATTCTGTGGTCACGTGAAAAAGGGCGCAGCGACTGGCCACTTGGTGGCGCTATAACTGTTAAAAGGGTGTCAAAATGATGTATTTCTATGGAAAAAACACATGAAATGGCTGAAAGCGGCCATCTTGCTGTCTGATTTGCATACAAGCTCACAAAATCGGGCATGCGCATGCGTCACGTGATCCTGAAGAAGCTTGAAAACTTTCATGGACGTCGGGCCATTGGTGGCGCTTTAACTGTCATAAAGGTGAGAAGGCCTCTGTATTACCCTATGCGAAATGACATTTAAATGACTGAAAAATGGGGGGAAAAGAGCAGAGCTTCACCAAATTAGCTGAGCACATGCGCCATATTATTCTAAAGAAGCGTGCAAACTTTTATGGAGATCGGGCCATCAGTGGGGGTGTCACAGTTTAAAAGGTAAAAAAAAAAAATGCACCACATTTCCATGATAAATGAGCTAAAAGGGCAACAAACGTTCTTTTTCCTCTCCGAGGCACATGTTAGAAGGCTGGATAAAGTTTTTGGAACGCAGCAGCGCAGACGGCAAGCGCCTAGACCCTATAGTTTTTTTTTTAGAGGCCTTTTTGTGGCCCTTTTTTAGCCACTTATTAGGGGTTCAAGCACTTCAGTGCTGAACACCTATTGTAATTGTTAATTTTCCCATGATGCAACATTCAGACATAAAACTGATCGGGCAGACCAAACCGTAAGTCGTGGAGACTTGAAACTTTGGGGGCTGATAGTACTCACACCGCCTACAGCGTCACCAAGGCCCGCCCCGATCGGCCTGACGGGGGCGCTACAGCGGGCAAAAGTACGAAACGGCTCATAACTCATCAACCGTGAGGCGTAGGCTCAAGTGTCTTATATCGCTGGAATCCTTGGCTCGAGGCGGACCAGATGCATGCCTCGGATTTGCTCGTCACCCTGGGAAAATTTTAGGGTATTTGGGGTTTTTCCAAAAACCTACTTTCGCGAACTAGTCCTAGGTTTTTGGCCCGACCGGAACCAAACCAGTGCGGCAAGATTCTCTGGAGTCTGATTGTCAATAATTATCAAAAAAAAGTGTAAATTTCGCTTCACGGTCCCTAAGGGCCGCCAAAATGTTCGAAGTGGGAGGAGCCCATTTTGCTTAATTGGCTATAACTCGTGAACGGAACGAGATTTTTGCACCAAACTCAGCACACGCATGTACGAGCTCATTCTGTGGTCACGTGAAAAAGGGCGCAGCGACTGGCCACTTGGTGGCGCTATAACTGTTAAAAGGGTGTCAAAATGATGTATTTCTATGGAAAAAACACATGAAATGGCTGAAAGCGGCCATCTTGCTGTCTGATTTGCATACAAGCTCACAAAATCGGGCATGCGCATGCGTCACGTGATCCTGAAGAAGCTTGAAAACTTTCATGGACGTCGGGCCATTGGTGGCGCTTTAACTGTCATAAAGGTGAGAAGGCCTCTGTATTACCCTATGCAAAATGACATTTAAATGACTGAAAAATGGGGGGAAAAGAGCAGAGCTTCACCAAATTAGCTGAGCACATGCGCCATATTATTCTAAAGAAGCGTGCAAACTTTTATGGAGATCGGGCCATCAGTGGGGGTGTCACAGTTTAAAAGGTAAAAAAAAAAAATGCACCACATTTCCATGATAAATGAGCTAAAAGGGCAACAAACGTTCTTTTTCCTCTCCGAGGCACATGTTAGAAGGCTGGATAAAGTTTTTGGAACGCAGCAGCGCAGACGGCAAGCGCCTAGACCCTATAGTTTTTTTTTTAGAGGCCTTTTTGTGGCCCTTTTTTAGCCACTTATTAGGGGTTCAAGCACTTCAGTGCTGAACACCTATTGTAATTGTTAATTTTCCCATGATGCAACATTCAGACATAAAACTGATCGGGCAGACCAAACCGTAAGTCGTGGAGACTTGAAACTTTGGGGGCTGATAGTACTCACACCGCCTACAGCGTCACCAAGGCCCGCCCCGATCGGCCTGACGGGGGCGCTACAGCGGGCAAAAGTACGAAACGGCTCATAACTCATCAACCGTGAGGCGTAGGCTCAAGTGTCTTATATCGCTGGAATCCTTGGCTCGAGGCGGACCAGATGCATGCCTCGGATTTGCTCGTCACCCTGGGAAAATTTTAGGGTATTTGGGGTTTTTCCAAAAACCTACTTTCGCGAACTAGTCCTAGGTTTTTGGCCCGACCGGAACCAAACCAGTGCGGCAAGATTCTCTGGAGTCTGATTGTCAATAATTATCAAAAAAAAGTGTAAATTTCGCTTCACGGTCCCTAAGGGCCGCCAAAATGTTCGAAGTGGGAGGAGCCCATTTTGCTTAATTGGCTATAACTCGTGAACGGAACGAGATTTTTGCACCAAACTCAGCACACGCATGTACGAGCTCATTCTGTGGTCACGTGAAAAAGGGCGCAGCGACTGGCCACTTGGTGGCGCTATAACTGTTAAAAGGGTGTCAAAATGATGTATTTCTATGGAAAAAACACATGAAATGGCTGAAAGCGGCCATCTTGCTGTCTGATTTGCATACAAGCTCACAAAATCGGGCATGCGCATGCGTCACGTGATCCTGAAGAAGCTTGAAAACTTTCATGGACGTCGGGCCATTGGTGGCGCTTTAACTGTCATAAAGGTGAGAAGGCCTCTGTATTACCCTATGCAAAATGACATTTAAATGACTGAAAAATGGGGGGAAAAGAGCAGAGCTTCACCAAATTAGCTGAGCACATGCGCCATATTATTCTAAAGAAGCGTGCAAACTTTTATGGAGATCGGGCCATCAGTGGGGGTGTCACAGTTTAAAAGGTAAAAAAAAAAAATGCACCACATTTCCATGATAAATGAGCTAAAAGGGCAACAAACGTTCTTTTTCCTCTCCGAGGCACATGTTAGAAGGCTGGATAAAGTTTTTGGAACGCAGCAGCGCAGACGGCAAGCGCCTAGACCCTATAGTTTTTTTTTTAGAGGCCTTTTTGTGGCCCTTTTTTAGCCACTTATTAGGGGTTCAAGCACTTCAGTGCTGAACACCTATTGTAATTGTTAATTTTCCCATGATGCAACATTCAGACATAAAACTGATCGGGCAGACCAAACCGTAAGTCGTGGAGACTTGAAACTTTGGGGGCTGATAGTACTCACACCGCCTACAGCGTCACCAAGGCCCGCCCCGATCGGCCTGACGGGGGCGCTACAGCGGGCAAAAGTACGAAACGGCTCATAACTCATCAACCGTGAGGCGTAGGCTCAAGTGTCTTATATCGCTGGAATCCTTGGCTCGAGGCGGACCAGATGCATGCCTCGGATTTGCTCGTCACCCTGGGAAAATTTTAGGGTATTTGGGGTTTTTCCAAAAACCTACTTTCGCGAACTAGTCCTAGGTTTTTGGCCCGACCGGAACCAAACCAGTGCGGCAAGATTCTCTGGAGTCTGATTGTCAATAATTATCAAAAAAAAGTGTAAATTTCGCTTCACGGTCCCTAAGGGCCGCCAAAATGTTCGAAGTGGGAGGAGCCCATTTTGCTTAATTGGCTATAACTCGTGAACGGAACGAGATTTTTGCACCAAACTCAGCACACGCATGTACGAGCTCATTCTGTGGTCACGTGAAAAAGGGCGCAGCGACTGGCCACTTGGTGGCGCTATAACTGTTAAAAGGGTGTCAAAATGATGTATTTCTATGGAAAAAACACATGAAATGGCTGAAAGCGGCCATCTTGCTGTCTGATTTGCATACAAGCTCACAAAATCGGGCATGCGCATGCGTCACGTGATCCTGAAGAAGCTTGAAAACTTTCATGGACGTCGGGCCATTGGTGGCGCTTTAACTGTCATAAAGGTGAGAAGGCCTCTGTATTACCCTATGCAAAATGACATTTAAATGACTGAAAAATGGGGGGAAAAGAGCAGAGCTTCACCAAATTAGCTGAGCACATGCGCCATATTATTCTAAAGAAGCGTGCAAACTTTTATGGAGATCGGGCCATCAGTGGGGGTGTCACAGTTTAAAAGGTAAAAAAAAAAAATGCACCACATTTCCATGATAAATGAGCTAAAAGGGCAACAAACGTTCTTTTTCCTCTCCGAGGCACATGTTAGAAGGCTGGATAAAGTTTTTGGAACGCAGCAGCGCAGACGGCAAGCGCCTAGACCCTATAGTTTTTTTTTTAGAGGCCTTTTTGTGGCCCTTTTTTAGCCACTTATTAGGGGTTCAAGCACTTCAGTGCTGAACACCTATTGTAATTGTTAATTTTCCCATGATGCAACATTCAGACATAAAACTGATCGGGCAGACCAAACCGTAAGTCGTGGAGACTTGAAACTTTGGGGGCTGATAGTACTCACACCGCCTACAGCGTCACCAAGGCCCGCCCCGATCGGCCTGACGGGGGCGCTACAGCGGGCAAAAGTACGAAACGGCTCATAACTCATCAACCGTGAGGCGTAGGCTCAAGTGTCTTATATCGCTGGAATCCTTGGCTCGAGGCGGACCAGATGCATGCCTCGGATTTGCTCGTCACCCTGGGAAAATTTTAGGGTATTTGGGGTTTTTCCAAAAACCTACTTTCGCGAACTAGTCCTAGGTTTTTGGCCCGACCGGAACCAAACCAGTGCGGCAAGATTCTCTGGAGTCTGATTGTCAATAATTATCAAAAAAAAGTGTAAATTTCGCTTCACGGTCCCTAAGGGCCGCCAAAATGTTCGAAGTGGGAGGAGCCCATTTTGCTTAATTGGCTATAACTCGTGAACGGAACGAGATTTTTGCACCAAACTCAGCACACGCATGTACGAGCTCATTCTGTGGTCACGTGAAAAAGGGCGCAGCGACTGGCCACTTGGTGGCGCTATAACTGTTAAAAGGGTGTCAAAATGATGTATTTCTATGGAAAAAACACATGAAATGGCTGAAAGCGGCCATCTTGCTGTCTGATTTGCATACAAGCTCACAAAATCGGGCATGCGCATGCGTCACGTGATCCTGAAGAAGCTTGAAAACTTTCATGGACGTCGGGCCATTGGTGGCGCTTTAACTGTCATAAAGGTGAGAAGGCCTCTGTATTACCCTATGCAAAATGACATTTAAATGACTGAAAAATGGGGGGAAAAGAGCAGAGCTTCACCAAATTAGCTGAGCACATGCGCCATATTATTCTAAAGAAGCGTGCAAACTTTTATGGAGATCGGGCCATCAGTGGGGGTGTCACAGTTTAAAAGGTAAAAAAAAAAAATGCACCACATTTCCATGATAAATGAGCTAAAAGGGCAACAAACGTTCTTTTTCCTCTCCGAGGCACATGTTAGAAGGCTGGATAAAGTTTTTGGAACGCAGCAGCGCAGACGGCAAGCGCCTAGACCCTATAGTTTTTTTTTTAGAGGCCTTTTTGTGGCCCTTTTTTAGCCACTTATTAGGGGTTCAAGCACTTCAGTGCTGAACACCTATTGTAATTGTTAATTTTCCCATGATGCAACATTCAGACATAAAACTGATCGGGCAGACCAAACCGTAAGTCGTGGAGACTTGAAACTTTGGGGGCTGATAGTACTCACACCGCCTACAGCGTCACCAAGGCCCGCCCCGATCGGCCTGACGGGGGCGCTACAGCGGGCAAAAGTACGAAACGGCTCATAACTCATCAACCGTGAGGCGTAGGCTCAAGTGTCTTATATCGCTGGAATCCTTGGCTCGAGGCGGACCAGATGCATGCCTCGGATTTGCTCGTCACCCTGGGAAAATTTTAGGGTATTTGGGGTTTTTCCAAAAACCTACTTTCGCGAACTAGTCCTAGGTTTTTGGCCCGACCGGAACCAAACCAGTGCGGCAAGATTCTCTGGAGTCTGATTGTCAATAATTATCAAAAAAAAGTGTAAATTTCGCTTCACGGTCCCTAAGGGCCGCCAAAATGTTCGAAGTGGGAGGAGCCCATTTTGCTTAATTGGCTATAACTCGTGAACGGAACGAGATTTTTGCACCAAACTCAGCACACGCATGTACGAGCTCATTCTGTGGTCACGTGAAAAAGGGCGCAGCGACTGGCCACTTGGTGGCGCTATAACTGTTAAAAGGGTGTCAAAATGATGTATTTCTATGGAAAAAACACATGAAATGGCTGAAAGCGGCCATCTTGCTGTCTGATTTGCATACAAGCTCACAAAATCGGGCATGCGCATGCGTCACGTGATCCTGAAGAAGCTTGAAAACTTTCATGGACGTCGGGCCATTGGTGGCGCTTTAACTGTCATAAAGGTGAGAAGGCCTCTGTATTACCCTATGCAAAATGACATTTAAATGACTGAAAAATGGGGGGAAAAGAGCAGAGCTTCACCAAATTAGCTGAGCACATGCGCCATATTATTCTAAAGAAGCGTGCAAACTTTTATGGAGATCGGGCCATCAGTGGGGGTGTCACAGTTTAAAAGGTAAAAAAAAAAAATGCACCACATTTCCATGATAAATGAGCTAAAAGGGCAACAAACGTTCTTTTTCCTCTCCGAGGCACATGTTAGAAGGCTGGATAAAGTTTTTGGAACGCAGCAGCGCAGACGGCAAGCGCCTAGACCCTATAGTTTTTTTTTTAGAGGCCTTTTTGTGGCCCTTTTTTAGCCACTTATTAGGGGTTCAAGCACTTCAGTGCTGAACACCTATTGTAATTGTTAATTTTCCCATGATGCAACATTCAGACATAAAACTGATCGGGCAGACCAAACCGTAAGTCGTGGAGACTTGAAACTTTGGGGGCTGATAGTACTCACACCGCCTACAGCGTCACCAAGGCCCGCCCCGATCGGCCTGACGGGGGCGCTACAGCGGGCAAAAGTACGAAACGGCTCATAACTCATCAACCGTGAGGCGTAGGCTCAAGTGTCTTATATCGCTGGAATCCTTGGCTCGAGGCGGACCAGATGCATGCCTCGGATTTGCTCGTCACCCTGGGAAAATTTTAGGGTATTTGGGGTTTTTCCAAAAACCTACTTTCGCGAACTAGTCCTAGGTTTTTGGCCCGACCGGAACCAAACCAGTGCGGCAAGATTCTCTGGAGTCTGATTGTCAATAATTATCAAAAAAAAGTGTAAATTTCGCTTCACGGTCCCTAAGGGCCGCCAAAATGTTCGAAGTGGGAGGAGCCCATTTTGCTTAATTGGCTATAACTCGTGAACGGAACGAGATTTTTGCACCAAACTCAGCACACGCATGTACGAGCTCATTCTGTGGTCACGTGAAAAAGGGCGCAGCGACTGGCCACTTGGTGGCGCTATAACTGTTAAAAGGGTGTCAAAATGATGTATTTCTATGGAAAAAACACATGAAATGGCTGAAAGCGGCCATCTTGCTGTCTGATTTGCATACAAGCTCACAAAATCGGGCATGCGCATGCGTCACGTGATCCTGAAGAAGCTTGAAAACTTTCATGGACGTCGGGCCATTGGTGGCGCTTTAACTGTCATAAAGGTGAGAAGGCCTCTGTATTACCCTATGCAAAATGACATTTAAATGACTGAAAAATGGGGGGAAAAGAGCAGAGCTTCACCAAATTAGCTGAGCACATGCGCCATATTATTCTAAAGAAGCGTGCAAACTTTTATGGAGATCGGGCCATCAGTGGGGGTGTCACAGTTTAAAAGGTAAAAAAAAAAAATGCACCACATTTCCATGATAAATGAGCTAAAAGGGCAACAAACGTTCTTTTTCCTCTCCGAGGCACATGTTAGAAGGCTGGATAAAGTTTTTGGAACGCAGCAGCGCAGACGGCAAGCGCCTAGACCCTATAGTTTTTTTTTTAGAGGCCTTTTTGTGGCCCTTTTTTAGCCACTTATTAGGGGTTCAAGCACTTCAGTGCTGAACACCTATTGTAATTGTTAATTTTCCCATGATGCAACATTCAGACATAAAACTGATCGGGCAGACCAAACCGTAAGTCGTGGAGACTTGAAACTTTGGGGGCTGATAGTACTCACACCGCCTACAGCGTCACCAAGGCCCGCCCCGATCGGCCTGACGGGGGCGCTACAGCGGGCAAAAGTACGAAACGGCTCATAACTCATCAACCGTGAGGCGTAGGCTCAAGTGTCTTATATCGCTGGAATCCTTGGCTCGAGGCGGACCAGATGCATGCCTCGGATTTGCTCGTCACCCTGGGAAAATTTTAGGGTATTTGGGGTTTTTCCAAAAACCTACTTTCGCGAACTAGTCCTAGGTTTTTGGCCCGACCGGAACCAAACCAGTGCGGCAAGATTCTCTGGAGTCTGATTGTCAATAATTATCAAAAAAAAGTGTAAATTTCGCTTCACGGTCCCTAAGGGCCGCCAAAATGTTCGAAGTGGGAGGAGCCCATTTTGCTTAATTGGCTATAACTCGTGAACGGAACGAGATTTTTGCACCAAACTCAGCACACGCATGTACGAGCTCATTCTGTGGTCACGTGAAAAAGGGCGCAGCGACTGGCCACTTGGTGGCGCTATAACTGTTAAAAGGGTGTCAAAATGATGTATTTCTATGGAAAAAACACATGAAATGGCTGAAAGCGGCCATCTTGCTGTCTGATTTGCATACAAGCTCACAAAATCGGGCATGCGCATGCGTCACGTGATCCTGAAGAAGCTTGAAAACTTTCATGGACGTCGGGCCATTGGTGGCGCTTTAACTGTCATAAAGGTGAGAAGGCCTCTGTATTACCCTATGCAAAATGACATTTAAATGACTGAAAAATGGGGGGAAAAGAGCAGAGCTTCACCAAATTAGCTGAGCACATGCGCCATATTATTCTAAAGAAGCGTGCAAACTTTTATGGAGATCGGGCCATCAGTGGGGGTGTCACAGTTTAAAAGGTAAAAAAAAAAAATGCACCACATTTCCATGATAAATGAGCTAAAAGGGCAACAAACGTTCTTTTTCCTCTCCGAGGCACATGTTAGAAGGCTGGATAAAGTTTTTGGAACGCAGCAGCGCAGACGGCAAGCGCCTAGACCCTATAGTTTTTTTTTTAGAGGCCTTTTTGTGGCCCTTTTTTAGCCACTTATTAGGGGTTCAAGCACTTCAGTGCTGAACACCTATTGTAATTGTTAATTTTCCCATGATGCAACATTCAGACATAAAACTGATCGGGCAGACCAAACCGTAAGTCGTGGAGACTTGAAACTTTGGGGGCTGATAGTACTCACACCGCCTACAGCGTCACCAAGGCCCGCCCCGATCGGCCTGACGGGGGCGCTACAGCGGGCAAAAGTACGAAACGGCTCATAACTCATCAACCGTGAGGCGTAGGCTCAAGTGTCTTATATCGCTGGAATCCTTGGCTCGAGGCGGACCAGATGCATGCCTCGGATTTGCTCGTCACCCTGGGAAAATTTTAGGGTATTTGGGGTTTTTCCAAAAACCTACTTTCGCGAACTAGTCCTAGGTTTTTGGCCCGACCGGAACCAAACCAGTGCGGCAAGATTCTCTGGAGTCTGATTGTCAATAATTATCAAAAAAAAGTGTAAATTTCGCTTCACGGTCCCTAAGGGCCGCCAAAATGTTCGAAGTGGGAGGAGCCCATTTTGCTTAATTGGCTATAACTCGTGAACGGAACGAGATTTTTGCACCAAACTCAGCACACGCATGTACGAGCTCATTCTGTGGTCACGTGAAAAAGGGCGCAGCGACTGGCCACTTGGTGGCGCTATAACTGTTAAAAGGGTGTCAAAATGATGTATTTCTATGGAAAAAACACATGAAATGGCTGAAAGCGGCCATCTTGCTGTCTGATTTGCATACAAGCTCACAAAATCGGGCATGCGCATGCGTCACGTGATCCTGAAGAAGCTTGAAAACTTTCATGGACGTCGGGCCATTGGTGGCGCTTTAACTGTCATAAAGGTGAGAAGGCCTCTGTATTACCCTATGCAAAATGACATTTAAATGACTGAAAAATGGGGGGAAAAGAGCAGAGCTTCACCAAATTAGCTGAGCACATGCGCCATATTATTCTAAAGAAGCGTGCAAACTTTTATGGAGATCGGGCCATCAGTGGGGGTGTCACAGTTTAAAAGGTAAAAAAAAAAAATGCACCACATTTCCATGATAAATGAGCTAAAAGGGCAACAAACGTTCTTTTTCCTCTCCGAGGCACATGTTAGAAGGCTGGATAAAGTTTTTGGAACGCAGCAGCGCAGACGGCAAGCGCCTAGACCCTATAGTTTTTTTTTTAGAGGCCTTTTTGTGGCCCTTTTTTAGCCACTTATTAGGGGTTCAAGCACTTCAGTGCTGAACACCTATTGTAATTGTTAATTTTCCCATGATGCAACATTCAGACATAAAACTGATCGGGCAGACCAAACCGTAAGTCGTGGAGACTTGAAACTTTGGGGGCTGATAGTACTCACACCGCCTACAGCGTCACCAAGGCCCGCCCCGATCGGCCTGACGGGGGCGCTACAGCGGGCAAAAGTACGAAACGGCTCATAACTCATCAACCGTGAGGCGTAGGCTCAAGTGTCTTATATCGCTGGAATCCTTGGCTCGAGGCGGACCAGATGCATGCCTCGGATTTGCTCGTCACCCTGGGAAAATTTTAGGGTATTTGGGGTTTTTCCAAAAACCTACTTTCGCGAACTAGTCCTAGGTTTTTGGCCCGACCGGAACCAAACCAGTGCGGCAAGATTCTCTGGAGTCTGATTGTCAATAATTATCAAAAAAAAGTGTAAATTTCGCTTCACGGTCCCTAAGGGCCGCCAAAATGTTCGAAGTGGGAGGAGCCCATTTTGCTTAATTGGCTATAACTCGTGAACGGAACGAGATTTTTGCACCAAACTCAGCACACGCATGTACGAGCTCATTCTGTGGTCACGTGAAAAAGGGCGCAGCGACTGGCCACTTGGTGGCGCTATAACTGTTAAAAGGGTGTCAAAATGATGTATTTCTATGGAAAAAACACATGAAATGGCTGAAAGCGGCCATCTTGCTGTCTGATTTGCATACAAGCTCACAAAATCGGGCATGCGCATGCGTCACGTGATCCTGAAGAAGCTTGAAAACTTTCATGGACGTCGGGCCATTGGTGGCGCTTTAACTGTCATAAAGGTGAGAAGGCCTCTGTATTACCCTATGCAAAATGACATTTAAATGACTGAAAAATGGGGGGAAAAGAGCAGAGCTTCACCAAATTAGCTGAGCACATGCGCCATATTATTCTAAAGAAGCGTGCAAACTTTTATGGAGATCGGGCCATCAGTGGGGGTGTCACAGTTTAAAAGGTAAAAAAAAAAAATGCACCACATTTCCATGATAAATGAGCTAAAAGGGCAACAAACGTTCTTTTTCCTCTCCGAGGCACATGTTAGAAGGCTGGATAAAGTTTTTGGAACGCAGCAGCGCAGACGGCAAGCGCCTAGACCCTATAGTTTTTTTTTTAGAGGCCTTTTTGTGGCCCTTTTTTAGCCACTTATTAGGGGTTCAAGCACTTCAGTGCTGAACACCTATTGTAATTGTTAATTTTCCCATGATGCAACATTCAGACATAAAACTGATCGGGCAGACCAAACCGTAAGTCGTGGAGACTTGAAACTTTGGGGGCTGATAGTACTCACACCGCCTACAGCGTCACCAAGGCCCGCCCCGATCGGCCTGACGGGGGCGCTACAGCGGGCAAAAGTACGAAACGGCTCATAACTCATCAACCGTGAGGCGTAGGCTCAAGTGTCTTATATCGCTGGAATCCTTGGCTCGAGGCGGACCAGATGCATGCCTCGGATTTGCTCGTCACCCTGGGAAAATTTTAGGGTATTTGGGGTTTTTCCAAAAACCTACTTTCGCGAACTAGTCCTAGGTTTTTGGCCCGACCGGAACCAAACCAGTGCGGCAAGATTCTCTGGAGTCTGATTGTCAATAATTATCAAAAAAAAGTGTAAATTTCGCTTCACGGTCCCTAAGGGCCGCCAAAATGTTCGAAGTGGGAGGAGCCCATTTTGCTTAATT
Organism: Scardinius erythrophthalmus; assembly: GCF_964197995.2. Taxonomy (NCBI): domain Eukaryota; kingdom Metazoa; phylum Chordata; class Actinopteri; order Cypriniformes; family Leuciscidae; genus Scardinius; species Scardinius erythrophthalmus. Next base: position 28,323,232 of record NC_138232.1, on the reverse strand, counting down.
GGCTATAACTCGTGAACGGAACGAGATTTTTGCACCAAACTCAGCACACGCATGTACGAGCTCATTCTGTGGTCACGTGAAAAAGGGCGCAGCGACTGGCCACTTGGTGGCGCTATAACTGTTAAAAGGGTGTCAAAATGATGTATTTCTATGGAAAAAACACATGAAATGGCTGAAAGCGGCCATCTTGCTGTCTGATTTGCATACAAGCTCACAAAATCGGGCATGCGCATGCGTCACGTGATCCTGAAGAAGCTTGAAAACTTTCATGGACGTCGGGCCATTGGTGGCGCTTTAACTGTCATAAAGGTGAGAAGGCCTCTGTATTACCCTATGCAAAATGACATTTAAATGACTGAAAAATGGGGGGAAAAGAGCAGAGCTTCACCAAATTAGCTGAGCACATGCGCCATATTATTCTAAAGAAGCGTGCAAACTTTTATGGAGATCGGGCCATCAGTGGGGGTGTCACAGTTTAAAAGGTAAAAAAAAAAATGCACCACATTTCCATGATAAATGAGCTAAAAGGGCAACAAACGTTCTTTTTCCTCTCCGAGGCACATGTTAGAAGGCTGGATAAAGTTTTTGGAACGCAGCAGCGCAGACGGCAAGCGCCTAGACCCTATAGTTTTTTTTTTAGAGGCCTTTTTGTGGCCCTTTTTTAGCCACTTATTAGGGGTTCAAGCACTTCAGTGCTGAACACCTATTGTAATTGTTAATTTTCCCATGATGCAACATTCAGACATAAAACTGATCGGGCAGACCAAACCGTAAGTCGTGGAGACTTGAAACTTTGGGGGCTGATAGTACTCACACCGCCTACAGCGTCACCAAGGCCCGCCCCGATCGGCCTGACGGGGGCGCTACAGCGGGCAAAAGTACGAAACGGCTCATAACTCATCAACCGTGAGGCGTAGGCTCAAGTGTCTTATATCGCTGGAATCCTTGGCTCGAGGCGGACCAGATGCATGCCTCGGATTTGCTCGTCACCCTGGGAAAATTTTAGGGTATTTGGGGTTTTTCCAAAAACCTACTTTCGCGAACTAGTCCTAGGTTTTTGGCCCGACCGGAACCAAACCAGTGCGGCAAGATTCTCTGGAGTCTGATTGTCAATAATTATCAAAAAAAAGTGTAAATTTCGCTTCACGGTCCCTAAGGGCCGCCAAAATGTTCGAAGTGGGAGGAGCCCATTTTGCTTAATTGGCTATAACTCGTGAACGGAACGAGATTTTTGCACCAAACTCAGCACACGCATGTACGAGCTCATTCTGTGGTCACGTGAAAAAGGGCGCAGCGACTGGCCACTTGGTGGCGCTATAACTGTTAAAAGGGTGTCAAAATGATGTATTTCTATGGAAAAAACACATGAAATGGCTGAAAGCGGCCATCTTGCTGTCTGATTTGCATACAAGCTCACAAAATCGGGCATGCGCATGCGTCACGTGATCCTGAAGAAGCTTGAAAACTTTCATGGACGTCGGGCCATTGGTGGCGCTTTAACTGTCATAAAGGTGAGAAGGCCTCTGTATTACCCTATGCAAAATGACATTTAAATGACTGAAAAATGGGGGGAAAAGAGCAGAGCTTCACCAAATTAGCTGAGCACATGCGCCATATTATTCTAAAGAAGCGTGCAAACTTTTATGGAGATCGGGCCATCAGTGGGGGTGTCACAGTTTAAAAGGTAAAAAAAAAAATGCACCACATTTCCATGATAAATGAGCTAAAAGGGCAACAAACGTTCTTTTTCCTCTCCGAGGCACATGTTAGAAGGCTGGATAAAGTTTTTGGAACGCAGCAGCGCAGACGGCAAGCGCCTAGACCCTATAGTTTTTTTTTTAGAGGCCTTTTTGTGGCCCTTTTTTAGACACTTATTAGGGGTTCAAGCACTTCAGTGCTGAACACCTATTGTAATTGTTAATTTTCCCATGATGCAACATTCAGACATAAAACTGATCGGGCAGACCAAACCGTAAGTCGTGGAGACTTGAAACTTTGGGGGCTGATAGTACTCACACCGCCTACAGCGTCACCAAGGCCCGCCCCGATCGGCCTGACGGGGGCGCTACAGCGGGCAAAAGTACGAAACGGCTCATAACT